>NC_138206.1:11129124-11471324 GCF_964194415.1 Vipera berus
CCTCCTTCCCTCCTCCTCTCCTCTTCCTCCTCTTCTTCTTCTTCTTCTTCTTCTTCTTTCATCTTCTTCTTCTTTATTCTTCTTTTCTTCTTCTTCTTCTTCTTCTTCTTCTTCTTCTTCTTCTTCTTCCTACTACAAAATGAGATGGACCCTTTTGAAAGACCATTTCCACATGGATTTGTGTTTCCTACTTTAATTACCTCAGTATGTCTAATCTAACAAAGGACTATGGGTGACATAATGGCAGTCTTCCAATATCTGAGGGACTCTCACAGAGAAGGGGGGAGGTGTTGATCTATCCTCCAAAGCACCTGGGAACAGGACAAGAAGTACCAGATGGAACCTTATCAAAATTACTTGGAATTAAGGGGAAATTTTGCTGACCGTAAGAAGCAGGTTGGACTAGAAGACCTCCAAGGTCTCTTCCAACTCTGTTTTCTGTATTATTTTCAGGATATTAGGACAACGTGGGATATCTCCTGTGAAGGCAGGCCATCTCCATCTCCATCATCTCCATCATCTCCATCATCTCCCTTTCTATCTTAATGAATAAACTATGGAGCATGAGACTTTGAATTTCGGAACAATCAACCCTTATCACATTGATCTACCCATTTACAGATGGCTCTAATTTTATACAAATCTTCAGTGATGCAACCTTGGCCACCTCAACACCACCTTCTCTCCTGCAAAAAGAATTCATTAAACAATCTGACAGGCGAACTGTAGAATCTCAACATTGCCTTTTGTATCTGCAAGTTCCCCCCACTCCCCCCCCAACACACACTTCTGAAACTGTTTATCAAGAATTCCTCTGGAGGGTTTTGAAGAGGGAAGTAAAAAGCAATTTTTGCTACTCAAAGAAATAGGTTGAAAAATTCAATAATACTGCATATCGCTTGCCAGGCTAAGTAATTACATGAGCTACAGCAAATATTTAAAGAAAAGCAACCATTTCCCCTCTCATTGCTGTTTTGTAGAGGATAATGAAGTCACTTGATAGGCAAGAAACTGAAATGAGGAGAGAGGAGAAAGGAAGTGAAAAACGAATCAGTCTCCTATTTATCAGCCCAGGTTTCAGAACCGTAATTTAAGGAGACACTTTCTGATTTGTTTAGGCAACTATACAAAACTTGAGAAATTCAAAGTGATGCTAGTTTCTAGTATTCTGTACCTTATTTTCATCACTTATTCTGCCTTTTTTTATACTGCATCATCAACGTAAGTAAATCATTATATAGTTTAATCTATTATTTTAAGGATATTGGGGCTATATAGGATAATATCTGTGAGTCTGTCTGTCTGTCTGTCTTCCCTGCTCTCTCTCTCGATGGCTATCATCTATCTATCTATCTATCTATCTATCTATCTATCTATCTATCTATCTATCTATCTATCATCTATCTATCTATCATCTATATATCTATCTATCTATCTATCTATCTATCTATCTATCTATCTATCTATCTATCTATCTATCTATCTATCTATCTATCCATCCAACCATCCATCCATCCATCCATCCATCCATCCATCCATCCATCCATCTATCTATCTATCTATCTATCTATCTATCTATCTATCTATCTATCTATCTATCTATCTATCTATCTATCTTTCTATCTATCTATCAGTATCATAATTAGTACACTAATACACTCTAGAACATTAGACTTCAAATATCAAAAAATCAACCATCCTCACATTAGTACAGGTAGTTCTCCACAATCATTTGTTTAGTGACCGTTCAAAGTTACAACGGCACTGAAGGAAACTGATTTATGACCATTTTTCACACATGGGACCCTTGCAGCATCCCCCGTCCTCTCGCACTGTATTGTGGTTTGGTATGGTGGCCTGACAGCCGTGGATAGGAAAGCATTACAGAGGGTGGTGAGCACAGCACAAGACATTGTGGGCTGTTCCCTGACACCACTGGATGACCTCGCTAGGACCCACTGCCTTGGAAGAGTGAGGAAAATTCTCAGGGACGACTCACATCCTGGACGGTATCTCTTTACTCTCCTACCATCTGGTAGGAGGAGTATAGCCAGCCGTACCAACAGTCTGAAAAACAGCTTTTATCCATGGGCTGTTAGGCTTTTGAACGGGAAATAATTTTATAAACTTTATGCATGATTGACTTTTGAGGCCGGTGTGTTGTGCAATTAGCTCACATGGTGAAATAAGATGGAGGGTTTGCTGTCACTGTGAGTTGGGGGTGGGGGCACGAAGGGAGGTTCAGCCAATCTCAATGTATACATGGTTGTACTTTGACAATAAAGGTTCATTCATTCATTCATGATCACGTGATCAAAATTTGGACACTTGGAAACTGGCATGTATTTATGATGGTTGCAGTGACCCAGGGTCACGTGATCACACTTTGGGAACTTCTGACAAGCAATGTCAAAGGGGAAGACAGATTCACTTAACAACTATGTTGCTAACTCAAAAACTAAAGTGATTCAATTAATCAATGTCATAAAAGTGGGCAAAACTCACTTTAACCACTGCTTAGCCACAGAAATTTGGGGCTAAGTTGTGATCATAAGACAAGGACTATCTGTACATTCATTTACAGATGTCTCTGAATTCTAGGCAAATACTGTAAACAAATCATAAAATCCAAACATTCATAATTCACAAGCCAAGTGCAGCTGTATTAAAGATTGTCAGATAAGACATTTGGAGTCTTCAGAGCACTTATAAAAGCAGGAACTGATGAAGTTACCCCAAAAGAGGATATTTCATAAGCCAGACCTTCTGATCTAAGAATTCCAGTTTCATTTACCAAGTTTTGTAAATAAAAAAAGTCAGGTTGTGACCTGAAATTACAGGTTTGGCCAGTACTCCAAAGATATTCATGAAAAGCTAATCATGATGTCATGAGAAAATTTTGCCAACATAAAACCGGTCTGAAAGGGTACATTGAAAAGAAACAGTGTGCTTTTATGTATACTTTTGTGTGGATTCCAGATTTTGTAGGCTCCTGAGTATAGAGAACCATTCAGAAGCTGTTAGGACAGCAAGGGCAAAAACTGCCCTTAAGACCTTGGAAAGGAGGTAGGATTAGGATTAGGAAGAGATTAGGGGGGAAGGTAACAGTGTTCCGTGCACCTTTAGCGTCTAGTCATGCCGGCCACATGACCACGGAGATGTCCTCGGACAAGCGCTGGCTCTTCGGCTTTGAAACAGAGATGAGCACCGGCCCCTAGAGTTGGAAACGATGTTCTGTACCAGCCTGCTACCGGCCCTGCAGAAAAGGCAGGGACAACCCCTTTTACAAGAAGGCAAGATGCTGGAATTACGCCTGCCAAATTTATTACTACAAAAACAAACGGAACAAGACAAACCAAGAAACAGGAGCTTTAAGAAACATGAACTATCCGAGCGGTTGCCTTCAGCAAACCAGCCCTCCCAGACATTCCCCTTATATAGAGTTCAGGGCGTGGCTTCTCTCTGCCTCCTTCCGAGAAGCCCCACAGCCTTCCTCTGTTTACTCCTAATTGACTGCCTCCTGCGTCGGGCGTCCTTGAACAGGGCCAGCTGTGGGTCATCTTCATCCACGCTGTCAGGCTCACACAGCTGGGTCTCCGTGGTGACCAAGTGGGAGGGGCCTGGCTGAGGGCTCTCATCAGCAAGATCTTCAACCCCCTCAGCAAGGTCTTCAACACCCCCCTCCTCCTCCTCTGAGTCGTCCGACCCAACTGCCGAACCCACAGGCTGACCCTGAATCACAACAAATGACTAGCACGCATGTGCGGAGGAACCTTTACCTTTACCTTTAGGGGGTTGGACTAAAAGACCTCTAAGGTCCCTTCCAACTCTGTTATTCTATTCTATTCTATTCTATTCTATTCTATTCTATTCTATTCTATTCTATTCTATTCTATTCTATTCTATTCTATTCTATTCTATTCTATTCTATTCTATTCTATTCTATTCTATTCTATTCTATTCTATTCTATTCCTGACTGAGATGGAGTAAAAGATAAAACAAAAGCAGTTTTGCAAGGCTTTGGTACAAATAATCCTCAACTTATGACCACAATTGATTTCAAAATCTATGTTGCTAAGTGAGACATTTGTTAAGTGGGTTTTGCCCTATTTTATGACCTTTCTTGCCACAGCTGCTAAGTGGATAATTGCGGCTGTTAAGTTTAGTAACACAGTTGTAAAGTGAATTTGGCTTCCCCATTGACTTTGCTTGTCAATAGGTCACAAAAGGTGATCACATGACCCCGGGACACTGCAACCGTCATAAATATGAGTCAGTTGCCAAGTGTCTGAATTTTGATCCCATGACTGTGGGGATGTTGCAAAGGTCGTAAGTGTGAAAAATGTTCATGTCACTTTTTTTTAGTGATATTGTAACTTTGCATGGTTACTAAATAAACTGTTGTAAGTTGAGGACTACTTGTACTATGGAGTCTTTGACACACTCTGAGCTTGGTGGTTTTCTTGCAGACCTTTCATTACCAAGCTAGGTGACATCATCAGTGTTGACAGTGTTACCAAGTTTGGTAATGAAACATCTGCAAGAAGCTCAGGCACCATTCTGTATCCTTGCAATGTTTCATTTTCAATCAATCAGAATGGAGCTGGAAGGGATCTTGGAGGTCTTCTAGTCCAACCCACTGCTCAAGCAGGAGACGACATACCATTTCAGATGGGTGGCTGTCCAGTCTTTTCTTAAAAGCTTCCAGTGATGAAGCCCCCTACAACGTCTGGTGGCAAGCTGTTCCACTGGTTAATTGTCCTCACTGTTAGGAAGCTTCTCCTTAATTCCAAGTTGCTTCTTTCCTTGATTAGTTTCCATCCATTGTTTTTTGTCTTACCTTCTCGTGCTTTGGAAAATAGGTTCTCACTCTCTTCTTTGAGGCAGCCCCTCAAAGAAGAGGGGCTTGGTGGAGCAGTGGAGCAGTGGGCTGATGCCTCCTTAAGTAACACCAGCTGCCTGCAATTAGTGCAGGTTCGCATCCCACCAGGCTCAAGGTTGACTCAGCCTTCCATCCTTCCAAGGGAGGTAAAATGAGGACCCAGATTGTTGGGGGCAATTAAGCTGACTTTGTAATAATGCCGCTTGGGGGGGGGGCAAAAGCCCTAATAAGCAGGCATATACATAGAATGAAGGCTACTGCTAAGCTTTTAAGCCGCCCTGAGTCTTCGGAGAAGGGCGGGATATAAATGTAATAAAAATAAAAAAAATAAAAAAAATAAAAAAATAAAAAAAATAAAAAAATAAAAAAAATACTGGAATACTGCTATTATGACACGCCTAGTCCTTTTTGTTTTCTTTTTTACATTTGTTTTTTTTTATTGAAGAGTTTTAAAAATACAGTTTTCCTTTAAGAATCCCCCCTTCCCCCTCCCTCCTCCCCCCTCCTTACCTCCCCCCCTCCCCCCCTCCCCCCCGACTTCCCAGAGCTAAATACAAGGTATATATATAAAAAGCAATCATAAACAATCATATACTAACAATTATAAACTCTAAAATCCATCACTCTCTAGCTTATATAAGATAAAACAAATAATAATAATATTGAATATATATAAAAAAAACCCTAGATAATAAAGAAAAAAAAACGAAAGAAGACTTATTCAAATGCTACATAAAACTTCTTAACCCTATACTTGTTCTGGATAAAATCAATCCATTTTCTCCATTCCATAATATAGCGTTCTTGCGAATGATCTTTCAAATAGGCCGAAATCTTCGCCATCTCTGCCAGGTCGGAAACCTTTAAAGTCCACTCCTCTATGGTCGGCAGTTCCTCTTTCTTCCAGTATTGGCCTATCAAAAGTCTTGCCGCCGTAATTAAATTCAACATCAACTTGGTGTCCACAACTGTGGCATCTGTAATTATTCCCAACAAAAAAAATTGCGGACAAAACTTTAACCTCTGTTTAAAAATCTTCTGCATATTCCACCAGACTTTTATCCAAAAAGCCTTAACCTTTTTACAAGTCCACCATATGTGAAAATATGTTGCATCTTCATCACCGCACCTCCAACATTTAGGCTGATAATTCGGATACATACTTGCAAGCTTTTTGGGATCTAAATGCCATCTATAAAACATTTTATAAAAATTCTCTCTTAAATTTTGAGCTTGTGTAAATTTTACGTTCCTCACCCAAATCTTTTCCCACGTGTCCATTGTAATAACTTCCTGGAAATTTTGGGCCCATTTTATCATACAATCCTTAACAAGTTCTGTTTCTGAGTCAATCTCTATCAATGCAAGATATATCCGTTTGATATGTGCTGGTCCCTGATTCCTAATTTGCTTTATCAAATTTTCATCAGTCATTGTAAATCCATTTTTCTGGTCTTCTTTCCACCTGGCCCGTAACTGAGTATATTGAAACCAATTTTGAACAACCTTCTCTTCTCGCAAGAGGCTATATGATTTCAAACACCAAACATTTCTTTCCAAACTGAGAATCTCCTTGTACGTAGTCAAATCATGTTTGAAGCCAGCATGTATATTTTCTATTGCGTGTTTTGGAATTGCCCACAATGGTATCTTGCAACTTAACTTATGTCTGTACTTCTTCCAAACTCTCAGCAATGCCTGTCTTAAAATATGCACCCTAAACACGTTGTCTACCTTCTTATCATACAACAAATATGCATGCCAGCCAAACAACAAATCGTGGCCCTCAAGATTTAATAACCTCCCTTGCGTCAAATTAATCCAGTCACTTATTCCTACTAATGCAGCAGCTTCATAATATAATTTAAAATTAGGCAATTTAAGGCCACCTCTCTCACGAGTATCCTGCATAATCTTAAGTTTAACTCGTGGTTTTTTCCCTGCCCACACAAATTTATTGATACCTCGCTGCCATTCCTCCAGATTAGAATCTTTCTTAAGAATCGGTATCATTTGAAATAAAAATAAAAATTTAGGCAGGACATTCATTTTTACTGCTGCAATCCGTCCCAACAAAGACAATTGCAATTTTTTCCAACTCTCCAATTCTTTTTGAATTTTCCCCCATAATTTTTCATAATTATTTTTATAGAGCTTTGTATTAGAGGGCGACAAAATCACCCCCAAATATTTAACCCTTTTAACAATCTCAAATCCAGTTAATCCTTCTAAAAGGGCCTTTTGCGATGTTGTCATATTTTTGGCCATAATTTTTGTTTTTTGTACATTAACCTTAAATCCAGAAACCTTCCCATATTGTGTTATTATCTCCATCAGGTCCACAACAGAGTTCTCTGGCTGGGTCACTGTAACAACCAGATCGTCTGCGAATGCTCTCAATCTGTAATCCTGATCTCCAATTTGAATCCCCTTAATTTTTTCCGAATTCCGAATTTTAACCAATAATATCTCTAATGTTAACACAAATAACAAGGGCGATAACGGACACCCTTGCCTTGTGCCCTTCTCAATATTACATGCTTCTGTCAAGCTATTATTAACTATAATTCGGGCAGTTTGTTTTTGATATAATGCCCTGATCGGTTGTAAAAATTTTTCCCCAAAATCCATTTTATCTAAAACTTTCAACAAAAATTTCCAATTCAGTTGATCAAAAGCTTTTTCAGCATCTAAAAAAATTAGCACCGCAGCAATCTGGTTGTTCCTTTCCAAAAACTCTAACACATCAACTATATGCCTCACATTATTTTTCATTTGCCTACCACTAATAAACCCTGTTTGATCCCCATGAATCACCTGTTGCAGAACCCTCATCAGTCTATTAGCCAAGACCTTAGCAAATATCTTGTAATCTGTGTTTAAAAGCGATATCGGTCTATAATTTTTAACTTGAGTAACATCTTGGTCTTCCTTCGGAATCAAAGAAATAAAAGCTGTTCTCCAAGACGGTGGCACCTTTCCCCCCCTCTGGATTGTCTGGAACAGTTCCTTTAACGGTTTTATCATTTCTAATTGTAAATTTTTATAATAGGCCGCAGTCAAGCCATCCGTACCTTTTTGTTTTCTTCTGTAGACTGGCCATATTCAATTCCTACAACTGTTCTTCATATGTTTTTATCTCCAGACCCTTAATCATCTTAGTTGCTCTTCTCTGCACTTTTCTCCAAAGTCTCAACTTCTTTTTTTTCGTAATGTGGTGACCAAAACTGGATGCAGTATTCCAGGCATGGCCTTACTAAGGCTTTATAAAGCGTTACTAATACCTCACATGATTTTGTACCATTTTTTTTGTTGTTATATTTTATTTCATTTGTTGTTGTTGTTTTTTAAAAAAATACAAGTTAATGCAGACTGCATTAGAAAAAATAGTTTTCATTCCATTTCCCCACGCTTGGATGGAATTCTGATGGAAATCCATTTAGGATCACTCTAATTCAGTTTGGCTGTCCTCCTTGCCTCAAAAATGAACACTGTTTCAGATTAGCATTAACAGAGGCTATAACTGAATTACCAAGGCAACAAAATGGTCCCAAAGCACATGAAGGCAGGAGAAGAAGCAGAGGATGGAAGAGAACCAAACTAGAACTAAGGAGAAATTTTCTGACAGTCAGAACAAGTAATCTTTATGGAACTGCTTTGCCTCCAGAAGTTTATTTTATTTATTTTATTATTTTAATTCCATTTATATCCCGCCCTTCTCCGAAGACTCAGGGCGGCTTACAAGCTTAGCAGTAGCCTTCATTCTATGTATATGCCTGCTTATTAGGGCTTTCACACACACACCCAAGCGGCATTATTACAAAGTCAGCTTAATTGCCCCCAACAATCTGGGTCCTCATTTTACCTACCTCGGAAGGATGGAAGGCTGAGTCAACCTTGAGCCTGGTGGGATGCGAACCTGCACTAATTGCAGGCAGCTGGTGTTACTTAAGGAGGCATTAGCCCACTGCTCCACCAAGGCTGTTGTGGGTGCTCCAACACTGGAGGTTTTTTAAGAAGAGATTCTCTAGTCTAAAGCACCTGAGGGCAGGAGAAGAAGTCAGAGATGGTACCCACAAAATAAGATGGACCATTTTTATTTGGACATGTCACTATGAGGGGGTCGACCTATTTTCCAAATTACTAGGACAAGAAGCAATGGGTGGAAACTAATCAAGGAGAGAACCAACCTGGAACTAAGGAGAAATTTCCTGACTCCGAGAACAATTAATCAGTGGAAGGACTTGCCTCCAGAGGTTGTGGGTGCTCCAAAACTGGAAGTTTTTAAGAAGAGACTGGACAGTCACTTGTCTGAAATGGTATAAGGTCTCCTGCTTGAGCATGGGCTGGACTAGAAGATCTCTAAGGTCCCTTCCAACTCTGTTCCTCCGTTAACCTTATCAAGGTGAGAACTAGAACTAAGGAGAAATTTCCTGACTCCGAGAACAATTAATCAGTGGAAGGACTTGCCTCCAGAGGTTGTGGGTGCTCCAAAACTGGAAGTTTTTAAGAAGAGACTGGACAGTCACTTGTCTGAAATGGTATAAGGTCTCCTGCTTGAGCATGGGCTGGACTAGAAGATCTCTAAGGTCCCTTCCAACTCTGTTCCTCCGTTAACCTTATCAAGGCGAGAACTAGAACTAAGGAGAAATTTCCTGACTCCGAGAACAATTAATCAGTGGAAGGACTTGCCTCCAGAAATTGTGCGTGCTCCAACACTGGAGGTTTTTAAGAAGAGACTTGACAACGATTTGTCTGAAATGGTATAGGGTCTCCTGCTTGAGCAGAGGGTTGGACTAGAAGACCTCCAAGGTCCCTTCCAACTCTGTTATTCTGTTAATAATGGCATCTGAAAGAAAGACCGGGTTTCCCAATCTTGTATTTGTTCCTCTTTTAATAACTCTTCCTTGGAAGGAAAATCTGAAATGCCTCTCTGCTTTGCTCATGTGATAAGAGTCTTTCCTTCCACAATTCACTCATACCTAATCTTTGCAAAGCTGAAATTCCTTTGTGCCAGTTGATAATTATAATTGTAATTAATGAATAGGGTGGACAGGGCCTGATATGAGTCTTACGTTTATCTGACCAGACTACTGAATCATGATGTCTATTTTGTTTATGCAGCTGATGCCTCGCTGACCTGTCTTAGCATTATTCCTTCACTATCTAATTAACACAGATGTTATGACAAACACATGCCCAGATTTAGTTGACTGGTGTTTTTGTTGTTGTTGTTGTTGTTGCTTTTTCAGTCTCACCTGTTACTTCTTTGCCTAGACTTAGCCTCATAATTCTTCTTATAATATTTTCATTAGACAGTGGCCATATCTATCTTCTTACCAGATGCTACATAGCTGTGATGTTTCTCAGTGGATATGGCTCATAATATCATGGCAAGGAATTATGTAGGGTTTAGAGTTTTCTAATGTGACATCCAGATAAGTGCAGTTGCCTGTTGTGGAGCAGATAATGTGAAATTCAGATAAGTGCAGTTGTGAGTTGCGAAGCAGAAGATTAGGGGGCAGGAAAACTGACGTCTGTGGAATCAAACGATTGGTTTGTCCAGCCCTGTATTTTCAAAGCTTCAAATAATTTTTAGCTTTATCTAGGAATGTCACTGTCCCTTTTAAATATACAAAGAAAAACAGATGCCCAAACATGTTGCTAGAAGAATATGGGAAGCTGTCTCTTACTAATTAACCAGAGGACAATCAACCAGTGGAAGAGCTTTCCTTCATAAATTGTAGGTGCTCCATCACTGGAGGTTTTTAAGAAGAGACTAGACAGTCACTTGTCTGAAATGGTATAGGTTCTCCTGCTTAAGCAGGGGGCTGGACTAGAAGACCTCCAAGGTCCCTTCCAGTTCTATACTATTCTAATATGATTAGCTACTTATTGTTAAGTCAACTGGATTTCGGGAAGACTTGTGTGTGTGTATTTGTTTGTGTGTGTGAGTGTATGAATGAAAGAATGAATGAATGAATGAATGAATGAATGAATGAATGAATGAATGAATGAATGAATTGACTGCCTCAGTTCACTTATATTTGTCTTTCCTCTGCCTGAATTTTCTGGACTGTTGTCTTATCTTATTGTAAAATAAGGTAGCTAAAGTATATGATTTTTTCAGGTGTTTTTTTTAAATAAGATGTAAAATGTTTTTTTTTTAAATCTAAGGCAAATCTGAAATAATTACAGGTAGTCCTTGACATGCTTATTTGTTTACTGATGTTAGAAGTTACAACAGCAGTGGAAAAAAGTGACTCATGAACTTTTTTCACATTTGCAACTGTTGTAGCATCCACATGGTCTCAAAATTTGGGTGTTTGGCACTTAAGTATGACAGTTACAGTGTCCCAGGTTCATATGATTGTCAAGCATCGGGGAAATCAGGAGATTGAGGCGGTTCAAATGAGTATAAAGATTTATTGCAAGCTTAAGCTCTCTCCAAGAATCTGGCCAAGTGACCTTTAAGGAAATATGTGGGTGTTAAGAATAGAAAGGAATTCAAGGTGGGCTTGAAAGGAATCCTGCGAAAGGACTCGTGACTTATGACACATTTGACCCTTCCTTCAGGCTCAGGTTGGTCATTTCCTACATCGATCACCATTCATAACCTTCCCAGCAGGCTTCTGGTAAGTTGTTGTGATTCAGGGTCAGCCTGTGGGTTCGGCAGTTGGGTCGGACGACTCAGAGGAGGAGGAGGGGGTGTTGAAGAGCTTGCTGATGATGGCCTTGAGGCTCCGCAGAGCCCTCAGCCAGGCCCCTCCCACCTGGTCACGACGGAGACCCAGCTGTGTGAGCCTGACAGTGTGGATGAAGATGACCCACAGCTGGCCCTGTTCAAGGACGCCCGACGCAGGACGCAGTCAATCAGGAGTAAACAGAGGAAGGCAATGGGGCACCTCGGAAGGAGGCAGAGAGAAGCCACGCCCTGAACTGTATAAAAGGGGAATGCGTGGGAGGGCTGGTTTGCTGAAGGCAACTGCTTGAATAGTTCCTGTTTCATAGCTCCTGTTACATGGTTGGTGTCTTGTTTTGCTCTGTTTTATGTTAATAAATTTGGCAGGCTTTATTCCAGCCTCTTGCCGTTTGTAAAGGGGTTGTCCCTGCTTTTTCTGCAGGGCCGGTAGCAGGCTGGTACAGAACACAAGTAAAGTCAAATGAGAGAATGTGACTGGCTCAAAATCACCCAGCTGGCTTTCATGCCTTAGGCGGGACTAGAAGTCACGGTTTCCTAGTGATTGGCCCATAGTCACCCAGCTGGCTTTCATGCTGAAGGAGGGACTAGAACTCACAGTTTCCTGATGATTGGCCCAAAATCACCTAGCTGGCTTTCATGCCTAAGGCGGGACTAGAACTCACGGTTTCTTGGTGATTGGCCCAAAATCACCCAGCTGGTTTTCATGCCTAAGGTAGAACTAGAACCATGGTGGTGAACCTATGGCACGCGTGCCACAGGTGGCACGGAGAGCCCTCTCTGTGCGCATGTGTCCCATTGCCCCAGTCCTAGGTCTTCAGCTCAGTTTTATAAAACCTTTTCGCTTTAGACCTGTGCTGCCGTGTGCAAAAAAAAAAAAGGTTCAATCAATCAATCAATTGCAACTTTTCGTGGGGAAATTAAATCTCACAAAGTTGGAATTGATTGATTGAACTTTTTAGTCCCACCCAGTCTGCCGTTACCACCGCAGCCATGCCCACCCAATGGGCCACGCCCACCCAATGGGCCACGCCCACCCAATGGGCCACGCCCACCCAGCACCCGACGATACATAAGTGGGTTTCGGGTTGCAGTTTGGGCACTCGGTCTCTAAAAGGTTTGCCATCGCTGAACTAGAACTCACAGTCTCCTGGTTTCCAGCCTCCACCACTGGACCAAACTGGCTTTCATATGGGGCCGAGTGTACAAGCTGATGAATTCTGGCTGTGTTTTTGACATAACTCATTTTCTGGTTTCCCAATAACTGATGAAAGTAGTTTGTTTCCTGTAGTGCGCTCAGCCACCCAAAAACCCCAACATGGTTAACTCTCACCATGATTTTCAAGTTTGCAACCACCTAAGCCTTTAGCTATCCTGATGAGGCATGTTGGTTGAATGGTACCATTAAATAAGAAGTATTCAAAGGTAAACTTGCTTTGTACTCTTTGCAGCTGCTTTCTATATTCAATCACTCCCTCTTCTTTCTTTTTTCTTTTTTTACCCCCATTGAAATGCCCTGAAATTAAAGAAGAAAATTCCTCCAGGAAAAAAAGAAAAGAAAAGACAAAACTGAGAATGAAGGATGCCTTTGCAGAAATGTCACGCTCATTTATTCATTTCTGAAGCTATTTTTAATGTTCTTGCATGTCTAGGGGAGGGAGCTATTATGAAGTGCACCTGCATGTTAGTAATTGAAATTGGGTTTAATGCTCATTAAAGATGAAATC
Source organism: Vipera berus (assembly GCF_964194415.1). Taxonomy (NCBI): domain Eukaryota; kingdom Metazoa; phylum Chordata; class Lepidosauria; order Squamata; family Viperidae; genus Vipera; species Vipera berus. The sequence goes on from NC_138206.1 coordinate 11,142,435, forward strand.
AGGAAGAAGAAGAAAAAGGTACAAGACCCACCAGGCATTTATAATTAATGGCACTGTATTTAGGCCATTGCCTGGGTGGCTAAACAATGTAAAAACAATTGAAATTACAAGACATATTTTTCAGGCCATCAATTGGTCACCAAGCTGCTTTTGCTTTTTTTGTGTGTATTTCTTCTGCGTTTCATCCTAGTCTTGAAACGGTTTTTTCTCACCCTGATGACCTCTGCGTATGTACAGAGTATAATTTCCAAAATCTCAAGCAGATGGCAGAAAGCCTACTACACATATGAGATCTACTATTCTGCTACTCCAAATGTCTGAAGAGCAGCACTGTAAGGTATAACATGATAAGATTTGCTGATTTGGATGAGGGGATAGATGGGGAACTCATCAAATTTGCAGATGACACCAAGCTGGCAGGAACAGCCAACCCTCCAGAGGATAGGCTTAAGATACAGGAGGATCTGGACAGACTCGAACACTGGGCGCTATCTAACAAAATGAAATTCAATGGTGAAAAAGTAAGGTTCTACATTTAGGCAGGAAAAATCAAATGCACAGGTATAGTATAGGTGGTAGCTTGCTCAATAGTAGTAACTGTGAGAGGGATCTCGGAGTCCTAGTAGACAATCACTTCAATATGAGCCAGCAGTGTGCTGCAGCTGCCAAAAAAGCCAACACAGTGCTAGGCTGCATTAACAGAGGGATAGAATCAAGATCACGTGAAGTACTAATACCACTTTACAATGCCTTGGTAAGGCCACACTTGGAATACTGCATCCAGTTTTGGTCACCATGATGTAAAAAAGATGTTGAGACTTTAGAAAGAGTACAAAGAAGAGCAACAAAGATGATTAGGGGACTGGAGGCTAAAACATATAAGCAACTGTTGCAGAAGGACTAGGAGTGACATGATAGCAGTGTTCCAATATCTCAGGGGCTGCCACAAAGAAGAGGGAGTCAAGCTATTCTCCAAAGCGCCTGAGGGCAGGACAAGAAGCAATGGATGGAAACTAACCAAAGAGAAAAGCAACCTAGAACTAAGGAGAAATTTCCTGACAGTCAGAACAATTAATCAGTGGAACAACCTGCCTCCAGAAGCTGTGAATGCTCCAACACAGGAAGTTTTTAAGAAGAGATTAGACAGCCATTTGTCTGAAATGGTATAGGGTTTCCTGCCTGAGCAGGCAGTTAAACTAGATCAGGCATGTCAATCTGCTGGCCCGTGGGCCGGACGTGTCATCCTGAAACTGCGCCCACCCCATTGCTGGGAAAAAGTTGCGATATGTCATAGGTTTGACATGCCTGAGCTAGATGACCACCAAGGTCCCTTCCAACTTTATTATTATTATTAAATTAATTTAATTACATTTAAATAGACTCATATTGGAAAGATGTACAAATTCATGAATATTGTTGTTGACATTTGGATATCTTGGTTCACCAATGATCTTTCTTGACCCAGCCCCCTTTTACATTAAGGACCTGTCTACATTTTAGTTTCAAGAAAATGTCAAGTGTGAAGGTATAGAGATCACTTACCCACATTCAATTCAATTCAACATTTGTTTTACATTTGATGTAAAATACAATTACATTTGATGGGTACCATTGTATTATTATTCTATATCAAGCTTGCTGCCTGGAAAAGAAATCTATTCTAAAACATGAGATAACTTTAACATTGAATGAGTGGTTTCATTTTATGGACTTGCGCTATGGTTGAACTATAGTTGTTTAAATAGGATATCAAAACATCACGGGTGATTTTATTATTTTCTGGAAGCCAGTGAACAAAAGTAAATGTTAGGTTGATAGCTGATTTTGACGTGCATCTGTATGATATGCTCTCTGACTGAGCTTTTTATGCTAGCTAGATTTTTACATTACACAGCTTAGTTTGCTATTTCATTGTTCTGCTGATAATGCATTGTGTATTTTGTTTTACCTGGAAGGTATTGTTTCTATTGTACTATATAGTCTTGAAACATGCTAAGCTGTAGGTACAATACTTAAAATGCTTCGGTTTTTGAAGTCGTAGTAAATGAGAAAATGCTGAAAGAATTTTTGTTAAGGTAAATGAATTGCTTGTAAAGAAAATCAAATCTTCCAGGAATAATTTTACTGTGAAAATAATTACAGTTAAAGAGGAACAAGTCTCTTGGTAATAATCTTTTCTGAAAATGAAGTAATTTCACATATAAGATTCATTCAAGAGCCTGAGGCCTTTCTATCTGTTAAAGAAATGTGAAAAAAAATATTAGATTGTGTATGGCTGGTTGGTATTTGGTTCTCTATAATACTATCTGAGTTTGCAAAACATTTGATAATAACCAAAAGGATTGGTTAAATATCAAGGCTTCAGCAGGAACCAACCTTGAAGGAATAGAGTCAAAATATTTGTCTTTCAGTTTGTACATTATTAGATCATCTAAGACTAAGTAATATCTTGGCTAATGGCCAGTTGGAATTGATACCAAATGAATCTATGGCTGCCAAAATTGCAACAGCTACTAAACAGTACGGGTTTTCTTTTAGACTTTTTCAGGATTTAAGTTTTGATTTAAGCATTTGCTATGCACAAAAGGGTCATGAGGTAAAATTAGAATTAGGGCCTAAAGCAGGGGTAGGCAACCTTGGCTCTTTTATGACTGATGGACTTCAACTCCCACAATTCGGGAATTGAAGTCCATGAGTCATAAAAGAGCCAAGGTTGCCTACCCCTGGCCTAAAGGTTGTGAAGATTGGTCACTTCCCCCTCAAATTTTAATTTTAAGCCCTTCTGATAAGATGAGCTAGTTGTTTTTTCAAATATATTCTTTCAGATTTTGAAAACAGATTTTGCAGGAGAACCAGACTTGGAACACATAGACCTCAGCTAACAATGGTAATTAGAACAGAAATTTCCATTGTCAAGAGATGCAGTCATAAAAATGACATCATGTATGACCACACCACTTAGCAGTAGAAATCCTGACACTTCCAGTTGCTGTCATGAAGTGAATCCTGGGCCACTGTTAAATGCAACCTCACGTGGTCAATATTTGTGTCTCCCTGCCATCACCTTCACTGACTTTGCTTGTAGGAAGTGTACCAAAAGCAAGAATAGCTAGATGTTGTTTTTGCAGGAATCGTGCATTTGAAGGGACCAGTACTAAGAAATGTAAAAGGGCTAAGAAAAAGCTAGGGAATGTTTGCAACCCCCAAATAAGGCTAGCTGGCAATTGTAACCGCATGAGTTCACACATAATCTAGAAATAAATTGCTTGTTTCGGTTTATGTTTATGCATCTACTGTAAGTTCCAAGAAAGCAGAAACTGTGGGTTAAGCAAAATTGCACAATAGTAGCAACTGTGAGAGGGATCTCGGAGTCCTAGTGGACAATCACTTAAATATGAGCCAGCAGTGTGCTGCAGCTGCCAAAAAAGCCAACACAGTGCTAGGCTGCATTAACAGAGGGATAGAATCAAGATCACATGAAGTGTTAATACCACTTTACAATGCCTTGGTAAGGCCACACTTGGAATACTGCATCCAGTTTTGGTCACCAAGATGTAAAAAAGATGTTGAGGCTCTAGAAAGAGTACAGAGAAGAGTAACAAAGATGATTAAGGGGCTGGAGGCTAAAACATATAAAGAACAGTGGCTGGAATTGGGTATGTCTAGTTTAATGAAGAGAAGGACAAGGGGGGACATGATAGCAGCCTTCCAATATCTCAGGGGCTGCCACAAAGAAGAGGGAGTCAAGCTATTCTCCAAAGCACCTGAAAGCAGGACAAGAAGCAACGGATGGAAACTAGTCAAGGAGAGAAGCAACCTAGAACTAAGGAGAAACTTCCTGACCGTTAGAACAATTAACCAGTGGAACAACCTGCCTCCAGAAGTGCTGAATGGTCCAACACTGGAAGTTTTTAAGAAGAGACTGGCCAGCCATTTGTCTGAAATGGTGTAGGGTTTCCTGCCTGAGCAGGGGGTTGGACTAGATGACCTCCAAGGTCCCTTCCAACTCTATTATTGTTATTGTTATTGTTATTGTTATTGTTGTTTTGTTGTTGTTGTTGTTAAAATCAGCTTAAAGGGCAAAGGTAGTGTCAAAAGTGGGGGGGGGGAACTAGATAAGGGATGGGAAGGACTGTAAAGGTAGGGAAATTTCAAAAAGGGGCAACCATGCATTTAGGAAACATTGTGAACTGTCAAGTTGTGGTCCTCATCAAATGGGATGACCTGGGAGGGACTTGCGCTTAGGGCCGAAGGAATAAAATTATGCTGAAATCCAGTGCTTTTTTTGTAAAAGAAAAAGGTGCCGGAACTCACACGTCATACAACCCGCCTTGCCTATCCTACAAGATTCCATCCAAAAAAGGTGCCGGAACTCCGTTCTGAGCATTCTATGACAAAAAAAGCCCTGCTGAAATCTATTTTTGGGTGTGCCTACATACTGGCTACCCGCTCTTGCAAGAACATATTTTTCAATAAACTGCTTGCTGCTTCTCTTAATGATTCTGTCAAATTCTTGGAAACTTGAGTGTGTTTCTCACAGAAGCCAGCCAAGAAGCTTGCAAACGTCAATCATATGACTATGGGATGCTGCAATGTTGTACGTAGGAGGACCTACCATAAGAACCATTCATTCACCACTCTTGTAAGTTGGAACGGTCCCTGAATGAGTAGTTGCTAAGCGAGGACCCACTTATATAGCGATGACTTCTGATATTTTGTTGCTGTGAGTTTCACATCTATTTTAAGGTAGGAACTAGAGTGGAAAAGGAACAGAACAGAACAAATAGAGCGGTAAGTATTAGATGCACATAATATCAATATCTGCATTTCAGATCCAATAAACAACTTGCATTGAATCAAACTGAGTGCTGTCTCATCAAGATGGTAAGAATGCACATGCATTCATGTTCCTTTTCTTTCTAAATTAAATTGATGGCCCCCAATAAGAGTCAGACTTCAAATAGGATTTTTCCTGCTTCCCATACACCTGACTGAACATTTGCATTTCCACACTGTGAGATATTTTTTTTCATAATTGCTCTGTCCTGCTATCACAACTTAACAGCTCTCAGAGAATAATGGAAATTGGTGGAAAGCCACCTCAAATGTGAAAATAAGTTAAGATAGAGGAACGATGCTACCCTTATTATTTCAAAGAAACATCAGCACATTAATTCTTTGAATCAGAGATTCATAAGTTAAGGCTTAATATGCCTATCAAAACGGATAATCAACTGTATTGGATCAATTTAATGCAGCATATTTTAACCTTGGCAACTTGAAGATGTGTGGACTTCAATTCCCAGAATTCCCTAGTCAGCATCCTAGCTAGGGAATTCTGGGAGTTGTAGTCCATACATCTTCAAGTTACCAAGTCTGAAAAAGGTAGGTTTAACTGTAATTTAATACAGGTAGTCCTTGACTTACAACCACAATCGGGCTCAAAGTTTCAGCTGCTAAGCAAGACAGTTGTTAAGTGAGTTTTACCCCATTTTATGACCTTTCTTGCCATAGTTGTTAAATGAATCGCTGCAGTGGTTAAGTTAGTAACACGGTTGTTAAGTGAATCTGGCTTCCTCATTGACTTTGCTTGTCAGATGGTCATAAAAGGTGATTACATGAAAAAATGACAATAAAGCTTATCTAGTTAGACCAGTTCTCCCTAAATTAGAGTTACCAGACATTTAGGCAGCACCTAAAAATAAAATATTGTCTGTTTTTTTTTTTAGTACAAGTAGCCCTCAACACATCCACAACTGAACCTTAAATTTCTTTTGCTAGGCAAGACAGCAGTTAAGGAGATGAATGTTGCCACAATTTGTGTCTTTTCTTGCCACCATTGTTAAGCGAATCACCGCTTGTTAAGTTAGTAACCTGGCTGTTAAGTGAATCTGACTTCCCCATTGACTTTGCTTGTCAGAAGGTCGCAAAATGGGATCATGTGACCTCAGGACATTGCAACGGTCATAAATATGAGTCAGTTCCCAAGCACCTGAATTTTGATCACCTGACCATGGGGATACTGCAACGGTCTTAAGTGTGAAAAATGGTCATAAGTCACTCTTTTCAGTGCAGTTGTAAACAAATGATAGTAGGCTGAGGGAGTACCTGAGTCGTCCTGCTCACTCCCCTCTTTTCTTCATCTTACGCAGTTTTGGAATCCAGAACACCATGAAAATCCATGTGTTTGCCTTTAATTCAGAAGACCCAAAGTACTTCCACTTTTATATGTTTCCGTAGCAGTAAATTAGCTGGTTGAGGCATTTCCACTAAACATTTATCAGATTGCAACAGTGGAGAAAAGAGAAGCCTTTGCTACCTTTCCTGTTTCCTTCCTTTCCTGTCCATTATTTCTCGCATTAATGAATTCAATTATTTTGAATTGAGCCTGCAATCTTTAGCATCTCTCTTCCCTCTCTCCCTCAACCTCTCCCCAGACTGGATTCCTTTTTAAAAAAAGAACAATGAGTGAATTAGAAATGAGCTCTTATCTCTTATCTTCATAGTTCCATCCCATTCTTTTTGCGGTGGTCTTAGGCCGATGTTTTATTGCTCATTTGGATTCTGTCTTCTTCTTTTTATGAGTAGGCTTTAGAATGAATTCCTAACAGATTACTCCCTTTGAACATTGCCGTTGTTTGGAAAAAAAAAGACATTCTGAGGGGTTTACTGAAACATTCGGCGTGCATTTGCTAATCCATTGAAAAATCAGAGAAAAGTTCCCTTAATAGGAAAACGTCGAGACTATTCTCATTTATAATTTGTTGATCGGAACTGAATTAACACGTTGGAATACGTTGCCGTCATTAACAATGCCTAATAATCTCCGCTCGAATGCCTTTGCAATAGGTTTATTTTTAAAGAGTTCATAGTTGAGAATAACTCTGAATTAGGACTTGCTTTCAAAACTTGTTTCCACAGCGAATTCAGAAGCGACTTTGGAAACTCCCCGTTCTCGCCTTCGAACATATAGAATAACAGAGCTAGAAGAGACCTTGGAGGTCATCTAGTCCAACCCTAAATCATTTCAAACAAGTGCCTGTCCAGTCTCTTCTAAAAAAGCCTATATTCCCTCCACTTTGTGTTCCCTACTTTAATTACCTCAATATGTCTAATCTAACAGAGGACTACGGGTGATGTGATGGCAGTCTTCCAAAATCTGAGGGTCTGTCACAGAGAAGAGGGTGATTCATTTACCCTCTAAAAGCACCCAGGGGAAAAAATAACAGATGGAACCTTATCAAGGAGAGATCCAAGCTAGAATTAAGGAGAAATTTCCTGACAGTGAGAAAAAAATAAACAGTGGGAATGGCTTGCTTTCAGAAGTTGTGAGTGCTCCATCAATGGAGGTTTTTAAGAAGTGATTGGACAAGAATTTGTCTGAAATGGTAGGGTTTCCTGCTTGAGCACAGGGCTAGAATACCTCCACGGTGCCTTTCAACCAATGGTGGGTGTTATGTACTGGGTTTTGCTGATACACCACGTGGGTTGCTGGAGCAGTTAACGGCTCTCCAGCAGCCCAGACTAACTGTCTCCTGTCCTGCAATTGGCTAGCCCCAGGTGGCAAGAGTGGGTTCAAACCTATTAGGTGCCGCCTAGCGGCTAGACTATATATTGCGGCTGGTTGCAGCCCATGCTTCAGTACAGTTCTAGCAAGAAATAAAGTATGAGTTATCCTGTACTCAGCCTCGTGTATTCCTTCCTGCGCCTAAGAGCCCACGACTTAACAGTGGGACTCAGCCAGTTTGCACCACTTTGGCAGAACCGGTAGCTAATTTTTTGTTGTCCAGGCCCAGACCAGATTTCTGGAAGCAGCATCCACACAGAGAACCGGTTGTTCACCTATTTGAATCCCACCTCTGCTTCCAACTCTGTTATTCTGTTAATCTGTTCTGATAATCTGACTTAAATGGGAGACTCCTAGACCCCAGGGCTGCAGGCGAGGCAGAAAATGTGAGAAAAAATTTGTTGAAAAGAACGAAAAAGGAAATTCCATATTGGCAATAAGAAAACGGCATGGGAGGGTCCCCGAATTCTCCAGCGGTCATGCTTGATGAAAAGACATTTTCTCCCTCTGCTTGAGAACAGACCCTGATCCAAAAGATTATATATATATATATATATATATATATATATATATATATATATATATATATATATATATATATATATATATATATATATATATATATATATATATATATATATATATATATATATATATATATATATATATATATATATATATATCTGTCACTGTTGTGACTACTGCCTGTGGATGGTCTTCGGTTAGGCCGAAACAGGAAATTTTTATTTTATTTATTTTAATTCCATTTATATCCCGCCCTTCTCCGAAGACTCAGGGCGGCTTACAAGCTTAGCAGTAGCCTTCATTCTATGCATATGCCTGCTTATTAGGGCTTTCACACACCCCCCCAAGCGGCATTATTACAAAGTCAGCTTAATTGCCCCCAACAATCTGGGTCCTCATTTTACCTACCTCGGAAGGATGGAAGGCTGAGTCAACCTTGAGCCTGGTGGGATGCGAACCTGCACAAATAAAGATTTGTCCCATGTTTGGGGCCTAGCCATGACTTGCAAAAGACCATTAATGCTTTGTTTTTCTGAAGGTGATGTGGTTCACTCTTTTTTAGCATGGGTGTTCTTCTACTTGGGCAGTAATACTGAAATTCCTGCCTGAGTTCACACTTCCATTTCACCAGTGGAAGAGTGTAAGGTTACTCCCCTGAACTGTAATGCAATCATGTGCGAGAGGATGGCCGGGGAACCCTGGAGATCCACTAATGCCTTCTTCAGCTGTTTCTCCTTCGCTGCTTGTATTTCAATGTTGCACATCCTCATATTTATGTATTATTTCCGGCACTAAAAAAACCAGCAGGGGAGAGTAAGGGAGACGGGTTCATTGCAATGCATTTGCCTTGAAAGAATGCACAGAAGCCTCATAAAGCCTCATATCTCCTCACTGGGGGAAGCAAAGAAGAATTCTTTATATGCTACAAGAGACAAAGATTTAAGCGCAAGCTAAGTTTTTGGTATATCTGCAGAGTAGATACCGGACATACCTCTGTTCCATGTATACATGAAATACCTTTCATTTAAATTGGATGAATGACCATTTCCCATTGGAACAGAGGTCTTTTCAAATGCTGCTTTGCAGTAGAAAGGTGGGAAAATGTTACAGTACATACATAATTTAGTTTAATTTATAGTGGTTTCTCTTAGATGATGTTCCCAAAGCACCTAAGCTGTGGATACTAAAATATAATAGGGAATATTTCAGGGGGGAGGAGGAAAAGGGGGAGGGGAAAAAGGGGAGGAAAAGGAGGAGAAAAAGGAGGAGGAGGGGGAAGAGAAGGGAAGGTAAGGTCATTTTTTAAGACATATCGGCATAAAAAAATGAATTTTGTGGATTAGGGTAAAACCTATCTGATACAAGCAAGACTCTTGCACTGGGATTACAATTCCCAGTATCCCCACCCAGCATTGCAGCACTAGCATGTTAAGGGTGCCAGGTTGGGTAAAGCTAACCTGCTAAGTTTATTTTATTGTTATTTTTTATTTATTCATTAAATGTATATGCTGCGCATCTCACTCTGGGTGGCTGGTTCCATTGGGAAGGCTGTGAGCAGGAATCACAATTATTCTTTAATAGCTAGCACTGGAAAAGCATCAAGTTCCAACCATTATGGTTTGCAGGAAGCTATCATTTATGGTTTAACAGAATGTGAATACACCCTACAAGCTTCTTGACAGAGAGGGTGTACTGTGAAGATACGTATTGGTCAACACTTCAATCAACTAAGCAACTAAAATGATCAAAGGCCTGGAGGCCAAAACGTAAAAAGAACGGCTGTGGGACTTGGGTTTGGCCAGTCTAAAGAAAAGAAGGACTAGGGGTGACATGATAGCAGTATTCCAGTATTTGAGGGGCTGCCACAAAGAAGAGGGAGTCAAGCTATTCTCCAAAGCACCAGAGACCACGACAAGAAACAATGGTTGGAAATTGACCAAAGAGAGAAGCAACCTGGAATTAAGGAGAAACTTCCTGACAGTGAGGACAATCAACCAGGGGAATAGCTTGCCTTCAGAAATCGTGGGTGCTCCATCACTGGAGGACTTTAAGAAGAGATGGACCATCACCTGTCTGAGATGCTATAGGTCCTCCTGCTTGAGCAGGGGACTGGACTAGAAGACCTCCAAGGTCCCTTCCAGTTCTATTCTATTCTATTCTATTCTATTCTATTCTATTCTATTCTATTCTATTCTATTCTATTCTATTCTATTCTATTCTATTCTATTCTATTCTATTCTATTCTATTCTATTCCATTCTATTCTATTCTATTCTATTCTTGGTAGATATTCAAAATGCCACCAATTTGACCATGAACCCTGTCTCTGGATTTGGCTCTGTTTCTTTTCCCAGAAGGCCTGCCCATTAATGCTCCCTCTGACACAACTTTTATTGAACAAAATAAGTTTGGTAAGAAAACATCTGCAAGAGGGTCAGGCACCAATCTGTGTGCTTGAAATGTTTCATCTTCAACCAATCAGAATAGAGCTGGAAGGGGACCTTAGTGGTCTTCTAGTCCAACCATCTGCTCAAGCAGGAGATTCTATCTAAACCATTTCAGACAAATGGCTCTCCAGTCTCTTTTTAAAAACCTCCAGTGATGAAGCACCCATAACGTCTGAAGGCAAGCTGTTCCATTGGTTGATTGTTCTCACTCTGAGGAAATTTCTCCTTAGTTCTATGTCAGGTTTTTGTTTTTTTTTTCTTGATTAATTTCCATCCATTTCTTCTTGTCCAGCCTTCAGGTGCTTTGGAGAATAGGTTGATCCCTCAGATATGGGAACACTGATATCATGTCACCTCTGGTCCTTCTTTTCACTAGACTAGACATATCCTGTTTCCGCAGTTTATTTCCAAAGAAATCTCTCAGATCCATTTTTGAAAATGGAAATGGCTGGCTGCAACCCAGGGCTTTCTTTGGAATGGAATAACAAGTCCAAGGAGCAAAGGAAGTAGAAGGAACATCCACAGCCCCAAGAGAAAGGATGATGGAGAGCAATCTTCTTCAATTGCCTTGTTGTAAAGCTGGTCTGACTCACCACATGCCATCACAGCATGCGCACATTTGCAAGAACAGTTCATGTCAAGGTGTTAAATGCACAGATATTTCATACCGGCTCACCCCAGTCTGATTTTGTAAGCTGGCTTGGATATCACCCTCAAATCCCTCAGCCAGCATGGTCCATGGCTTAAAAATGGCAAAATAAGATCCATTTTCTCAGCAAGGATTAATGTTTGTGTATAAACTGATTTCTTCGCCTTTCATACAATCTTGCCTTATTTATTGAAAGTGAAATAATCTTATTTTATAATCCGCCCAGTTCCTTTTTGGAGAGAGAGGAAGAGAGAAGGAAGGAAAGCAACACATTTCCACTAGAGAAAAGTACATTTTAACATCGCTTAATTTTCTTTCGAGATCATCTCTTTTCTTTGCTTCTCCTGCAAGGATCAAACATTTCTCTGGGATCATCCCCAGCCACCTTTTGTCATTTCACATTCTGCAGATCAATTCACTAAAGTCCTATTTAAAAAGAAAAGTATATGGTGAGAATCATCAGACTTCTCACATTGGAAATTTGCATTTGAGGAGCTGTGAATAAATTCTAATTATTTCACTCTCATTTTAACAAGAGTTAAAAATATACCTTTTAATGCAGAAAGTGTCTAGCTTCAAGTGGCAAAATCATTTACTTCTTAAACTTAAGAAGCAAGGATTGGCGTAAAAATGTAGACCAGGCTAAATTATAGTGATTTTTATGGTGGTTGCCAGAACCTTTTATAGGGCAAAGCAAAAAAGTAATAATAATATGGGGATAGACCTGATTGAGGTCTTTGGCCATTCAACTTTTTATAGACATGGGTCTCTTCAGAATGTTAGCAATCTGAGAGAAGTAAGGGAGTGTGGTAAAATACTGGATCATATCCAATGGTTTTGAATAAAGTAACTTAAAATTATTATTATCCCAAAGATGTATTTTCAAAGGCAACTGGACTTTGTTTTTCCTTGAAGATGTTTTGCTTCTCATCCAAGAAGCTTCTTTAATTCTTCAGTTCGCTTGGAATGTCTTCAAGGAAAAACAAAGTTTAGTTGTCTTTTGAAAAAGCACCCTTTGGGACAACCATGATCTGGATGATTGAGAATCTCCATAGATATTTAAATTATTATTATATACACAACCAAGTGAAGTTACAGATGGCAGATCTTTAGTTGGTGTTGACCTTCATATGCATCAAGTTCTTCCCAAGAACATAGGATGTTGTAACGTACCACCAAAGTATTATTGTGGCTCCAAGCACTGTGGCCTTTTGCAATTGACTGATGGAAATTTGACCAACGCTGAATTTTCTAAGTGCATCCAATATTTTTTGGCACATCACCCAGTGTGCTTATAACCAATAGGATCACCACAGCTGGTTTATGTCAAAATCTTTGAACTTCGATTTTCAGATCTTGATGCATTTCTGATCTTCTTCAATTCTTTGATTCTATTCTAGTAGAGCCAGTTTGGTCTACTGATTAAGGCAACAGGTTAGAAACTAGGAAACTGAGATCTTAACCATGAAAGTTGGCTTGGTGATTTTGGGCCAGTCAACCAGGTGACTGTGAGTTCTAGACCTACTTAGGCATGAAAGGTTGCTGGGGTGACTTTGGGCCAGTCACTCTCTCTCCATTCAACCCATCTCAAAGGGTTGCTCCTGTGGAGAAAAAAGAAGAAGGAAGGATATTTATTTATGAAATGTTTTCTCCAAAATAATTGAAAATACTACCCCCACTCCCCAATTTGGACATTCTTCTGAGATAAACCTTTAAACACCTTGTCCCTTGCCTGGCTATGTGCTACAGTTATGTGGCAGCTTGTTGCATTGTTTGTCGATTGTACACTTAAGAAGTTCTTGATTTGTACTCCAAATCTACTTTCTTATAGTTCTAACCTATTAGTACTGGTCCTGGCTCTTTGGCAATAAAGAATAAGTCCACTCTCTCTTTTTTGTGCCAACTTTAAGGTGATGATCTTAGTCACCTTCCTCTGAATTTGTCACTGCCTTGTGAAACCAGAACTGGACCCAGTACTTCAATGAAATCTGACCAGGGTAGATTGGAGCTGTTATTTCCTATGATCCGACATCTATTCGCCTGTTAATACATCCCAAAATAACATTCAACAGCTGCATCACCCTGCTGCTTTCATGTTTAACTTGCAGTTGACCAGGACACTTAGTCATTTCCCATGGATTACGGTCAAGTCAGATCACTCCCCCCATCCCATATTTGTGCTTTCCATTATTTTTCTGCCAGATGAAGAACTCGACATTGTGCCTGTTCAATGTCATTCTATTCCTTTCAAGCCATAAGCTTATCATTATCAATTAGGATTCATCTCCTTCTCAATGGTGTCAGAGATTTTCTACCTAGAATAAGAGAGTTGGAAGGGAACTTTTGGAGATTTTTCTAGCCCAATCAAGCCGGTCAAGCAGGAGACCCTACACCATTCTAGTTTGGTTGTCTAGCTTCTTCTTGAAAATGTCCAATGATGGAGCACTTCTGGAAGCAAGCTATTCCTCCGATTAATTGTTCTCGCTCTCGGGAAAGTTCTAGTTTGGATTTCTCCTTGATAAGTTTCCATCTGCTACTTCTCATCTTGCTCACAGGTGCTCTGGAGAATAAACTGACTCCCTCTTCTCCCTGATAGTGCCTCAAGTCCTGGAAGTCAGCTATCATACCACTCTTAGGCCTTCTTTTTGTTAGACTAGATCAGGGGTCGGCAACCTGAAAAAGCAAAAGAGCCACTGGGAACCGGTTCCATCAGACATAAAAAAAAGTGGGAGCCGCGCGCGTGCATCCACGCACGCACATGCGCATAAAACAAAATGTTTTGCGCGCAGGTCCCGCAGCTCTCCAAACCTTTGGAGAGGTGCGCGCGCAGCTCCGCCCGAACAGCGGTTTGGAGACCTGCTGGCACCGGTTTAGAAAGCTGAAACCGGCACCAGCAGGTCTCCAAATCGCACCTCCGCCCGAACACCAGCAGGTCTCCAAACGGGTGTTCGGGCGGAGGTGCGAGAGAGGTGCACGCGCAGCTTTCCAAACCTTTGGAGTGGTGTGCGCGCACCTCCTCCCATTTGGAGAGGTGTGTGCGCACCAGGCGACTGGGAGCCATAGGAGACGGCTCAAAGAGCCGCATGCGGCTCCGGAGCCGCGGCTTGCCGACCCGTGGACTAGATATACCTGGTTCCTTCAGTCGTTCATTATATGGTTTAACCTCTAGACCTCTTACGATCTGTATTGCTTTTCTCTACACTCCTTCTAGGGTTTTAATATCTTTTTTGTATCTTGGTGACCAGAACTGAATGTAATATTCCAAGTGTAGTCTCAACCAGTGCAGTTGTAAAGTGGTACTATCACTTTCCGTCATCTTGAAACTATCTCTCTGTTGATGCAACCTAGGACTGCATCAGCTTTTTTGGCAACTGTAGAATTCAGATCAGCCTTCTTAAATCATGGAACAGGATTTCCAGTAAAATTGAGATCACGTTCCCATCTGCTGCCTTGTCGGTATATTTCACTGAGCACCTTCAACTGGGCACCCCATATCTGTTGATCTGAAGGGTGATCAATACCATGCAGCATGATAGCAAAAGCAATAGCACTTAGACTTATATACCGCTTCACAGTGCTTTACAGCCCTCTCTAAGCAGTGTGCAGAGTCAGCATATTGCCCCCAACAATCTGGGTCCTCATTTTACCAACCTCGGAAGGATGGAAAGCTGAATTAACCTTGAGCCAGTGAGACTTGAACTGTTGAACTGCTGGCAGTTGGCAGTCAGCAGAAGTAGCTTGCAGTACTGCACTCTAACCACTGTGCCACCACGGCTCCTGGCTGTGACCCTCAAATCCTTGAAATGTATTCATGCTTATAGGGCAATCAACTGTTAGTGAGAATTGGTGCTGTTTATGGATTGTATGGAGGCACAGTGGGGATAAGTAACGTCCTATCTGCCATTATACCATTATGCAAATGACAAGAAATATATGTGACAGTCATATGCAAATTACACAGGTGAAGTCATAATGCAGGGGTCTTCAAACCTGGCCCTTTTGTGACTTGTGGACTTCAACTCCCAGAATTCCTCAGCCAGCGTGCCTGGCTGAGGAATTCTGGGAATTGAAGTCCACAAGTCATAAAAGGGCCAAGTTTGAAGACCCCTGTCATAATGTATGTAATGTCTTTGTGGCTTCCTTTGGACCACCCTTGGGTCTTTACCCTATTAAAGCCTCTGGCCAGAACCTGGGAAGTTACAGCATAACCAGTCTTAATATGTTCTTCAAAATATTTGTGATCATTTGCTTGCTTTTTTTCTGAAATATATCATTATAACCATGTAGACTTCTTTCTTCTTGTTCATCCTATGTACACTTACAACCGTTCATTTAGTGACTGTTCAAAGTTACAATAGCACTGGGGAAAAATTGACTTATGACCGCTTTTCACACTTACAACCTTTGCATCGTGATCCCCGTGGTCATGTGATCAAAACTCAGATGCTTGGCCCCTGGTTCATACTTACGACCATTGCAGCATCCCCGGGGGGGGGGTCACATGATCAACTTTTGCAGCCATTCGCAGCCTTTTGATAAGCAAAGTCAATGGGGCAGCCAGACTCACTTAACAACCAGGTTTCTAACTTATCAACTGCGGTGATTCACTTAACAACTGTGGCAAGAAGTGTCATAAAATGCGGCAAAATTCACTTAACAAAATGTCTCATTTAACAACAGAAATTTTGGGCTCAATTGTGGTCGTAAGTCAAGGACTACTTGTATTTGTCAACTTTATCTCCATATCCCATCATTCTCACTAGTCTATAAGGATTTAGCAATTCCTGCTCTGTTTACACAGTTCCTCATTCCTAAATCTAATAATCGCTTAATCACTGCCTTTCTTTATTATTAGGAATATCAGAATGTTATATTGATACAGATGCTACAAGGTAAGCACACAAGCTGCGTCGTTCCTCTACTTTTGTAACTTATTTGCCTATTTTGCTCTGTTTACCAAAGCTAAATACAATGTTTGAATAATGTTTGAATGTTTGCTGGTTCCTTATTTAATAGGTATTCCCTATCTGTTGAGTGTTTACCACACCTTTCTAAGAGAGTTCTCATTGAGACCTCAGTTTGAATCTGTCAGCTTTCATACTTGCATGAACCAAAAATGTTTCGCAACAAGTAGCTATTACATTCAAATATTTATTTGGGTGTTAAGCTGCTGATAATTGCTTTCCTAGACTAAAAAGTGTGTACGGCCATTGGTTTTCTTATAGAAGGTCAACATATTTCATGAAATAAATAATTCAGTATAAATTGCCTTCAATGCATTTCACATTTTTCATAGGTCCTGTCAAATTTTTGGAATTTCCATGGTCACAAAACAAAGCAACTTGAAATCATTGCCTCTTTTTTTTTATATACAAACAAATAAACCCCAAAACCAAAAATTCACTAGCAGGTTGTATAAACAAAGGCATAGAATCAAGATCATGCAAACTTTTAGAACCACTTTATAAAGCCCTAGTAAGACCACACCTCGAATACTGCAGCCACTTTTGGTCACCATATCACAAAAAAGATGTTGAGACTTTGGAAAAAATTCAGAGAAAAGCAACTAAGATGATCAAAGGCCTGGAGACCAAAACATACAAAGAATAGCTGCAGGACTTGGGTTTGGCTAATCTAGGGAAAAGAAGAAATAGGGGAGACATGATAGCAGTTCCAGTATGTGAGGGGCTGCCACAAGGCAGAGGAGGGGTCAGGTTGTTTACCAAAGCACCAGAGGGAAGGATGAGAAACAATGGTTGGAAACTGATCAAAGAGAGAAGCAACTTGGAATTAAGGAGAAACTTCCTGACAGTGAGGACAATTAACCAGTGGAACAGTTTGCCTCCAGTAATCATGGGTGCTCCATCATTGGAGATTTTTAAGAAGAGACTGGACAATCATCTGTCTGAGATGATGTAGGTTCTCCTGCTTGAGCAGGGGGCTGGACTAGAAGACCTCCAAGGTGCCTTCCGAATCTATTCTATTCTATTCTATTCTATTCTATTCTATTCTATTCTATTCTATTCTATTCTATTCTATTCTATTCTATTCTATTCTATTCTATTCTATTCTATTCTATTCTATTCTATTCTATTCTATTCTATTCTATTCTATTCTATTCTATTCTATTAGTATTTCATGTTCTTGCCTACAACGATTTTTTTCTTTCTCTCAATGAAAATGAAAGACTCTTTTGCTGACTTTACCATTGTTTTGAATTGCGTTGTGCTTGTGCTTGGCTGCCAGAATCAATTTTTCTCCCCGTGCTCTGATTTCCTGATCTGTGTGATATATGCTGCATGGAAAGTGCTTCCTAAATAAAACGTGATGGATGGATGTCTGGCTCCCTTGCACCTATAGGTTTGTGCAAAACAAAAGTGTAAGAGAGAGGAGGTGGAATCTCCCTTGCCTATTGGAACTGAAAAAGGCCACCTTCAAATGTCGTTTCAGATCTAGCCAAGCAGAGTCTTTCTGTCTTCCAGCGAAAGAAACCCAAAGCAGGCTAAACCAGACAATAAGGCATGGTTTTGCAAACAAGAGTGGCCAGACTGTGACAAATAATTGTGTCCCTGTAGTTCAAGCACTACACGGTCAAAACGATGTGCAGGACAAATGTAGCATATAAACAGGTTTTGACAGGCTGGCAAGCTGTAGTGCTTGGGATGTGCTATCATTTGACAAAGGAGCTGCAATTCTGTTTTTTTTTTAAAAAAAAAATTCTGTTTTCCCACCCAATGATTCATTAAACACAATGTCCAGCAGGTGGCAAAAGCCAACAAGTCAAATTCTATATTTAAGTACAGTTTTAATTCTCTTTATCCCTTAGAATGTGTATTTATAGCATGGTTTTTCCTGGAAGACAGTGGGTTGTCTATGTTTGAGGATCATATAATTACTGTGGACACCATTCTGTATTCCACTGTGGTTGTGGATCTACCCCCCTCCCCTTTTGTTTGATTCTATCAGCTTCCCTGTTGTATTTTGACTTTATTTCTTTAAGATGGCAATGCAACTATTCAAACAGAAGAGAATATCTGTAGCTCAGAGTTAAATTGTGGAGTTCTTGCTGCTCCCTGAATTTGAATATTTGCTTGCAGGAGTTTCATTATCCATTGCACTGATGGTGTTACCTAGTTGGGTAATGAAATGTCTTAATTGAAAACATCAATTTTTCTAACGTTTTTACTTAGGGGAATGCCTCTAGGTCTTACAAGAGCCTGGAAAATCAGAAAATGAAAATTGTGTTTGGTAGTCATCCAATGCTCTGGAAATAAGCCATCCAGATGGGAGGGGGGAAAAACAACTAATGTAAGCTGGAGGAGTAGAAAGATTATGTTTGTTTGTTTGTTTAAATTTATATGCCACTCTTCTCCCCGATAAGCGACTCTGGGCATCTTTGAGTGCCAAAGAAGAAAGTAGCAAGTAGGAAGAATTCTTACTAAATTTGTCTTCTGATAAATGGTTTTTTGTGACCAGTAACTCTATCTTTGACAACCACGTTGTGCTCCATTGAATGCAATTAACCCTCAGACCACTGTATTCCAAAAGTGAGGTTTATATTGAAGACGATGCTAGCACAGCTGAGTCTTATTGTTGTCCCTTGTCATAGGAAATAAGAGTTGGAAAGGACCAACTAGTGATCAGTGGAAGACTTCATTACTGCAACATCCCCACTTATAGCGGTTCAATCTTTTTTGGAGATGCTGCCTCCATTGAATGAATTAATCTAAAGCACTTTGGGCCACTGTGAAGTCCTATCAAAATCTGCTGTTTTAGAATTTAATTCTGTCCCTTCTCCCTACGTGATGACCTTTCAAATGTTTGAAAGCAGCTGTTCAGATTCTCTGTAGTTTTTGTTCTCAGGCAACCCATACCCAATACTTTCACAAACATTCCTTCTAAGTTTTTTCCCCCCCTTCAGACTTCCTATTAACTGGGTAGTTCTTTTCTGGATGTGATTTAGTTGTCACTGTCCTTCCTAAAATGCAGTGTGCAGAACCAGATTCAATAAATTTGCTCTCACCATCAGAAGAAAGAGAGAAAATAGGCGACCGGATTTTTTAAAAAAACTTTGCTTAAGGTCTACAGAGGATAGATGGTTTTGCAATAAAATACTTAATTCTCTACCCAAAGTATTCCATTTTTTGGACCGTAAAGGAGAGGGGGAAGAAAAGTAATATATTCCAGAAGTATCCATAATAGAAAAAAAATCTTTCTGTTAAAGTTTAATACATTCTTTATTATAATTTAAGGAATTTTTATACATGCATTTCATTTTTACGTAAATTGTCTTCATTTGCTTAATTTTGCTTTGTACGTTTTTAATGACAATAAAAGTCTAAAAACCAGGTTAAAAAAATTGTTATACGATCAATAAAGTTTTATGATAGTATCAGTTGTTTAAACAAAATAGTGGGTCCTTTTTAAGCAAAAAAATATCTATGAAAGAAGTCTGGTATGTATAGTATAGCTCCTTCTAGGTGGGATTTTATATTTTATATTTTCCTTCCAATCCAAATGCTAAGCAGGAAAAAAATAATTGGTTGTCCTTTCTATTTAAAAAGGACCATCTGAGCAACAGGAAATTAACTGTGGAAAGCACAATTTTACTGGTTGCTGGACATTTTTTGGCAAGAAGTAATGAAAGCCTTATAGTGTTACAATGGGGTGGACTAATTAGTTAGCCTAATTAGCCTAACTGCAACATAGAAACACAATGCTGACTGCAATGTTTTAAAGCTTTTTTTTAAAAAGTCTTTATTATCATTGCTGCTTAAGAAAGGTATGTGTATTTGTGTGCAGATACTTCAAGACTGCTTTGTTAACTTTGGTTATCTTTTTTCAAGCATTCAGCCTTATCCTACTACACTGTTCCCTGTTGAAGTTCATTGCTGGCTAAGTAAGGAAAAAAGGTAAAGGTAAAGGTTCCCCCACACATGCGTGCTAGTCGTTTCCAACTCTAGGGGCCGGTGCTCATCTCCGTTTCAAAGCCGAAGAGCCAGCGCTTGTCCGAGGACGTCTCCGTGGTCATGTGGCCAGCATGACTAGACGCCAAAGGCGCACGGAACGCTGTTACCTTCCCACCGTAGTGCTCCCTATTTTTCTACTTGCATTTTTACGTGCTTTCGAACTGCTAGGTTGGCAGAAGCTGGGACGAGTAACAGGCGCTCACTCTGTTATGCGGCACTCGGGATTCGACCCGCCAAACTGCCCACCATCTGATCGACAAGCTCAGCATCCTAACCCACTGAGCCACCGCGTCCCTTTAAGTAAGGAAAGCAACCGGCAAAAGGGGAAAACAAAAATAAAATAAAAGTAAAGAAGAACCCACAACTTCTGAAAACAAGCTAAGCCACTGGTTGATTGCTCTCCCCATTAGGACATTTCTTCTTAATTCCAGATTGCTTCTCTCCTTGGCTAGTTTCCATCCATTGTTTCTTGTCTTGTCTTTTGGTGCTTTGGAACATAAGTTAACCCTCTCGTCTTTGTAGGAGCGCCTTAGATATTGGAAGACGGCTATCATGTCAACCCTAGTCCTTCTTTTCATTAGACTTGTCACACCCAATTCCTGTGACTGCTCTTCATATGTTTTAGCCTCCAGAGTCCTCATCATTTTTTGCTTAACCACTTACCCATGTTGTTTTCCCTAATCACTCACCCCTAATCACTCACCCATGTTTGCTTTCCCTCACCGATCAAGAATGAGTGTTAACTTCAATTAGAAGTGGGCCACATCTTTCAAAGGATTACAGCAACGGCATCAATTAAAAAGCAAAGAGAATGGAAATGCTTAATATTTTCTCATTTCCCTTTGCTCTTGTCTGCTAACCTGTCATAAACCAAAGATTAAACTGAAAGCTTTGTTATCACCTTCGTCATTTGTTATTAGCACTTCGAGTAATTTTCCAGATGTTTGAAGAAGGACTGGTATCCATTTAATGACCTGATGTCACCGTATGCTTTGAGATCCAGGAGGTAAGGTGTGCTAGAAACTTTAAAAAAATAAATATTCACCACTTCTGATTCTGCAGTGAGAATGAGTTTGACTCATTCTGCTTTTTATCTTCAGCTGAACATGTTATTTGAACCCCATTTCCTTCCAGCTCTGGTCTAGCATTACAGAAATGTCTGGTGACTATTTAATTATCCACCTCATTAGTTTCCTATTAATAACAAAATACCAGGAGGTAGATACTTATAATTACACTGCTAGTTTAGGAAGGCAGGCACTTCTAGAGATCCAATTTACAGTCCCTTTCCCCAAAGACTTCCTGGATGGATTTATCATTCCTATTTTTCCCTCCATACACCATTTTCATTAGCAAATAATTGCTTCTTCTTTTGAGAATCAATATATTCAAGAGAAGTCTGTGGAAGTAGAAACATAATGAGAGAGAGAGAGAGAGAGAGAGAGAGAGAGAGAGAGAGAGAAGAGAGAGAGAGAGAGAGAGAGAGAGAGAGAGAGAGAGAGAGAGAGATGGAGTAAATAAGGAAGGTAGGTAGGTAGGTAGGTAGGAAGGAAGGAAGGAAGGAAGGAAGGAAGGAAGGAAGGGGAGGAGAAGGAAGAAGGAGTGATGAGGAGGAAGAATGATGAAGGAAGAAAGGGGGGAAGGAGGGAGAAGGAGGTGAAGGAAGGAAAGAAGGAGGGAGGAAGGGAGGGAGGAAGGAAGGGGGAGAGGAAGAAGGAAGGGAGGGAGGGAGGGAAGAAGGGAGGAGGAGGAATGATGAAGGAAGGAAGGAGGGAGGGAGAAAAAGGAGAAGGTGAAAGAAGGAAAGAGGGAGGGAGGAAGGAAGGAAGGAAGGAAGGAAGGAAGGAAGGAAGGAAGGAAGGAAGGAAGGAAAACTTTTTCCTCAGAAAAGCCGTCAAGCGCTTCCTCTCAAGAAAACTCCAACTGAATCAAAACGAGGTATTATTATTGGCATCAGAATGCTGGTAGGAAATGGCGTCTGTATTCCTGCCTTGCCACTACTCATCCCTGAACGGTGATAGCTTTTTAAAGAGTGACCTCCTGCCCTCACAAAGACAAAAATAAGCTTTCGTGGTAGAAAATTTCCCAAGCTGCTATGAGGTAGATCAGTCAACAGTCTCACCAGTTTCTTGTTAATGGTGTTTTTACAGTTCCCACAACAGCCAATTTTTGGACAGGCAACTCCTCATGGCAGTCATTCCGTGGGAGCAAAATGTCTGCTCTTAAAATTCCCGCTGCATCCAGAGGCTTTCACAAACTGCACAAATTCCTTTCGTGTCATGAAAAAAAACAGGTATCCTGTGGAAATCTGCCTATTTCTCTGCCAGGAAGAATCATTGGGGAGTAGTTAACGCCAGGAAAGTAACACTTGGAGTATGGGTTGACCCCTTCCTCCAGTTTGAAGCCCAGAAGATAATAACATTATTTATAACCAATATCTACTCATAAATTATATGTTTAAGTTGGCCTTTTTCATAAGTACAAAGGAAGCATGAGAAGTTAACATTCAGAAAATACAATAACTGATAAGGCCAACAATACAAATGGGACAAAAAAGAATACTAGAAAGCAGACAGGCTTTTCTAGGAAAGCTCATAAATATTGAATTGATTCCAGACTTTTATTATTGTCTGTGTGCTAATTTGACCTTTTTTGACAGTAATCAGTAGAATCAGTAGAATATCTCCTCTCCTCTCCTCTCTTCTCCTCTCCTCTCCTCTCTCCTCTCTTCTCCCCTGCTCTCCTCTCCTCTCCTCTGTTTTTATATATCTATATCTCAGATAAATATACCAGGATGTAGCAATAGATCAGGGATGCGGTGGCTCAGTGGGTTAGGACGCTGAGCTTGTTGATCAGATGGTCAGCAGTTTGGCGGGTCAAATCCCAAGTGCCGCATAACAGAGTGAGCGCCTGTTACTCGTCCCAGCTTCTGCCAACCTAGCAGTTTGAAAGCACGTAAAAATGCAAATAGAAAAATAGGGACCACTATGGTGGGAAGGTAACAGCATTCTGTGTGCCTTTGGCGTCTAGTCATGTTGGCCACATGACCACAGAGACATCTTCAGACAAGCGCTGGCTCTTTGGCTTTGAAACGGAGATGAGCACCGGTCCCTAGAGTTGGAAACGACTAGGGGAACCTTTACCTTTATCTAGCAATACATCAGACATTATGGACTACAGTACAATACTTCTATAGTCAAGGCTATGGTCTTCCCAGTTGCAATGTATGGCAGTGAAAGTTGGACCATAAAAAAGGCTGAGCACCAAAGAATTGAGGCCTTTGAACTATGGTGCTGGAGAAGACTCCTGCGAGTCCCTTGGACTGCAAGGTGATCAAACCGGTCAGTCCTAGAGGAGATCAACCTTGACTGCTCTTTAGAAGGCCATATCCTGAAGCTAAAACTCAAATACTTTGGCCACCTAATGAGAAGGAAGGACTCACTGGAGAAGAGTTTAATGCTGGGAAAGGTTGAGGGCAAGAGAAGAAGGGGATGACAGAGAATGAGGTGGCTGGATGGAGTCACTGAAGCAGTAGGTGTGAGATTAAATGGACTCCAGAAGATGGTAGAGGACAGGAAGGCCTGGAGGAACATTGTCCATAGGGTCGCGATGGGTCAGACACAACTTCGCAACTAACAACAACAACAACAACAATACTTCTTGCTTAGGGTTCCTGAAATCTGTAGCCAGCTGTGCATTGTGCTATGCCAGTTTTGAGTTTCTCTTCTGAAAGACTTCAGTTGGAAAAATGTGGTCCTCAGATTAAAAATATTCCAATCAGGTTGAAACAACAACAACAAAAATATCCCTAGTTACTAGAACACCAGGTCCTCATAACTATATATTGCGCTGAGTTATATATAATAGTTCCATTATTAGCTGATGCAATTTTCTCTAGGCTGATCCCTCTCCCAAGGCGTGGGCTTCAACCAGTATAGTATGGCATACAATTTTGAAGGAATGATCTGTTTTATTAATTTATAGCCTACCTAAACGATGCATTAAAAGAAGGCAAAATTCTAAAAAAAAATCTTCAGATATAAAAAACGCTTATGAACAATATTAGTAGTGTCAAAAACCAAGATTAAGTGGGTTTGTCTTCCATGCTTTGTGAAGAACTGAAGGAGAAGACAGAACCAGTCTCCATCAGCAAGAAGAACATTTCACATTTTGCTAGTAATGTAGAAGTCGTTCATGGCATTTCTGACACATGGATCTCTACTAGTAATGGTGCTTTTGAAAGATAGCCAGACCGTAAGCCACTTAAATGTTGAAAGTAGGGTTCCTATGAGTTCCAGATGTTAATGAATACCCATCAACTTTAACGCCATATGTTCAGAGGCAAAGGATAATGGGAGCTGGATTTCGGCAACATTATAAGAACTGGTTTTCCATCAGAACGATGCTGATCTTCAGTTTTCATCATCTCTCACCCTTTAAAATTCTAAGTTTGAACTATGCCTGGACAACTGTTGGCACCCAACTCAAATTTTTCAGTATCCAAATGCATTGGTTGGCAGCTCACTATATTTTTTCTTCAGGTCCTGAAAGCCCCAGACTTCAATAGAAGTCATCCAGTATAGTTTCTTAGATATTAGATAAGTCAAAGATAAGCATCTGCTACCAGTTAGGACCAACTGGTACATTAAAGAGTTACACAAGTACACTACCTGATGCCATCGCTGCCTGAAAAACTAGGAATAAGATTGAATCCATGTGTGTTCCTAAGCTATGAATCTAATCTTAACAGAATAAAAGAGTTGGAAGGGACCTTGGAGGTCTTCTAGTCCAACCCTTGCTCAGGTAGGAAACCCTATTCCATTTCAGACAAATGGTTGTCCAAATCTTTTCTTTAAAACCTCAGTGTTGGAGCATTCACAACTTCTGGAGGCAATTTGTACCACAGATTAATTGTTGCAACTGTCAGGAAGTTTCTCCTTAGTTCTAGGTTGCTTCTCTCCTTGATTAGTTTCCATCCGTTGCTTCTTCTCCTGCTTTCAGGTGCTTTGGAGATTAGCAGAACTCCCTCTTCTTTGTGGCAGTTCTTGAGATATTGGAACACATTCACCTCATGCTTAATCCTTCTTTTCATTAAACTAGACATGTTCAATTCCTCAAACTATTCTTCATACATTTTAGCCTTCTTTAGTCCCCTAATCATCTTTGCTACTCTTCTCTCCCCTCTTGTCTGGGGGAAGATGAACCCTACATCTTTCAGAACAAATATGGTCACTAACATCAACCTCAAGGCAAGGTAGCCTCCCCAACACAGTTACAACAAAAGTTGATCATCAACAAAATGCTAATTTGAATGTTGGGCAAGACAAATTAGGCTGTGTTGTATGAGATTGGACAAATTGCCCTATTATATTCATGCCATCCTTTGGTTCTATTACTTTCAGATATAGCATCTGAGTGATCTTTGTGACTGCATAATTTATTGCTTTTAAAAGATTGATTGGATGCTTCATCCATATTTTAAGCTATCAGTCCATTTCAGCGGCTGTTTACAGCCTTCACACAGGAAAAAGCTGCCAAAACAATCCCTTAAATTATGTGATGTGTGATGTATAATCAGAAAATTAATTTTTATTGTCAAATATTTAGTGGGAGAAGGGTATGGGAAACAATTTACAATGGAGTGATAACCTGAAGAATAATGCCTTATATTCTTAAAATGCTTGGAGACTTGCTTTGGGGGTTTATTCTCTCTTTCTCTCTGTCTCTCTGTCCCTCTCTCTCTCTCTCTCTCTCTCTCTCTCTCTCTCTCTCTCTCTCTCTCTCTCTCTGTGTGTGTGTGTGTGTGTGTGTGTGTGTCTGTCTCTCTCTCTCTCTCTCTGTCTCTCTCTCACATACCATCTATCTATCTATCTATCTATCTATCTATCTATCTATCTATCTATCTATCTATCTATCTATCTATCTATCTATCATCTATCTATCTCCCATACTACTACTACTACTACTAATAATAATAATAATAACAACAACAACAACTTTATTGTCACTTTGAATGTACACCAATCGGCATACATCAAAATGAAATTTCGTTGCATTCAGCTCTCAAAGAGTCACCACCTCCAGTATACACTCCTTGTTCGTGGCCAGATCAAGTTTCAGATCGTCCATTTTAGTCTCTAGGGAGCGAACGATGGCAAACAGGACAGATGGAAATGGTGCTCCATGTGGATTATCCCTCAAATTAGCTTGTATTCCTGCACGACAACCTCGCCTTCTTTCCTTTTTCTGATCCTGACTCTTCCACCATTTCTTTAAAGAGGCCTCGCTGTTTTTTGCCCCTAGAACACGCCGCCGCCGCCTCCAACTCCTTCAGCCCTGATTTGCAGTAGAATCCATCGCTGGGCCAGCAGTCAGATCTTGCTGCTAGCAGAACAAATTCAAACAGTGCCAACGACTTTTAACAGTCTCACCAACAGTTCCAAAACAGCTAGAAACTCACCATGCCAGCAAAGATTGTCAGTCGTATGTTAGCTCAGTCCCACTATGTTGCTCAAACCCATTAAAACCTTCCCAATCATGTGGCATATATCCCTTAATATCCCTCCCAAAACGATTCACTTTCGAGAGTCAATGCAGCTGCAGCCATTCCTGGTGCCGCCATTTTAGAATTATTATTGCCTTTCAGCCTATTTATCTAATTTTGTCCTGAAATACGAAGGCAATTGCAATCTCAAAGATGGTAAATGCTGTTTAATTATTGTATACCACACATAGCTATTCTTCTATTTCTTATCTTTCTTTTCATTTTATCCCCAGGGTTTCAGATCTATCCACGAATGATCACAGTTGCTCCAATATTCTCTACTGGGGAATGCTCATGACAAATAAAAAATAAAGTCAGGGTACGGCTTTAAAATGTGACTTAACACCAGTAATCATCATTATTCATTTTGAAGCATATTTAATTATACCTTAAGTGGATTAATTGACAGCTTACCTGAAGAGTATTTTAAAAAGGAAGAAAGAAACCTCCATCAAGGATTAATGTATGAAGAGAAGCAACTGGCTATAAATAAATGTGATCCATTTAATGCTTTTAGCAAGTCAACAAATGGGTGCCATTTCTCAGTGCCCATTTTGAGCAAATGTAATAAAGAACACTTAAACAATTTGAGTTATTTTTGCTGGGCTGTTACACAGTGTCAGTAAGCATGATTTCATTTGGTTAATTTTTATTAAGGGCGTCAACTTACTTGTTATGCAAATATATAAAATACATAATATTCTGTTATGTATTTCATACACACAATGAAATAGATTTCTGTGGGAAGAATCCAGAGAAAGAAATATTTGGGGGAATATTAAAAAGGCAGACTATATTTCCCCAAAGGAATAATGGAGAAGGTCTTTAAGAAGACAGAAACCAGCCCCAGCTCCTCTCCCCCAAGCAGAAAAATCAGCAGTGGCCAGCTTTTAGAAATGCAAATTCAGTAATCTTTTCAGAAAGATTTGAGCCTTCCAGCTAGAAACTAAAGAAATTAGGAAGACAAAGACCCCTAAAATCTACATACCCCCACCCGAATTCTAAGGACAGGATATGACCTTTGGGACATAATAGGATGCAGTGGCTCAGTGGGTTAGGACGCTGAGCTTGTCAATCAGAAGGTCGGCAGTTTGGCGGGTCGAATCCCGAGTGCCGCGTAACAGAGTGAGCGCCTGTTACTCGTCCCAGCTTCTGCCAACCTAGCAGTTCGAAAGCACGTAAAATGCAAGTAAAAAAATAGGGACCACTATGGTGGGAAGGTAACAGTGTTCCATGCGCCTTTGGCATCCAGTCATGCTGGCCACATGACCATGGAGACGTCCTCGGACAAGCGCTGGCTCTTCGGCTTTGAAATGGAGATGAGCACCGGCCCCTAGAGTCGGAAACGACTAGCACGCATGTGCGGGGGAACCTTTACCTTTTAGGATTAACCCACCACCATCAGAATACCAGAAAGGCACACTCAGACTCAGGTCAAAGTTCACGCCACAGGAACAACTCCAAAAAAAGCCCAAGAAGGTATAAAAACCTACCACTCCCTACTACTTGTTGTCAGCTTTTCCAGATCCATCTTTCTGTCTGGCTCTCCTCTTCAATAAATTACAACCTTCTTTCTAAAGCAATCTCCATTTTGTTTATTCCCAGCTTGGACTGGACCATGATGAAGATTTTTCTCTCAACATTTCCTTATTAGGTCACATGGCTCAGTGATTAGATAGCTCATGCTGGACTTCCGTTTCTGTAATATGTTGTTTAAATGCAGTCATAGTCCATCAGTAAGAACTCTTCCTTGGAGACCCAAGAAGTTGGATTTTTTGTAGAGCAGTCCTAACCCATGTTGATTTATAATTATCCTCCATAAGGAAAGAGCTCAGATCTGTGGGACAGAACAGTAATTTCAGCCAGTGTGCTGTCATGCAAGTCCATGCACCTGCCATTAGATATCCTTTTTCATTTGTTTATTCCTTCATTAGATTTATATCCTGTTTTCTGCCCAGGTGCTCAAGACGTGTTCTTAGAACATAGCTGTGCAAATCTTGATCGGAGGAAATAAATAAGCCCAAGGACCAAGGAGCCAGACCAAGAATCCACGGGGAAACAGATCCAGGCTTTAAAGAGTTCAGTCTAATGAAATCTTGGGCTTAATTTATGAGTTTTAAATATCATCCAGTGAAGTTTAGAATTACATCTTAACCACTACATAATGAAACTCCCCTCATCCCAAATAATCTGTGTCTGTCTGCTTTTGCTTACCTTCTAAAGACATTGCTCACTGTAAGAGAATTTCTTCAGTTCTCTCCATTATTACTTCCAACATATTTCTTTCTTTCTCACTTTTTAATTTTGTGTATGGCTGTAAGTTACGTATGTGTCGTAGTAAATGGATACTCGGAGCATTGTATATTTGCTTAAAAGAACAAAATACCCACCAGATGCTCCAGGCCAGTTTCTAAAATAGAACATAGAACATAGAATAATAGTGTTTGGAAGGGAGTGTGGAAATCTTCTAGTCCAACCCACACACACACACACACACACACACACACACACACACACGGCTCAAGCAGAAGACCCTATATCATTTCAGACAAATGGCTGTCCAGTGTCTTTTTGAAAGTCTCCAGTGATGGAGCACCCACAACTTTTGAAGGCAAGCCTTGGTTGTTCTCATGTTCTCACCATTAGGAATTTTCTCCTTATTTCTAGGTTGCTACTCTCCTTGGTTAGTTTCCATCTATTGTTTCTCATCTTGCCTTTTGGTGCTTTGGAAAATAGTTTGATCCCCTTATCTTTGTAGGAGCCCTTCAACTACAAGAGCCTTGGTGGAGCAGTGGGCTAATGCCTCCTTAAGTAACACCAGCTGCCTGCAATTAGTGCAGGTTCAAGTCCCACCAGGCTCAAGGTTGACTCAGCCTTCCATCCTTCCGAGGTAGGTAAAATGAGGACCCAGATTGTTGGGGGCAATTAAGCTGACTTTGTAATAATGCCGCTTGGGGGGGGGCGAAAGCCCTAATAAGCAGGCATATACATAGAATGAAGGCTATTGCTAAGCACATTGGTTTGTGCTTAAATTGTAAGCCGCCCTGAGTCTTCGGAGAAGGGCGGGATATAAATGGGATTAAAAATAAAAAATAAAAATAAAATAAAAACTACTGGAGTACTGCTATCATGTCTCCCCTAGTCCCTCTTTTCAATAGACTAGACCAGGGCTAGGCAACCTTGGCTCTTTTACAATTTGTGGACTTGAACTCCCAGAATTCCTGAGGCAGCATGGCTCAGCTTGGAAACCTCTCCCTTTCCCCTCAGCATGGCTGGCTCAGGAATTTTGGGACTTGAAGTCCACGAGTTATAAAAGAGCCAAGGTTGCCTACCCCTGGACTAGACACATCTGATTCTTATAATCGTTCTTCATATATTTTATCCTCCAGTCCCCTGATCCTATTTGTTGCTCTTCTTTGCACTCATCCAGAGTCTCAACATCGCTTTTATATTGTGGTGACCAGAACTGGATACAGCATCCCAAGTGTGGTCTTACTAAGGTTTTGTAAAGCAGTACTAGAACTTCATGTGATCTTGATTCTATCCCACTGCCACAGACAAAACAATGATGATGATGATGATGAAGAAGAGGAGGAGGAGGAGGAGGGGGAGGGGGAGGAGGAGGAAGTTGTTTGAACATCCAATTCAAGTGCAAAATATTATATATTGAAGGAAGAAAAAGGATATTCAATGTTTAGGAAAATTCTGTATATACTGTAAGCCCTTGAAAAAAGCAAGCATTCTGATATTTTGAGGTTTATTCTTTGTAAACATATTCAGCAAACTGGGATATCAGAATCTGAAAAATAATCCAATGGAAACACATTCCATAAACATTGTTACGATCGGTGAAATGCATGTAACTATTTTTAAAGGGTTTGGGTATGACTGGGGTGGCTTTTATTTAATTCCTTTTGCACTACAGCTGTCAAATTGGAATGAAGTTTTGGGCTTCACTCAAAAGCAAAATGTTTGGAGAACATTAAGAAAGGGAGGATATTAAAAGAGTTGATAAGACCCACACCATTTCCCATGGTGCTGTTCTTGACATCCATGGACTGTTCTCAGGTTTCCAATAATGCAAAACATGAAGCGGCTTTTCTTTCCTAGACAAAGTGCTCAACAATGTCAAGGACGGAGAAATCAGAAAGTCAGAGGAGTGAAATCCCTTATGGAAAAAAAATGAATTTATACATCCCAAATTGATTACCTATATAATATTCATCCAGGGGTTATGTTTATCATGAAATCCCTTCACATTATAACAAGCCTGGGTGATCTATTCCAGAGGTTATACCGAGGACTGCTATGGAGAAAATCAGAGGACTCTTAGTAATAGAGAGGTATTTTTAAATGTTCTGCAAGAATTCCATTAAACTTCAAAAAGAAATCCCCCTGAAAAACTGCAGGATCCCAAAACATGTAGTCAGACGTAGGATAAATCAAATATCTAGAGTTTTGTATAATCTTCTCTTCTCTTCCTCCCTCCCTCCCTCCCTTCCTCACATCCATTCATTTTTTTTCTTTCTTTTTTCTCTTTCCTTTTCTCTTTGACCACATAGCTCCACAGCCTGAAGGAGTTTCTGCTTTGCCTACTCAGACAAATTAGCACATTTTAAGGGGGTAGGCTCATTAATTGACTCACTGCAATTCATGTTTAACTCTCTAATCTGCATGTATTATCATAAGTTGTTAATAAATGTATCATCGTGGTTACTTGCCTCGCCAATTATTTACCGTAGTGTTTATCTTTTTAGCATTTTTGCGTGCCTCTCACTCACCCTGTACGTTGTGCTGTTCCTTCATGAAAGGATTGTCATGTTTGCAGTGATTTTCTTTGTACTTATTTATTTATTTATTTATTTATTTATTTATTTATTTATTTATTGGTACGTTCCAGATATTATGCTAGTTAGAAAACACAACAATTTGGGAACAGATGTTTTGGACTGATCCAAAAGGTCATTGAGGCCAAGGATGTAATGGTTGTTTCCTGGATGTTCATAAACCTGGCTTTATTGAATAGGTAGCTATATTAGGAATAGAACCCTCCCGACCAGAAAAATAGATACAACAATCAACAATATAAGCAATTTCTGCTTTTTGACATTAACCCCGTGGTTGCCGGATTTTCTGTAGTGTCATGCAAAATTAGGCAATTGAATCTGTTGGCAGTTTTTAAATTTCTTTTATGCTTTGGTGTGTAAATGACACATCAGCCATTATACTATATTCTTCTCAGGTGTGACAGGATTTGTAAGAGAAATTTATGTTTTTTAAACTCTTGAATAATCGTAGTGTTTTAACTCTCTCTCACACACACATACACACAACTTCTATTTCTATCTCTGTCTCTGTCTCTGTCTCTATCTATCTTTTTTTAAAATCCCATTTATATCTATCTATCTGTCTGTCTGTCTGTCTGTCTGTCTGTCTGTCCGTCTGTCCGTCCGTCCGTCCGTCCGTCCGTCCCTCCCTCCCTCCCTCCAACTATCTATCTATCTATCTATCTATCTATCTATCTATCTATCTATCTATCTATCTATCTATCTATCTATCTATCTATCTATCTATCTATCTATCTGCTCCTGTTCACTTGTGTCTGATTCCTGGTGACTGTTTGAACAAGTCATTGCATTTTTCTTGGCAAGATTTTTCAGAAGTGGTATGCCATTGCTTCCTTCCTAGGGCTGAGGGAAAATGACTGGTCCAAGTGACGGGTCCTAAGTCACCCAGATGGCTTTGTTCCTAAGGCCCCTGAATTGCTAATCTTACTCTTTTTTTTCCTTTGGTGCTTATGTCTAGCCTTGGAATATTTTCATTTGAATATTAAATGTCCTTTTAATATTTTTAAAATAAATTTCTTTGTTTGCATGTACCTTTCCTAATTATCCTGATATTATCAATTTGGCTGCTTGAATACCAATTCCTTTCTGCTAATTAATGATTGCAATTATTTCAGAACAGCGTGTTTAATGTTAAGCCAGACCTCTTTGAATGAATGGTGTAAACCTGATGCAAAATAGAGGAAAATAAATACAAAAGAGACCTACATTCTGTTTTAACTTTTTCTTTCTTTTTTTTTTAGAAAAAGTCACTTCCTTTATTTTTGTTCCTAATGCATCTGGTCTTTGTTCAAAAATGAGCTCACTTGTCTCAAATATATTTAATACATGCATAGGTAAGGAGAAATTGCTTGTAATATTCTATTTCATAATGTGTACAGTATAGAATATTTGAAATCAGCTTGGCACCCTTACTGATAACCATCTCGACATATAAGAGACTAAGAATTTTGGAAAATGTTTGTGATTATCATTATTTGGATGCCTGGTTTTTTATTATTAGGGAATAGAGTTGTTATTCTTGTGAAGTATGCTGTTTTACATTCTCTGGATACTTTTGCTGCCTTTTAGTACCTTAAAAATCTAATGTACTAATGGCCCCATGCATGGGGAAGATATTTATTGGATAAATTAAATAAATGTGAACTTCCAAATGCTGTCCAATGTTCAGGTTACACAATTATTTGTCCCATTCACCGTGGGTTTCTTTTTCTTCATTATTGGATGGTTTTTCCTTTTAAGTCACTAGTCTAGATAGAGATAAGAACTGTGATGGTACAGTGGTTTGAATGCAGTATTGCAGGCAAACTCTGCCCACTGCCAGGAATTCGATCCTGACCGGTTCAAGGTTGACTCAGCCTTCCATCCTTCCAAGGTCAATAAAATGACAAAGCAGATTGTTTGGGGCAAATATGCTGACTCTATAAACTGCTTAGTGAGGGCTGGAAAGCACTGTGAAGCGGTATGTAAGTCTAAGTACTATTGCTATTGCTATAGATACAGGACCTCTGATTCACCTAAATCAGGGATAGGCAACCTTGGCTCTTTTCCGACTCGTGGACTTCAACTCCCAGAATTCCTGAGCCAGCATGGCTCAGCTTGGAAACCTCTCCCTCTCCCCTCAGGATGGCTGGCTCAGGAATTCTGGGAGTTGAAGTCCACGAGTTGTAAAAGAGCCAAGGTTGCCTACCCCTGGCCTAAGTCAATGAGTGATTGGCGAAGTCTTTGAGCCAATCATTTTCTTTTTCTTAGCCGGCTAACCTCATAGCATTATTGTGATAAGAAAAAGAGAAGAGGCATCCTTGTCTTCTTTTAAATTGAGCTCTCAAAAGAAATGTAGCATATTTATGCAATGAACGAATGAATGAACTAGTCAATGAAGCTTACCCTCTTTCTATCACTTTACAACTTAGGAGATGCCCATTGGGGCACCCAAGGTTTTAGGTGTCTCATATGGCCCACAATCAAGCATCTTTGCTTTAATGTGTCAGAAGTCATTTAGATACGTTTGAACATTCTGATGGTCCCCAATCTGTCTAGTTGCACACACAAATGAATTATTTTATTATGAAGTGAATTTATCACAAGAAATACTATTCTATAATCTTTTGTTCTCATAATTACTAAGAAAATCACCTTATTTTCATTTTAGCCAACATCTCAGCCATGAATAATTCATTCAGATCCAGCTGGACATTTATTATTTAAAAAAGAAGAAAGAGAGAAAGAAAAAAAAAAGCTTTCATATAGCCTACTGATTAAATAGCATTAAGAATAGTTAGGTGAATATCTTATTTAACAGATTAGGGTCTTCAACCACCATGAGACGTACTTTTTTGAGTTAATGCCTGAGCATTTTAATAAGAATGGATGCAATTATTTTGCAGTCTGTGCTCTTTAGAGACCTGTAACCTTCATTTTGATGTACAAAATCCTCTGGTGAAGGAACATTATTAGATCATGGGATTTTATTATTATTTTTTTTAAAAAAATGCCAGAATGTATGCCCATAACTTTAGGGAAATGGTCTTTTTTTAAAGAAAATAAATAATGGGAAAGAAAGAATGGAATTGGAAAAAGCACTTAGCAACTTTCCTTTGGTTTCTTTTACTTGCTGTTGCTTTTGTGTCTCTCAAAAATAAAATAAAATAATAATAAAATAAAATAATAAAATAAAATAAAATAAAATAAAATAAATAAATAAAATAAAATAAAATAAAATAAAATAATAAAATAAAATAAAGTAAAATAAAATAAAATAAAATAAAATAAATAAAATAAATAAAATAATAAAATAAAATAAAATAAAATAATAAAATAAAATAAAATAATAAAATAAAATAAAATAAAATAATAAAAAAAAATAAAAAAAAATAAAAAACAGTAGACCAGCAAAATGCTGTGGACATAATATACTTAGATTTCAGTAAGGCATTTGACAAAATAGACCACAACCTACTCCTTGGTAAGCTAGGAAAAGGTGGAATAGACAACATCACCACCAGATGGATCTGTAGCTGGCTGACAAACTGTACTCACCGAGAAGTCCTCAATGGCACCACATCCACATGGAGAGAAGTAAGCCGTGGGGTACCACAAGGCTCCGTCTTAGGCCCAGTACTCTTCAATAGCTTCATATGACTTGGATGAGGGAATTGAAGGGGAACTCATCAAATTTGCAGATGACACCAACCTGGCAGGAGTAGCCAACGCCCCAGAAGACAAACTCAGGATCCAAAAAGATCTTGACAAACTTGAACAATGGGCCCTATCCAACAAAATGATTTTCAATGTGGAGAAAAGCAAACTCTTACATTTAGGCAGGAAAATCCAGAGGTACAAATACAGATTGAGCAAGACTTTCCTTAAAAACAGTAACTGTGAGAGGGACCCTGGAGTCCTAGTGGACGATCACTTGACTATGAGCCAGCAGTGTGTAGCAGCAACCAAAAAAGCTAATACAATCCTGGGTTGTATAAACAGAGGCATAGACTCAAGATCACACAAAGTATTAGTACCACTTTATAAAACCCTAGTAAGACCACAACTGAAATACTGCAGCCAATTTTCATCACCATATCACATAAAAGATGTCAAGAGTTTGGAAAAAATTCAGAGAAGAGCAACTAAGATGATCAAAGGCCTAGAGACTAAAACATACAAAGAATGACTGCAAGACTTGAGTTTGTCTAGTCTAAAGAAAAGAAGAAATAGGGGAAACATGATAGCAGTGTTCCAGTATTTGAGGGGCTGCCACAAAGACGAGGGGGTCACATTATTCACCAAAGCACCAGAGGGCAGGACGAGAAACTATGGTTGGAAACTCATCAAAGAGAGAAGCAACCTGGAATTAAGGAGAAACTTCCTAATAGTGAGGACAATCAACCAGTGGAACAGCTTACCCCCCAGAAATCATGGGCACTCCATCACTGAAGATTTTTAAGAAGAGACTAGACAGTCTCTTGTCTGAGATGGTATAGGTTCTCCTGCTTCAGCAGGGGGCTGGACTAGAAGACCTCCAAGGTCCCTTCCTGATTCTATTCTATTCTATTCTATTCTATTCTATTCTATTCTATTCTATTCTATTCTATTCTATTCTATTC
Source organism: Vipera berus (assembly GCF_964194415.1). NCBI lineage: Eukaryota > Metazoa > Chordata > Lepidosauria > Squamata > Viperidae > Vipera > Vipera berus. Next base: position 11,178,583 of record NC_138206.1, read on the forward strand.
TATTCTATTCTATTCTATTCTATTCTATTCTATTCTATTCTATTCTATTCTATTCTATTCTAAAATAATACAAATAAAATAAAATAATAAAATAAAACAAAACAAAAAAATGGAAAAGAAACTAAGCCAATGCAGAGCATATGAACATGACAATGGGGCCATAGAAAGTACTCTGTTATTCTAGGGACAACTGTCACAGTAATCACATACAGGAAAGCTCCAGAGAAATGATAATGTTATTAATTATAAAACCATGCTGGCATGATGCAGTAGGGTTGGAAGGGACCTTGGAGGTCTTCTAGTCCAACCATTCCAGACTTTCTTTGGGCTTGATGGGATGATCATAGAAACAATAACAGAATAACAGAACAGAATAACAGAGTTGGAAGGGACTCCAAAGTTTCTTCAGTCAACCCAAATAGGAGATCCTACACCATTTCAGACAAAAGGATGTGCAACCTCTTCTTAAAAACCTCTAGTGATGGAGCATCCCACAAGTTCTGCAGGCAACCAGGTCCACTGGTCAATTGTTCCCACTGACTAGAATCTGAAGTAAAAGCAAACAATTTCAGAATATGGTAAATTCCCAGGCTCATTGCCAAGAAAATTGAATGGATATGGAATCACCAGGAATGGAACTCAGTTCAGGTTCATCTTACTTAGGCTAACCAGGTGTCAGGCAGAAAGAGGACATGTCCTCCTATTCATCCACATGCCCTCCATCCCAGGAGGCCTAGTCTTAAAATCAAATTTCATCCCACTTTTTCAGTATCTTGGGTTTTTTTTAAAAAAAATGGGCTGTTTTCAGAACAGTAGTCATTGCAACTTCCATGTATTGTGACCTTGTAAATTATCCCCTTCTGAAGGCTCAAGGTTGACTCAGCCTTCCATCCTTCTGAGGTAGGTAAAATGAGGACCCAGATTGTTGGGGGCAATTAAGCTGACTTTGTAATAATGCCGCTTGGGGGCGGGCACATTGATTTGTGCTTTAGATTGTAAGCCGCCCTGAGTCTTCGGAGAAGGGCGGGTTATAAATGGGATTAAAATAAAATAAAATAAAAAAATTCTCTTGTCGGTCAACAGATTCAACAGCCTAGAGTTATGTTATTTATTTCCTGATTCCTGTAGTCAGCTTCAATCCAGCTTCTTCAAAACTATGATTGCTATAATCTCTAGATTCCATGACTTCTCATACATTTCTAAGGTGGAATTTGAAAAGTGTGTCCTAGTTGATTCTATGAAATGGCTAGCACACATTCTTCAAAATAAAGATTTGTTGGAAAAATACTGCAATTGAAAACCTGTCTTTTTGATGCTAGAAGAAATAATTTCATATACATGTAGGTCTAAGAATGAATGAATGAAGGAAGGAAGGAATATTTATTCAGTTTTTCACTGTAATCTTTGTCACAAATACTGAAAAAGTGAAATAGCATGTTTTGTCTTTTCCTTCATTTGTCCTTCTTTCCAATTGTCCATGTCTTCCTTTGCTTTATTTAACATTACAGAGAAATTATTATTGAAGTTGTATTATTAACTACATGGTTCAAAACTAGATGAACAGCAAAAAAGGGATAGCAAACTTGCAAAGTGATTTGTGATGGTCCCAATTTCTCCTCTATCAAATTTATCTCCATAAATTACCATTTTAATCTGTCTGGTTCTGCTGGGAACTGAATCAAAAGGTTGCATTAAAATTGTTATTATCATAAACAATGTTTTTCTGGGTAGGGATACACGATTATCTCCATCTCTAATTAAGACAATCCTCAATGAAGCTTTTCTTCTTTTTTAAAAAAATTCATCACCACCGCCCACCAGGTACAAGTTTAATTCAACAACTAACGCCTCCACAAGAAAAGGTTAACACATTGCCAATATACCGAGCAGAAAAAAATGAAGAGAAGAGCAAACTTCACCTGGGTGTCAAAGGAGAACAATTTCAACGAACATTTCCTTTGTGGGTAACTCTTGTGGGTAATTTAGACAATTTCTTCACCTGCAAGTTTTTTTTATTATTATTTTATTTTAATCCCATTTATATCCCGCCCTTCTCCGAAGACTCAGGGCAGCTTACAATTTAAGCACAAACCAATGTGCTTAGCAGTAGCCTTCATTCTATGCATATGCCTGCTTATTAGGGCTTTTGCCCCCACCCCAAGCGGCATTATTACAAAGTCAGCTTATTGCCCCCAACAATCTGGGTCCTCATTTTCCTACCTCGGAAGGATGAAAGGCTGAGTCAACCTTGAGCCTGGTGGGACTCGAACCTGCGCTAATTGCAGGCAGCTGGTGTTACTTAAGGAGGCATTAGCCCACTGCTCCACCAAGGCTCAGTGAAAGTGCGGCCAATCCCATTGAGATGAGTTGGTTCCTCAAGTTAACCTGGATCCACCTTTCTTTTCACATCACCAGCATTATTACTTTTCCATCTATGTGTAATCTACATGTCACTGAGCCAGTTTTAATTCCTGGTGACTGTCTTGACTAATCCTTATATTTTTCTTGGCAAGATTTGAGAAGCTTCCTAAAATGAGAGAGGTGACTGGCCTAAGTCACCCAGCTGGCTTTGTGCCTCAGTTGGGACTAGAACTCATGGTCTCCTAGGTTTCTAGCCTTGTACCTTTAACCACCATACCAAACTGGGTCTCACTGGTAACACTCCATCTGGATATTTTTTTTCTTTCAGAATTTTAAAATCAACCCAGCTTCAGACTGAGGACCCCAAGAGAGAGAACAGAATAACATAGATGGAAGAGACCTTGGAGGTCTTCTAGCCCAACCCCCTGTTCAAGTAAGAGACCCTATAACGTTTTAGATAAATGGTTGTCCTGTTCTTTCTTAAAAGCCTCCTATGTTGGAGCACCCAAAATGATGGCTGATGGTTATTTAACAATAGTTTAAGGTCAAATTAGTTCCTATTAGTTCCTCAGTCAATATAATCTTACTGGTCATTATTAACCAATACCATTATTGACAAAGACGGGCCAGATGGCCATTGATAAAATAGCAGATATGTCCCAAATGCCTCTTTTCCTATAAGTTCTTTCTATGATGCTGGAAGTTCCCTCCATCCGGCTTCCACATGGTTTATGGAGTCTATTTCTTTAAAATGCAGCATTTGTTTTCCAGCTAGATTTGTTAATGCCACAAATCAATAAAGCTCACATTTAAAATGCCAGGCTTCCTATGTTATAATTTTCCCTTGGTAGGAACTGAAATAGTAACAATAAGGTTTCATTTTGTTTTATTAAACTTTTCAGTAGACTGGCGTGGAGAGGAAGGAGGAAAGAGAGAAAATGCAATTTAATTCATTTCTGCCAGTCCATTAAAGGTGTGAGAATCTGCTCAGTCTTTTAGCAGAGAGTTCTGTTCATACTTTACCCTTTAGCATCCAATAAAATCCAGAACTAGAGACAATGAGGGGAATTAAAAAAAAGATCAAAACTGTGGCAGAACATAGCCTCCAAGACACAAGGTGTTTAGCTTCCAATGTAATGAAACATTTCTCAATATTTCTCAAACTCTTAACCTTTTGAGGGGAAGGTGAGAGTCTTCACCACTAGGCCACCATGCTGCTTATCTCTCTCTCTCTCTCTCTCTCTCTCTCTCTCTCTCTCTCTCTCTCTCTCTCTCTCTCTCTCTCTCTCTCTCTGGACATGGTGGTTCAGTGGGTTAGGACACTGAGCTTGTCGATCAGAAGGTCGGCAGTTTGGCGGGTTGAATCCCAAGTGCCGCGTAACAGAGTGGGCGCCTGTTACTCATCCCAGCTTCTGCCAACCTAGCAGTTCGAAAGCACGTAAAAATGCAAGTAGAAAAATAGGGACCACTCCGGTGGGAAGGTAACAGCATTCCGTGTGCCTTTGGCTTCTAGTCATGCCGGCCACATGACCATGGAGACATCCTCGGACAAGCGCTGGCTCTTCGGCTTTGAAATGGAGATGAGCACTGGCCCCTAGAGTTGGAAACGACTAGCACACATGTGCGGGGGAACCTTTACCTTTATCTATCTATCTATCTATCTATCTATCTATCTATCTATCTATCTATCTATCTATCTATCTATCTATCTATCTATCTATCTATCTATCTATCTATCTATCTATTTGGAAGATGGGTTGTTTTAAAATGTGATTGATTGATTGATTGATTGATTGATTGATTGATTGATTGATTGATAGACAGATAGATAGATAGATAAATAAATGGGTTGAAAATTGTATTTAAAAAGTGTTGAATGGAGGAGGTAGCAGGTGAGGTGCCCCAGGCTTCCATCCTTCAACATACTTTTAACTCTGATTTTTTCCCCCAAACTTTGCAGAAGATACAGAATTAGGTAGGATAAGTAGTAAGGCTATGCATGATGATTTAGAAGGATTTGAAATACATGGGGGAAGCTACCTCTTTAAAGCATCCCTCCCTTTATTTAGATTCATATGTAAGATTAAGAAATGATATGATCGCTTAAAGTGGTGGTGCACCAGTAGTGGGATTCAGCTGGTTCGCACCACTTCAGCAGAACCAGTAGCTAATTTTTTATTGCCCAGGCCCAGAATGGACTTCCGGAAGTGGCATCCACACAGACAACCTGTTGTTCACATATTTGAATCCCACCACTGGGGTGCACTTACATTCCTGTGTTTTCCAGAGACCCTCATCCAAACAAGCTTGAGTGTATGTAATCCTAATAGTCATTATCCTAGAAGACAGAAATAATGTTTTAAATGAACCTGATGGACTATAGTAATTGACTGCAAAATAACAAAATGGATTTCAGTAGCATAGAGTGCAAGGTTCTTATCTTGGGGGCTGAAAAATTAAATGGGTTGATTTATCCAGAAGGTAATAGCAAGTATGAATATATCTCAATTGTGAAGTGGCTATTGAAAAGGTCAGGCTGTATCACCAGAGGCATAGTTTCCAAATAACAGGGAGTATTAATTCTACTTTACTCTGTACTGCTCAGAAGCTCACTTTCCACATTGCATTATATTCCTGAGGCAGGACTTTAAGAACAAATCAGAAAAAAATGGGTTAGAATTGGGCATTGAGGAGGATGAGGGGTCTAAAAGCTGATTTCTACAAAGATAGGAATGAGAATATTTGGCCTTGAATGGGAAAATAACACAGCACTTTTCAACTATCTAAATCAGGGGTTTCAAACTGCCAGCCCGCGGGCTGGACGTGTCATCCGGAAGCCATGGCCACCCCATTGCCGGCAATGGCAAAATAGTCCCGATACGTCTCGTGACGTCACGTCACGTCGCAAATTTGACATGTCTGACCTAAATGGAGACAAGAGACGAGTTTAGTTCCTTTGTGTTCCAGAATACAGAACATGAAATAACGGACTTAAGTTAGAAAAGTAGATTTCAACTAAAAGGTAGAAAATGAGAACCGTAAGAAGACAGTAGTCCTTGAAGCCATTTGTTTAGTGACCATTCAACGTTACCATGGCACTGACTTTTCACACTTATGAGTGTTGCAGCATCCCCAGGGTCACGTGATCAAAATTCAGACGCTTGACAACTGGTTCATATTTCTGACGGTTGCAGTGTCCGGCGGTCACGTGATCACCTTTTTGCAACCGATCAATGTCAATGGAGGAGCCAGATTCACTTAACATCCATCTTAACAACTGCAGTGGTTCACTTAACAATTGTGGCAAGAAAAGTCATTAAATGGGGCAAAACTCACTGAACAACTGTCTTGCTTAGCAATACAAATGTTGGGCTCAGTTGTGGTCATAAGTCAAGGACCACCTGTAATTGAAGGATGGAACCAATTACCGAGGAAGTAAAGTGGAAAGCTTTCCAGGAATTAGTTTCTCCTGCCTTGAAGAGGGGTTGAACCAGTGGTGGGATTCAAATAGGTGAACAACCGGTTCTCTGTGTGGATGCCGCTTCCGGAAGTCCATTCTGGGCCTGGGCAACAAAAAAATTAGCTACCAGTTCTGCCAAAGTGGTGCGAACTGGTTGAATCCCACCACTGGGTTGGACTCCGATATCCTATATCACCCCAGAACTTCCAAAGTTTTGATTCTGTGAGTCATGATTCTACTCTCTATATGCAATGCATTAAAGGTGAATACAGTTTTGATTGATGGATTTTTAACAACTCCAGAAGGCAGACTGATGGAAAACAGCAACATCATCAACAAGTTTACTTGTTGCTCAAAGCATAACAAAGACATTCATTCATTCCTAGCCTCACTGGCTCCACTATTTTGGAACCGGTCTGCAGAAGAATTAAATTTAAATGCCGGGAACTGAAATGCAAAATTGGCAAATGAAGAGATGGCCTGAAGTAGCTTCTTTCTGGCTATTGTGTTAGACCCTTGACTACTTGCTTATGCCTAGACAACCTTAATGAAAACTCTGATTCGGGCACTTCTCAGATCCAAGGGTGAGATCATTTTGCTTAGCAACGTTAATTGCGTAGGCCAAGGCCAAAAGCTAAGAATGGAGTGTTCCCTCAATTTTTGTTCTATAAAACTTCTTTAGGATGCTCTTCACCCTTAAGAAGCAAGACTCAATCAGTCCAAAACTCATTTATTTCACAGCAGTAACTCAGGTCCTGCTGAGTTTTAATGATGGAAAAGAATTTTAATTATAAAAAGGAAACACTTCTAGAGCATTCCAAGTTAAGCATAAAGTGCCCTTTTTATTTTTGCCCATCTAACAGAACACTGGAATGAAATTAAGGAAAGAAAACTTGAATATTTGTCTCTCTGTCCACCAGCGGGATTCCTTTTGGACAATTGAACAGAAAGGACCAAATCAGGCATAGTGGAAGAAGCCAGTGAAGAAAGGTCAAGTTTTTTAAAAAAGCACAGATCCACACATGCTAGTTGTGAAAAACATTCATAAGAATTCTCCCCATCCATCCCTATAGGAGAGGCCATTGGCTCATAGTGATGGTGGGTGAATTTTAAGCCCTCTTTGCATTGCTTCCTGCTCAATGTCCCAGAAAAGAGTACAGTAGTATCTTGGTATTTGACTGCTTCAAAACTCATCAAATTTGGTACTCAATGCATTTTGATGTGTAAATGTTGCTCCAGTAGTCATGGTTTCTATGGTATTTGTCATGCTGCAAAAAGAAGAGGGGGACGGTTGCAAAGGTGATGAGGCCAGGAAGTTGGCCAGGCTGGGAAGGTTGCTGACATAGGAAAAAGGAAAGACAGAAAGTTCTTCCGGGCCAAAACAAAGGGTCACATGGTAAGCCACCTGGTTTGTTTGACACTCATAGTTTTTAATATTCACCGTGCCTCCTGAAACCAATTCATGTTGAGTACCGAGGTCCCACTGTATGCAACCCATCTTGGCCTTTCCAGTGTATGGGTACACACAAAAAGATAAAGCTGAAACACAAAAGGACAGCAGGAGCAGAGAGAAAAGGATGCAACTACGGTATTTCATTGGTTGTCTGGAAGTCAAGTCATGGCAAGACTAAAGAAGCTGCTTGGGTAAGCAGCAAAACGTTTCAAACCAAAAAGGAGGAAAAGATCACTTGCCATGTCTCAACTTCCGGATAACTCTACCTGGATGACTGAGAATCTTCATCTCACATACGTCAATGGCTGATCGATTGTGTGCCATCAAATTGGACGTCTAGTGACCACACAGATAGCTTTTCTCCATGATGACCTATCCCTGTCCTTTGTTTCATGTCTTCCGATTGTACACTCAGCATCACTGCAACTGAGTCTATCCACCTTGTTGTTGGTCATCTTCTTCCTCTCTTTCTTTCCACCTTTCTTACCATTAAAGTCTTCTCCAGAGAACTAGGTTTTTGCATAATGTGTCTGAAAATAAAATAATTTGACCAAGGTCATTTGTGCTTCAAGTGAGAACTCTGGGTTGATTTGTTTGACGGTCCCTTTGTTAGTTTTCTTGTCTGTACAAGGTATTCTTGGAATGTTATCCAACACCAAAGTTCAAAGGTGTCGATATTCTCTTCCTGTTCTGCTTCTTTAAAGTCCAACTTCATTATAGAGGGGAGAAAAAAGTAGATGTCTTCTATAAGAATTTATCGTAAAGGAGAAACTTTTCCAGAAGTCTGCATCCTTTACTTAATACTTCGTGGCATGTCATTAAAGTGCAGTACTGCAGGAAAACTCTGCCCACTGTCTGGAGTTCAATCCTGATGGGACTCAAAGTTGACTCAGCCTTCAATCTTTCTGAGCTTGGTAAAAACGAGGACCCAGATTGTTGGGAGCAATATGCAGACATTGTAAACATTGTATTGCTATTTTAAACACTGACCAGAACAAATCTAGTTATATTCATCTAAGCATTTCTTCAATCTTGTGACCTGAATCAATGAGAAATGAAGAAAATGATGCTAACGGGATCCTGCTCAGTTCCTATTTAAGATACTTACATGAGTTACTTATTAAGGGTCTCTGAAGCATTGACGGATTTGAGATGAAGTTGATTCAACCGACTCCCTGAATCAGCTTTATCAATCTAGTGGCAATATCAGCTCAAAAGCATTGAGTCAAAGTCTTAAATTGAACCAACTTATTCATTTATTTAGATAGCTGGATCCATTTGGAATCGATGACAAATGGATTGGTGATGATTTGCTAGCTACTAACACTGCTAGTGATCACTACGATCTAAGATGACAATGAAGATTATATGATAGAGGATATACTTCATATGATTATTGTAGAGAGCTTGGTGAAGTCATTAAAGGGACAAGGACAGAAACTAGGATACTAACCCTGTCTTTGGCATAGAAGCCAACTGAGTGATTTGGGACAGTCATGACCTCTTACCTCAAATCAGGGTCAGGTTCTGCAACAAACCAACAGATAGACAAAACTCCCTTTTGCCTCATACATTGATAGCTACAGTGATAGAACCAGGCAAATATAGAGGAAAAAATAACTGGACCTTGCGAATTTGTGGAACAAATGCCAATAAAGACGTGTTGCATCAGATACGATGAGAGCCAGTCTGGTGTGGTGATTAAGACATCAGGCTAAGAACCAGAGATTGTGAGTTCTAGTCTTGCCTTAGGTAAAAAGACAACTTGGTGACCTTGGGCTACCCATTCTCTCTCAGACTTAAGAAGTGGACAATGGAAAACCACCTCTGAATTCATGACAGGAAAACTGCAGGAATTTGTCAAGACAGTTTGCATATATATATGATAACTATAATATATTAATATCAGTAACATCACTTTCAGGTCCAGATTGCTCATAAGAAACATACAGGTGATACAATCATTTTTTTTAAAAAAATCATTCAAACCTAGAGTAATGCTGCAATAATAATATAGTAATATATTAGCACAGGTAGCATACACAGCTTCATGAATAAATTCACACACACATACAAAAAAACCCTGGTAAAGCTTACATTAACAGTGTTAAGATGGGTTTGCTTTAAAATGAATTGGTATTTTTCTTTGGAAAATAAATAACCAGACATCTTATTGTTATTTTTAAGCATTCCACTGTAAATTTTTAGATGTTAGCAAAATGAAGAAAAGAATTACAGATTTTACTTGGTTGTATCGAAAAGCAAAGAAGATCACACTACCAACATTTTGCATAAATCAGTGGAAATGGGAAGATTATTAGTTTTCTTGCAAGCAAAGAGATATTATTATGAAACCATCCTGGGTATATAGTCAAGTTCAGCGATTGAAATATTAACTGCTCTGAACAATTTATCATGGTATGCTGACAAATTAAATGTGGTTGTTATCAAATCTAATTCCATGTACCAAAATGTGATGCTTAATTTGGTTTATGCTTATGAATATACTTGGTCCTCATTGCCTTCCCTTGCAGAATTGGGTGTTTTTTTTATTATAGTAAAAAAAAGGCAAACCAAAGAGGTATTAGGAGGTATTCAAGTGCCGGATGGAAACAATTTCATTAAAGTAGAATTGCATGGAAAAATGAAATATAATAAATATTTAACAATGAGACATTACAGATACTTGAATTTTTATTTCCAGAGCCCCCATGTGGTAAGAATGCTTTTAAGGAATCATAGTTTATTGAGGGAATAAACAGGTTTTGGGTCTTCGCTTCTGGAAGTGCATCAAAAGGAGCACTAGGTAAATTCTATGATAGAATTATAGTCTTAGATAAAAGGCTGAGTGATGCTCAGAGCAGATAAATTTAGGAAGAATGATCTCAGAGGAGATATGGATCTGGTTAAATGTTCCTAAAGTAATTTTCCATGTAAAACTCAAGAAGAGGTTTTATAAGAGCTTGTTCAGCTAGCATTTCCCCCATTTAAGTTATTGAAAATTTGCAACAGTCATATATGCTGGGGATGTAGCTATAATAAAGAAAATTTGGTCCAGGTTTTCTGCAAAAGCCCTAGTATGGCAATCTATTGAATATCAATTTTGGATACCATTCTATGTATGTCAGGTTATAAATCATCCTTGTTCTATGAATGCATGCATGTCTTGAAAGCTCTGTTGAATGACCATATGCCTTTTAACACCAATTAGATCAGCATTTTGAATGGGAAGGAGTGTTAACAGCAGAATGCAGAAACAGTGTAAATCCCAGATTTCTCTAGCCTGCTCATTCTCAAATTTATTTTTGGCAGTTCATATATATATAAAAAAAAACGTGCATAGCCTGTAGAGCAGTACAGGTACAATAGGAAGCTTGTTCACAGAAGTGTTTTCTTTTAATGTAACAAAAAAGAAATAGTGGTTGTTCTGCATTTCTTTGCAGATAATAAAAAGACTTGATAATCCTTGCTGCCCTTTTCCAAAGCTATTATTTTTTTGCATTTATCATCCAGAAGCAAAGCATTACAATATGTTGAACAAAGCAAGTACCTCTTTTTCATTATGAAAACATGGAAAAGTAAAATAGATTTCTGTTTAATCTGGGATAGGGTAGTTTAAGAGTAATTTCTGCATTACCAGTAAATACTCTGGAGCCAGTTTGGTGTAGTGGTTAAGGTGCTGGTCTAGAAACTAGAAGACTGTGACTTCTAGTCCCAGCATAGGCATGAAAGCTGGTTGGGTGACCTTGAGCCATTTACCGGGAGATGGCGAGTTCTAATCCTGCCTTGACATGAAAGCCAGATGAGTGATTTAGGCCCAGACACTGTCTCTCAGCTCCATCCACCTGTTGTGGTGGGAAAATAGGAAAAGGAAGGACTATTAGACACGTTGACTTCCTTGAGTCGCTTATAAAAATAATAAAGGCAGGATTTTAAAAAAGTCTAATTTAAAAAATCCACTGAAATACAAGGATATAATAATAATAATAATAATAATAATAATAATAATAATAATAATAATAATAATAATAATAATAATAATAATAATAATAATAATAATAATAATAATAGTTGGAAGGGACCTTGGAGGTCATCTAGTCCAACCCCCTGCTCAGGCAGGAAACCTTATACCATTTCAGGCAAATGGCTGTCCAGTCTCTTCTTAAAAACTTCCAGTGTTGGAGCATTCACAGCTTCTGGAGGCAGGTTGTTCCACTGGTTAATTGTTCTAACTGTCAGGAAGTTTCTCCTTAGTTCTAGGTTGCTTCTCTCTTGGGCTAGTTTCCATCCGTTGCTTCTTGTCCTGCCTTCGGGCGCTTTGGAGAATAGCTTGACTCCCTCTTCTTTGGGGCAGCCCCTGAGATATTGGAACACTGCTATCATGTCACCCCTCACCCTTCTCTTCGTTAAACTAGACGTTCCCAATTCCAGCAACCTTTCCTTATATGATTTAGCCTCCAGTCCTCTAATCATCTTTGTTGCTCTTCTCTGTACTCTTTCTAGAGTCTCAACATCTTTTTTACATCGTGGTGACCAAAACTGGATGCAGTATTCCAAGTGTGGCCTTACCAGAGCATTGTAAAGTGGTATTAATACTTCACGTGATCTTCTATTCTATCTATATAAAGAGAAGACAATGAGGCAACTTCCCAATCAATCAATTTTTTCACTTGACAGTACCTGCTCCAAACTAACACAGCATGAAGATTAAATTATCTCGGAGCCATTTACAGATAACTGTTTCTAGGTCATCCCTGGGGGATTTCCTACTGTGGCAGCGAAGTCACTGTCAGTGCCCTGGAAATGAATAGAGGACATGAGTTGATTTCACAAACATTGATTTATCTGCAAAGGGGGAGGCAAAGGAGTAAAAAAAAGGAACAGGAAAGGCATTGGAGATCAGATTATCACCCTGCACTGAGTTCCTTGGAATATCTCAAGTCCCAAATTGTGACCCGGTTCTCAGGAAAATAGAAAACTCTTTCAACTGCATGGATAATACAGACTTCTAGTCCTCTTATTTATAGGGTGACATCCTGGTGTGAAAAAGATTGAACAAAGGATTACTTTAGGTACCCTGAGGAAAATGATCTGAGTATTCTCAGTGTGACACTGAGTTATGGGAGACTGATTGACGATGCTATTTCCCCCCAGGACCCATATTTTTCAAAGCCCCATCCTTCAACATCCAGCTGCAGGTAGAATTGCTCACTCTTGAAATTGAACAAGAACTTGTCCATGGATAGGGACTCTTGGGAACTAAAGAAATGTAGTGTTGGCATAACAAGGCACACCCAGCAGTTGGTTTTAAAAATCAGAAGCAAAAATTGGCACTCCGACATAGAAGCCATAGAAGTGGATATATACAGATTGAACCAGTTTGATTTAATCATTCAGACACCAGGCCAATCACTGGGCGAATGTGAGTTCTAGGCCAGCCTAAGCTGTGAAAGCCAGCTGGGTGACCTTGGGCCAATCACTGGGAGACTGTGAGTTCTAGTCCCAACTTAGGCATGAAAACAGGCTGGGTGGCTTTGATCCAGTCACGCTCTCTCAGTTCACCTCAGCTCACTGGTTTGTTATTGTGGAAAAAATAGGAGGTGGAAGGTGTATTGGTTGTGTTTGCTGCCCTAAATTGTAAAAATAATAAAGGTGGTATACAAGTAAATAAATAAATAAATAAATAAATAAATAAATAAATAAATAAATAAATAAATAAATAAATAAAATTTATACACCATTCAAAAGGGACAATAAAAAGCTAAGGAGGGAACAAAACAAGCGGAATCCTCTTCATCAGCCAATACCCAGATAAACAGGGATTAACACCAGACAAACTATCAGGCAAAAAATAATATCCTGATCAAGGAACTACCAAGGAAAAAAAATCAAACCTTCACCAACACTGTGAGGGCAAGCTATTGTCTATAAACCAGGAGTGAACCTTGCACTCATCAGCACTGATGATGTTACCCAATTGGGTAATGAAATGTCTCCAAGCCAACAACCAATCCTAGGTTGTTAAGGACTACGGTTGGCATGGCATGGTACTGGTCTGAGAACAAAATACATATCTATTGGAATGCAATTAAATAAAAACAGCTAAGGAGGAAAATAGTTTTTATTCCTTTTCTTGGGTGCAAAAGGAGATACCCCCACTTCTACACGACAGAGATGTAGATTATTTTAATTTTAATTCTACTTTCAGAGGAATGATAGAAGCCCTGAAACAGAGGAGCTACACAACAGCCAGGTAACCAGGCAAACAGAGAAATTACCAGTTTTGCAGATGATTCAAAATTGGGGAGGATAGTTAATATTTTTTATTTTATTTTATTTTTATTACATTTATATCCCGCCCTTCTCCGAAGACTCAGGGCGGCTTACAAGCTTAGCAGTAGCCTTCATTCTATGTATATGCCTGCTTGTTAGGGCTTTCACACACACCCCAAGCGGCATTATTACAAAGTCAGCTTATTGCCCCCAACAATCTGGGTCCTCATTTTACCTACCTCGGAAGGATGGAAGGCTGAGTCAACCTTGAGCCTGGTGGGATGCGAACCTGCACTAATTGCAGGCAGCTGGTGTTACTTAAGGAGGCATTAGCCCACTGCTCCACCAAGGCTCTTGAAAAGAGGAATACCTTTCAAAACGATCTCAGTAAATAAGAAAAATAGACTGACAATAACAGAACATAGGTAGTCTTGAACTTATGACCACAACTGAGCACAAGGTTTAGGTTAGAATAGAGTAGAATAGAGCTGGAAGGAACCTTGGAGGTCTTCTAGTCCAGCCCCTTGCTCAAGCAGGAGAACCTATACCATCTCAGACAAGTGACTGTCTAGTCTCTTCTTAAAAATCTCCAGTGATGGAGCACCCACGATTTCTGGAGGCAAGCTGTTCCACTGGTTGATTGTCCTCACTGTTAGGACATTTCTCCTTAATTCCAGGTTGCTTCTCTCTTTGATCAGTTTCCATCCATTGTTTCTTGTCCTTCCCTCTGATGCTTTGGTGAATAATATGACCCCCTCATCTTTGTGGTAGCCCCTCAGATACTGGAACACTGCTATCATGTCTCCCCTATTTCTTCTTTTCTTTAGACTAGCCAAACCCAAATCCTGCAGCTGTTCTTCATATGTTTTAGTCTGCAGGCCTTGGATCATCTTAGTTTATTTATTTTATTGAATTTGTATACCGCCCTATTCCCGTAGGAATCAGGGCGGTTTACAGGGCAGTTAAAACCATGAAATACAAAAATTAAAATCAATTTAAAAAAATTAAATTAAATTCAAGCCCCAAGAGTAAATCTAAAACCCAGTTAAATTAACAACCCCACAATCTGGACCAAACAGATCAAAGAGCCAAGGTTTCAGGACCCTGTGAAATGAGCGAAGGTCGGGGGCAGTCCTAAGTTCCGTGGGTAGTTGGTTCCATAGGGCAGGCGCACCCACAGAGAATGCCCTTCTCCTGGGAATAACCCACCGGCATTCATTAACCGGCGGTACCCTGAGAAGGCCCTCCCTGTGGGGGCGCACAGGACGATGGGAAGATGATGCCAGCAGCAGGTGTTCCCTTAGATAGTCCGGACCCAAGCCATTTAGGGCTTTATAGGTCATTACCAGTACCTTGAATCTCACCCGGAGGGCAACCGGAAGCCAATGTAGCTCACAGAGAAGAGGTGTTACACAGGAATATCGGGAAGCTCCCATCAAAACTCACGCAGCTGAATTCTGCACCAGTTGAAGCCTTCGGGTGGTCCTCAAGGGCAGCCCCATGTAGAGGGCATTGCAGTAGTCTAACCAGGAGGTCACGAGTGCATGAGTGACTGTACGTAGAGCATCTCGGTCTATGGACAGAGGTTCGTGACATTGTACAACAGGTAGCAACCAAAACCATCCCAAAGAAAAAGAAATGCAAGAAAGCAAAATGGCTGTCTGAGGAAGCTTTGCAAATAGCTGAGGAAAGGAGGGAAGCGAAAGGCAAGGGAGAAAAAGAAAGATACACCCAATTGAATGCAGAATTCCAGAGAATAGCTAGAAGAGATAAGAATGCCTTCTTAAATGAACAGTGCAAAGAAATAGAAGAAAATAATAGAATAGGGAGGACCAGAGATCTTTTCAAGAAAATTGGAGAAATGAAGGGAACGTTTTATGCAAAAATGGGCATGATAAAGGACCAAAATGGCAGGGACCTAACAGAGGCAGAAGAGATTAAGAAGAGGTGGCAAAATTACACAGAAGAACTATACAAGAATGAGCTTAACATCCCTGATAATCACAATGAAGTGGTCACTGACCTCGAGCCAGACATCCTAGAATGTGAAGTGAAGTGGGCCTTAGAAAAGCTGAGCAACAACAAAGCTAGTGGAGGTGACAGTATTCCAGCTGAGCTATTCAAAATCTTAAAAGACAATGCAGTAAAAGTGCTACACTCAATTTGCCAGCAAATTTGGAAAACTCAACAATGGCCACAGGATTGGAAAAGATCAGTTTACATTCCAATTCCAAAGAAAGGCAGTGCCAAAGAATGTTCAAACTATCGCACCATTGCACTCATTTCTCATGCTAGTAAAGTCATGCTTAAAATCCTACAAGCTAGACTTCAGCAGTATGTGGATCGAGAACTACCAGAAGTGCAGGCAGGATTTCGAAGAGGCAGAGGAACTAGAGATCAAATTGCCAACATACGCTGGATCATGGAGAAAGCTAGGGAGTTCCAGAAAAACATCTACTTCTGCTTCATTGACTATGCTAAAGCCTTTGATTGTGTGGATCATAACAAACTGTGGCAAGTTCTTAAAGAGATGGGAGTACCAGACCATCTTATTTGTCTCTTGAGAAACCTATATGCGGGTCAAGAAGCAACAGTGAGAACTGGACACGGAACCACTGATTGGTTCAAAATTGGGAAAGGAGTCCGGCAAGGCTGTATACTGTCGCCCTGCCTATTTAACTTATATGCAGAGCACATCATGAGAAAGGCAGGGCTAGATGAATCAAAAGTTGGAATTAAGATTGCCGGAAGAAATATCAACAACCTAAGATACGCAGATGATACCACTCTAATGGCAGAAAGTGAAGAAGAACTAAAGAGCCTCTTGTTGCAGGTGAAGAAGGAGAGTGCAAAACTTGGGTTGAAACTAAACATTAAGAAAACCAAGATCATGGCATCTGGCCCTCTCAATTCCTGGCAAATAGATGGGGAAGAAATGGAGGTAGTGACAGATTTTATTTTCCTGGGCTCCAAGATCCCTGCAGATGGGGACTGTAGCCAAGAAATTAAAAGACGCTTGCTCCTGGGGAGGAAAGCCATGGCAAATCTAGACAGCACACTAAAAAGCAGAGACATCACCCTGTCAACAAAAGTGCGTATAGTCAAGGCTATGGTCTTCCCAGTTGCAACGTATGGCAGTGAAAGTTGGACCATAAGAAAGGCTGAGCGCCAAAGAATTGAGGCCTTTGAACTGTGGTGCTGGAGAAGACTCCTGCGAGTCCCTTGGACCGCAAGGCGATCAAACCG
This sequence comes from Vipera berus, assembly GCF_964194415.1. Taxonomy (NCBI): domain Eukaryota; kingdom Metazoa; phylum Chordata; class Lepidosauria; order Squamata; family Viperidae; genus Vipera; species Vipera berus. The sequence continues at coordinate 11,195,376 of NC_138206.1, forward strand.
GTCAGTCCTAGAGGAGATCAATCCTGACTGCTCTTTAGAAGGCCAGATCCTGAAGCTAAAACTCAAGTACTTTGGCCACCTAATGAGAAGGAAGGACTCACTGGAGAAGAGCCTAATGCTGGGAAAGATCGAGGGCAATAGAAGAAGGGGACGACAGAGAATGAGGTGGCTGGATGGAGTCACTGAAGCAGTAGGCGTGAGCTTAAATGGACTCCAGAAGATGGTAGAGGACAGGAAGGCCTGGAGGAATGTTGTCCATAGGGTCGCGATGGGTCGGACACGACTTCGCAGCTAACAACAACAACAACCAGGAGGTCACGAGTGCATGAGTGACTGTACGTAGAGCATCTCGGTCCAGATAGGGACGCAACTGGCGCACCAGGAGAATCTGGGCAAAAGCCCCCCTGGTCACGGCTCCTATATGATCTTCAAAACTGAGCCATGAATCCAGGAGGTTGCCCAAGTTGCGAGCCCTATCAACGGGGGGCAATACCTCATCCCCTATTGTTAATGATGGAGAAGGCTGGTCAGCCCGAGATGCCAGTATGAACAGCCACTCAGTCTTGTCAGGATTGAGACGAAGCCTGTTTCTCCCCATCCAAACCCAGACCGCCTCCAGGCAACGGGACATCATGGCGAGGGCATCACTGGGTTGATTCGGTTGCTGTTCTCTGAATTTTTTCCAAACTCTCAACATCTTTTTGTGATATGGTGACCAAAAGTGGCTGCAGTATTCTTGTGCAGTGTGGTCTTACTAGGGTTTTATAAAGTGATACTAATACTTTGCGTGATCTTGATTCTATGCCTCTGTTTATACAACCCAGGATTGTTTTAGCTTTTTTGGCTGTTGCTGGCTAAGAGAGACAGTGGTTAGTGAGTTTTGCCTCATTTTATGACCTTTTTGCCCCAGTTGTTATGTAAATCCCTACAGCTGATAAGTTAGTAACACGGTTGTTAAGTGAATCTGGTTTTTCCATTAACTTTGCTTGGAAAAAGGTTGCAAAAGTTGAACACAGGATCCCGGGACACAGCAACTGTCATAAATATGAACCAATTGCCAAGCGTCCAAATTTTGATCACGTGATCGTGGGGATGCTGCAAGGGTTTTGACTGTGAACAATGGTCATAAGCCACTTTTTCCAGCACCATTGCAACTTCAAACAGCCACTAAATGAATGGTTGTAAGTTGAGGTCAACCTGTAAACCCTAGCAGAGATCAATGCAAAGTCCTTAAGATACAAAACCGAACACAAAATCAAATGCTTAGTTACACGTTCAGAACTGCTTGACTTGGCAATGATACTTTGGGGAAAGGTCTTGGAGGAACAATTGATTGCAAATGGAACATAAGCCAGCAGTGTGATATGGCTGCACAAATCCAGATGCAGTTTCAGGCTGCGTGATGAGACGTGAAACAGTTTTGAAAGAAGTGTTATTACAAGGTTATCCAATAAAACCTCTAGCTTTTCAATGGATTTATACGCTGCTTGCCATATTGATCAGAAAGACATGCAACAGAGAACCCCTTTTCTGCTTCCAATTATAAAAGCTGATCAAAGCCTGTTTGTCTTTGGAATGAAAAAGGATAAAAAAAAAAATATTGGGATACGGTGAGGCCTCAGTTCTTTTGGAATTCCTTTTCAAGGGATACAAACTGTAGCGTGAAAACAGATTTCTGTTTTAAATTTGAAAACGCCCAAATCATGGGAAAGACGAATTCCCTGTTGTTCTACTTCGATCAAACCTCCGGCCTTAGTATCGCGCTGAAGTGCCATGATGCAAAAAAAAAAAAGGCATTTACCAACTGTCTTGCTTAACCACAGAAATTCTGGTCCCAATTGCAGTTGGAAATCACGTGAGACACAAATAGCCTGGCTCAAGTTATCCTACTTCAGATTAAAAAGGTAAAAGGTAAAGGTTCCCCCGCACATGCCTGCTAGTCGTTTCCGACTCTAGGGGCCGGTGCTCATCTCCGTTTCAAAGCCGAAGAGCCAGAGCTTGTCCGAGGACGTCTTCCGTGGTCATGTGGCCAGCATGACTAGACGCCAAAGGCGCACGGAACGCTGTTACCTTCCCACCATAGCAGTCCCTATTTTTCGACTTGCATTTTTATGTGCTTTCGAACTGCTAGGTTGGCAGAAGCTGGGACGAGTAACAGGTGCTCACTCTGTTACACAGCACTCGGGATTCTTCAGATTACATAATGCCAAGCCCTAGCTCTTCAAAGAAGGATATAATACTGGAAAAGGTAGAAGAAAGAGAAGAAGAGGACAACCAGCATCAAGAAGGATGACCCAGTGATGGGTGTGCCACTGGCAAACCTGAAAAAATAAGTTAGGGCCAGACCTTCATGGAGAATATTGACGTACTGTATGTAGTCATTGAGAAACCTATATGCGGACCAAGAAGCAACAGTGAGAACTGGACATGGAACCACTGATTGGTTCAAAATTGGGAAAGGAGTCCGGCAAGGCTGTATACTGTCGCCTTGCCTATTTAACTTATATGCAGAGCACATCATGAGAAAGGCAGGGCTAGATGAATCAAAAGTTGGAATTAAGATTGCCGGAAGAAACATCAACAACCTAAGATATGCAGATGATACCACTCTAATGGCAGAAAGTGAAGAGGAACTAAAGAGCCTCTTGTTGCGAGTGAAGAAGGAGAGTGCAAAACCTGGGTTGAAACTAAACATTAAGAAAACCAAGATCATGGCATCTGGCCCTCTCAATTCCTGGCAAATAGATGGGGAAGAAAAGGAGGTAGTGACAGATTTTATTTTCCTGGGCTCCAAGATCACTGCAGATGGGGACTGTAGCCAAGAAATTAAAAGACGCTTGCTCCTGCGGAGGAAAGCCATGGCAAATCTAGACAGCACACTAAAAAGCAGAGACATCACCCTGTCAACAAAAGTGCGTATAGTCAAGGCTATGGTCTTCCCAGTTGCAATGTATGGCAGTGAAAGCTGGACCATAAGACAGGCTGAGCGCCAAAGAATTGAAGCCTTTGAACTATGGTGCTGGAGAAGACTCCTGCGAGTCCCTTGGACTGCAAGGCGATCAAACCGGTCAGTCCTAGAGGAGATCAACCCTGACTGCTCTTTAGAAGGCCAGATTCTGAAGTTGAAACTCAAATACTTTGGCCGCCTAATGAGAAGGAAGGACTCACTGGAGAAGAGCCTTATGCTGGGAAAGATTGAGGGCAAGAGAAGAAAGGGACGACAGAGAATGAGGTGGCTGGATGGAGTCCCTGAAGCAGTAGGCGTGAGCTTAAATGGACTCCAGCAGATGGTAGAGGACAGGAAGGCCTGGAGGAACGTTGTCCATAGGGTCGCGATGGGTCAGACACGACTTCGCAACTAACAACAACATGTAGTCATTAAGAGTTGAAACTGACTTTGTTTTTCGTTGAAGATGTTTCTCTTCACATCCAATAAGCTTCTTCAGTTCTATCAAAGTCCAGTTGCCTCTTGAAAAAAGCACCTTTGGGACAACCATGACGTGGATGATTGAGAATCTCCATAGACAAATCAAGGGCTATTTATATAGGTCAAGACACTTTAGGATAGAAAAATAACGATAATTTAAATTATGGGAAGGTAGATTTCAAGAAAGAATTGGGGGGAAAAAACCCAAAACGTACAACAGGTTTTCCAGTGGAATCAGTTAGCAAGGAAGGCACAGTGGCCAAGCTGAGACCAGACAGATTTTTAATTGGAAGTTTCAATTAGGGATGCCTCCATTGAACTGGAAGTTTTTGTGCCCCTTTCTTTCATTGTGAAAGTATAGAGTTTGTACTATTTGGTTACACCTATTGTACCTTTTTGAGAAGAGCAGAGCTGCCCATCGCAGCTAGTTATTTCTGTTCTACACACAAATCAAAGAGAAACAGTCTTGAAGATTTTATATCCTGCATCATGAAAATCCCATTTGCAACTAAAATCAAAGAGGAGGCTGATGTAAAACAGATACTTTTTAAAAATTTCTCTGTTGGCCAAGTGGTAATCACTGAAGCTATGATTACTAAGATGTGAATAGACAAATATAATTAAACACATGTTAAAGGCATACACATACCACCTTAAAGAACACCTTGAACCAAATGTATGTTTTTCTTTGGAATTTGAAGCAGTTGCATAAGCTTGGGAAAAGATGTAACTGCTTTAAGGAGTCCTTGTTAGAGGGTGCATGAATGTCCATGAATGCTTCAAATCATGTTCTGTTCTTTGAAGTCACGTTGTCAAGAGGAAAAAGGCCAGAATGATGATGGTGTCACATTTTAACAATACAATTCTGGGGGGGATTCTGGGTGAACACAAAAGGGGTCCGGGGATTTCAGATTGTCCACATCTGACCTAAAGATGAACCCATTCCCAAGCACATACAGATACATAAGACGGTACAGGTAGTCCTCAACTTATGACCACAATTGAACCCAAAATTTATGTTGTTAAGTGAGAAATTTCTTAAGTGAGTTTTGACCCATTTTACGACTTTTCTCGTCACATCTGTTAAGTGAATCACTGCAGTTGTTAAATTAGTAACACGGTTGTTAAGTGAATCAGGTTTCCCCATTGAGTTTGCTTGTCAGAAGGTCACAAAAGGGGATCACGTGACCCTGGGACACTGCAAGTGTCATAAACGTGAGTCATTTGTTAAGCATTTGAATGCAAATCAACATGTCCGTGTGGATGTTGAGATGGTCGTAAGTGTGAAAAAATGGTTACGTCACTTTTTTCAGTGCCATTGTAACATTGAATGGTCACTAAATGAACAGTTGTAAGTTGAGGACTACATGTAGTTGAGGGAAAGACAGCTTTGAAGTGTAGATTAATCTGCTCTGAGGGATCCTTGGTGCTTTCTGAGCTTAGCTGTTTTCTCACAGATATTTCTATGTTAATCCTCAGTCATGGTTGTCCCAAAGGTGCTTTTTCAGGAGGCAACTGGACTTTCTTGGTTTTTCCTTGAAGATGTCTTGCTTCTTATGCAAGAACAGAAGAAGCTTCTTGGATGAGAAGCGAAACGTCTTCAAGGGAAAACAAAGAAAGTCCAGTTGCCTCTTGAAAAAGCATCTTCAGGTTGTAGATGTTTCATTACCTAAACTAGGTACCAGCATTAGTGCTAGACACGTTACCTAGTTTTGGTAATGAAATGTCTGCAGGAAAACAACCATGCTCAGAGAGCATCAAGCTCCCCTTCGTTTCAACCACGAGTTACAAATATTCTCCTTTATTTGTTAATCCACTTTCCTTTCCTGTTAAATAGTTTTCCTTCTTGAACCTTTGCTTCAAGCTGTCAGCTGCCTTCCCAGAGGCTTATTCATTGCATTTAATTCCACAGCAGTACAGAGGAAGGGGGGAACAAACCCGTTTTATTAAAACAGAGATCAATGGTTGAAAAGCCATAGACCTCCGAAGTAGCTTGGAAGCGCAAATGCATAGGTAATGCTACTTATGTTAAGTCGCTGAGACACGCACATCAAGGCAGGGAACTTTTTGCAAATCACTCCTAGAGGGTGCTTTATTATTTTCTTGGTTGTATACGTAGCCATGTTTTGGGGACACGCAGAGCTTATTTAACATCAAGCGCTGATACTGGATGAGATCAGCAGCTGTAGGAGAGGAAGAGGCAGAGCTGGGCGTGGAGTTGAATGCACCATCAGTTTAGAGTCCTTGCATTGCCACAAAAGATCCAAGTCAAGCCTACCCTTGCATTCCATTGACCCTTATCAAATGCCAATTTAGTACTGATCACTAGATCACTATTCTCGTGTACAGGTAGTCCTTGACCTTGACTTATGAGCACAACTGTGTCCAAAATTTCCATTGCTAAGCAACACAGTTGATGTGAGATTTGCCCTGTTTTACCATCGTTCCTGTCACAGTTATTAAGTGAATCACGGTAGCTGTTAAGTAAATCTGGCTTCCCCTTTGAGTTTGCTTGTCATATGACCACCCCAGGACACTGCAACCCTCGTGAACACCTGTTGCCAAGCAACTGGATTTTGATTGTGTGACCATGGAGATGCTGCAACAGTCGTAAGTGTGAAAAATGGTCATAAGCCACTTTTTTTTCAGTGCTGTTGTAACTCCAACTCCATGTTTGTAAGCTGAGGACTACCTGCGTAGGCTTGAATAATAATAATAATAATAATAATAATAATAATAATAATAATAATAATAATAATAATAATAATAATAATAATAATAATAATAATAATAATAATAATAATAATAATAATAATAGGCTTCTGTGCAGGAACTTAACATTTGATTCTGATCCTTAGCAACTGACAACAGACAAAGTTCTCTGACTCTGCTTGGTTAGCCTATGACAGGGGTAGGCAACCTTGGCTCTTTTATGACTCATGGACTTCAACTCCCAGAATTCCTGAGCCAGCATGGCTCAGCTTGGAAACCTCTCCCTTTCCCCCCAGCATGGCTGGCTCAGGAATTCTGGGAGTTGAAGTCCACAAGTCATGAGGGGGCCAAAGTTTTCCCCATGCTGGCTCAGGAATTCTGGGAGTTGAAGTCCACGAGTCATAAAAGAGCCAAGGTTGCCTATCCCTGGCCTATGATGAAATCCCACGGGGTACTTTGGGGGAAATGACAGAAAATCTCATAATTGTGACTTCTTGAGAAACCACTCCATGCCTCTGATGCCTTCTTAGCTGTCAAGATTCCTTAGGGAGAAGAGCGGTATACAAATCAAATAAATAAATAAATAATTTGGAATAATTTCACCATGATTCTTCTTCTTCTTCTTCTTAGCTGCGAAGAAGTGTCCGACCCATCACGACCCTATGGACAACATTCCTCCAGGCCTTCCTGTCCTCTACCATCTTCTGGAGTCCATTTAAGCTCACGCCTACTGCTTCAGTGACTCCATCCAGCCACCTCATTCTCTGTCGTCCCCTTCTTCTATTGCCCTCAACCTTTCCCAGCATTAGGCTCTTCTCCAGTGAGTCCTTCCTTCTCATTAGGTGGCCAAAGTACTTGAGTTTTAGCTTCACGATCTGGCCTTCTAAAGAGCAGTCAGGATTGATCTCCTCTAGGACTGACCGGTTTGATCGCCTTGCGGTCCAAGGGACTCGCAAGAGTCTTCTCCAGCACCACAGTTCAAAGGCCTCAATTCTTTGGCGCTCAGCCTTTCTTATGGTCCAACTTTCACTGCCATACATTGCAACTGGGAAGACCATAGCCTTGACTATACGCACTTTTGTTGACAGGGTGATGTCTCTGCTTTTTAGTGTGCTGTCTAGATTTGCCATGGCTTTCCTCCCCAGGAGCAAGCGTCTTTTAATTTCTTGGCTACAGTCCCCATCTGCAGTGATCTTGGAGCCCAGGAAAATAAAATCTGTCACTACCTCCATTTCTTCCCCATCTATTTGCCAGGAATTGAGAGGGCCAGATGCCATGATCTTGGTTTTCTTAATGTTAAGTTTCAACCCAAGTTTTGCACTCTCCTTCTTCACCTGCAACAAGAGGCTCTTTAGTTCTTCTTCACTTTCTGCCATTAGAGTGGTATCATCTGCGTATCTTAGGTTGTTGATATTTCTTCCGGCAATCTTAATTCCAACTTCTGATTCATCTAGCCCTGCCTTTCTCATGATGTGCTCTGCATATAAGTTAAATAGGCAGGGTGACAGTATCCATAAAAGATTATGATAATGTCGTATGTTCTCCTTCATCTTCATCAAGCAAATGGTACGAATTACATCATTTGTGTCATCTGCACAACAATGTAAAGATGCACGGGACATTATGCGTTCTCCTACCTCTCATGGACATTCATAAGCCATGTTGACCTCTTTGAGTTTTTAATTCAAGACTAGGAGGCCTAGGAAAGAACTGACCGGTGCAAAACTGTATGGTACATCAAAGCACGAGCCTTGGCCACCTCATAAGTAGTTAGTGGGTGACCGGGAATTCTAGTCGCACCTTAGCCATGAAAGCCAGGTGGGCCAGCCACTCTTTCTCTGCCCAACTCACCTCATCAGGTTGTTGCTGTGGGGAAAATAGAAGGAGGAAAGGGTATTAGGTATGTTCGCTGCCTTGAGTTATTTGTATAAATGGGTAAATAAATAAATCTTGCCTTTTTGGAGACATAAAGGAAGGTACAGCTGAAGAAGATAAAGCTGAAAGAAAAAGTCTGATCCATGCCTCCTATTCAGTTGCCATGGCTGTGGCTGGAATTTGATCTTTATCAGATCCTTTTTTTTATTTTTTTGCTTGTTTCTGTGTCCTTTTATTTCAGTTGCCTAGTAAAAGTCAAGAATGTCTTTCTCAAATCTCTGTCCTGGCACAAAGGATTCTGGGCTATCTGTCCAGGGTATACCACTGAACATATTAGCAAGTTAAATATTTGAAACTGAGAAGCAAGTCAGAATCCTTGCTGTGTCTGTTCAGAATCCTAATTTGCGCAAAAATTCTATTTAAAACAAATTATGTGATAAGAAGCTGAGCTGGGCTGATTAAACTCACCTCAATTAGACCTTTGGGGGGGGAAACGGGCATTCTGGAAGGGAGGAATGTTATTTAAAATAATAGTAATACTAAATGCATAAAGAGAGTAGAATATCGTGAGTCAAGTCAGAGGTAAAAAAAATAAATCCCCAGAACAAAGCTTTTTATTAAATAACATTTCGACATGTCCCAAAGGTGCTTTGCTAAAAGGAAACTAGACTTCCTTTATTTTTTACTTTGAAAACATTTTGCTTCTCATCCAAGAAGCTTCTTTCATTCTTGAAGAAGCTTCTTGGATGAGAAGTGAAATGGTTTCAAACAAAAAACAAGGAAGTCCAGTTGCCTTTTGGAAAAGCACTTTTGGGGGGCAACAATGACCTGGATGATTGAGAATTTCCACAGATAACATTTTGGCAAATAACCTATCTGTATCTCCACACCTCTTTCTACTCTCAAGCATGTGACTCAGACTAAAAGATAACTTCTACAAGTTCTGTAGCCTTCTTGCCATTCATAGAATCAGATATGTCTTTCCTCAAGTTGATTTTGATTCTTGGTGACCACATAGATCAGGGGTGTCAAACTCAATTTCATTGAGGGCTGCATCAGCATTGTGGTTGCCCTCAGGTGGCTGGGTGGGTATGGCCAGGGTGGGCGTGGCCTACTGGGTGGGCGTGGCTAGAGTGCGTATGGCCTACTGGGTGGGCATGGCCAGCTCTACATTGTTCGCATCAAGGGTGCCTATGGGGGCCTGGGCAGGAGTGGGACAGATCTGAGGGTCTCTGGCAGGAGGAGGGTCTCTGGGCCAGGGCCAAAGCAGTGGGGGCCGTTCCCTCACTGTTTCCAGGATGGCTTCGCGGGCCACATGAAACCACTTCGTGGGCCAGATCCGGCCCCCGGGCCTTGTGTTTGACATGTCTGAGCTAGTCTAAAGAAAAGAAGAAATAGGGGAGATGTGATAGCAGTATTCCACTATCTGAGGGGCTGCCACAAGGCAAAGGGGGCCAGGTTGTTCACCAGAGCGCCAGAGGGAAGGACAAGAAACAATGGTTGGAAGCTGATCAAAGAGAGAAGCAACCTGGAATTAAGGAGAAAGTTCCTAACAGTGAGGACAATTAACCAGTGGGACAGCTTACCTCCAGAAATCATGGGCGCCCCATCACTGGAGATTTTTAAAAAAAGACTAGACATTCACCTGTCTGAGATGGTATAGATAGGTTCTCCTGTTTGAACAGTGGGCTGGACTAGAAGATCTCGCAAGGTCCCTTCCAGCTCTATTCTATTCTATTCTATTCTATTCTATTCTATTCTATTCTGTTCTGTTCTGTTCTGTTCTGTTCTGTTCTGTTCTGTTCTATTCTATTCTATTCTATTCTATTCTATTCTATTCTATTCTATTCTATTCTATTCTATTCTATTCTATTCTATTCTATTCTATTCTCTCCATAAATCCGAATACAGGTAGTGCTCAAGTGAGGACTGTAATGGAGCCCACCCATCATTGTCATGACAGTTGTAAAACCCATGACCAAGGATTAGGGAACTGAAGTACATTCTTGAACAAAATGAGTATCCTTTCAAACCGTTTCCTGGAAGAACATGCTATTAAGTATAATGTATAATTTTCTTTCCAAATAGATGTGATTTTCTAAGAAATAAACCACACTATTTTATTCATCACTGTAGGTCATGGTTTAAAACGGTTTCCTGCGATTTTCACATTACACCTGTGATAAAGAAAATTATGATGATCTGCATTTGTATCTATACACATCCTCTCAGAACTCAAAGTGGTTTCTCATCTAAATTCTTTTTGTACATCTGTAATCTTGGATGAACCTCAGACCACAGGCCTTTTATTTCATGGAAAGATCCAAAACATTAGGTTCCTCTGATATTTAACAAAACATTGACTGTTTTTTTTATTATTTTTATTCTACCTTTATTATCTTTACAAATAACGTAAGGCAGTGGACATGTCCAATACACCTTCCTCCTCCTATTTTTCCTCACAACAAACCCATGAGGTGGGATAGGGGAAGAGAGAATGATTGGCCCAAGGACACCCAGCTGGCTTTTATGGCTAAAGTGGGACTAGAATTCATAGTTTCCCACTTGTAGTCTGGTGCTTTAACCACTAGATCATGGGTAGGCAACCCTGGCTCTTTTGTGGCTCATGGACTTCAACTCCCAGAATTCCTGAGCCAGCCATGCTGGCTCAGAAATTCTGGGAGTTGAAGTCCATGAGTCATAAAAGAGCCAAGGTCGCCTACCCCTACACTAGATCAAACTGGATTTTAGCTTCCATGAATAACAACCATTGACCATCCTCTCTTTCACCTTTCGTTTGAACAAGGAACCATTCACATGATCCTGATGGTCCTAGTTTTCGCTCAACATCTGCTGTGCTTTGCTTTGATCTCCAGCTGATGACACCATTGCAGGCTGAAGATCATCCCAACAAGATGCAGGAAATCAACTGCAGGTTCCACACAATCTCATCCCAGGTTATTATTATCTTCAATTATTTTAGCGTATTGAAACCTATAAGCCTGAAGAGTAATTCAGTATGGGTGTAACTCAACTTTTCAATCCCTGACGTCTCTTTCAACTCTGTCATATGGTGTCTGCTTTCTCATGGAATGGTAGCAATAAATATAGGCTTTCATGATCTAGTCACACATATACCTATGTGTCAGGTGGGCATTTAAATGAAAAACACAGATCTGCTTCTTGACATCAAACCGGGAACTAGAGTAATATTGTTTAGAACTATGGCAAAATCAAGCTGATCCTCCTGTTGACGTGCTGCCTTCCCAATAGATTAGCTTTATTTTGGTACATTTTTCTCCCTAAAGGCACAAAAATCTATAGAGATTTTAATCTGTAGGGTTGATATATGTGTATGCTCTTACCTGTAGAGTAGAGGTCCCTAACCCCTGGGCTGCAGCCCATTATTGGGCCGTAGCCTATTCAGACCCGGTGTGCACATGTGCATGAAGCTCCAGTCATGCGTGTGGCAGGCTGGTGTGCATGTGCATGCATACCAGCCCACTACTTGCAGGGCCCGGTTCCCTTCTATCCCAACCCCACCCCCCAAAGCTGGGCTGCCAAGCCACAAAGTTTGGGGACTTCTGTTGTTGAGTATCTAGCTTGTAGATCCAATATTCTTGGACAAATAAGTTTTTCTTGAATCTTGGACAAATAAGCATCGTGCACAAATCTATTGCCTCAGCCGTGTTTATATTTATGTCTCATTGCTTTTAAAGATGATTTAAGACTGTTTTAATTGTAGGCTTGATTGTACACCAAATTCTGTCTGGTCTACCTGGAAAAACTAACCAAAGGCAATCCCCATATTGTTTAATCCGATCCACTAATTCACTAGAACAAATTATTAAAGCTTATCATTCTCAAAGCCATATAAAATTAATAAACACCAATTTCACCATTTTTGTCCACTTCTCCTGAAGAATGCTTGCTGTTTTAGAAACAGAGAACTTTTCTGGAAGTCACCATGGATTTTCAGAAGCAGCAACTTCATCTGGATCAATAATGCTTACATGGAATATACTGCCAAGAACAAACACACTGAGGTAAATCAAACGGTGTTTTTTTTTAAATAAATCTGTGAAAGTTTCATCTTCCTCAAAGTTAAACATTCTTTAATCTTATGTACCTTTTATCTGTGGAAATACAAGCCAGCTAGACAACTGTACAGATTTTTGTTCTGAAGGAAATAAAATCTTAAGTACTGGATGATTCAAAAGAGAAAAGATCGCAGATCGCAGATTTGCAGACGAGCACATGGAACATTAATGTGATGAGGCTGGCATGGTAATCTGATTCCGAAGCACCGTCAGCAGAAATGTCCTTCACTCACTGCTGTAACACATATCCAGACAGAAATAAAATGGAATTAATACTGTATTTTTCCGTCTACGAGACGCACCCTTGTATAAGATGCTCTGGCAGGCGAGTTTCTCCATGCCAGTCAGCAAATGAGCTGGCAAATCCGGAAGTTCAGCCAGGCGACGATCTTGCCCTCTCCCCACTCCTGTTAGTGTCAAGCCCACAGGGGCTTGACACCTGCACCAGGCGGCATGGCAACCCACACAGGCATGCCTTGGGCTGCAGAGGTTACCATTATTTTTCCGTGTATAAGACGCACCTGATTTTTTAAAGAGGGTGTTTGCAGGAAAAAAAATAGCGTCTTATAGAAAAATATGGTATTCCTTCCGCCTTCCTTGACTCTTAACTCCAATCTGTAGAAGACAAACAGATGCTTTGCAAAAATGATACAAACAAGGACCTGAGAAAGTGACTTGAGCTCGTTGTCAAATCTTGAGTCCGTTGCCTGCAATTCTATGTGGGAATTTCTTTGGGAGATGGGCAGTGGTGGGATTCAACCGGTTCGCACCACTTCGGCAGAACTGGTAGCTATTTTTTTTGTTGCCCAGGCCCAGAACGGACTTCCAAAAGTGGCATCCACACAGAGAACCGGCTGTTCACCTATTTGAACCCCACCACTGGAGATGGGGAAAGGCAGCAAGCAGGGGAATGATCAGATAAGAGTCAGCTGAGTCCTCAAATGAAATGGGGGCATGACAAACATCTCAAAAGAAACATTTCCCTAGTTTCCTGGACTGCAAAGGCAACTGGGGGAAATAGATGTATTATATAATAAATTATATAACAGTTCATTATTAAATTATATATAACTAAATTATATAAATTAAATTATTTATATAGCACATATAAATAATTATATATTATATAATATATTTAGAAGTAAATTTCTATTTTACCATTCCATTCTTAACTATAGCTAAGCCTCCAGACGTTGTGGGCACTCCAACACTGGAGGTTTTTAAGGAGAGATTGAACAACCGTTTGTCTGAAATGGTATAGGGCAGGGGTGTCAAACTCAATTTCATTGAGGGCCACATCAGCATTTCAGTTGCCCTCAGGGGGCCAGGTGGGTATGGCCAGGGTGGGCGTGGCCTACTGGGTGGGTGTGGCTAGAGTGTATATGGCCTACTGGGTGGGCGTGGCCAGCTCTACATCGTTGGCATCAAGGGGGCCTATGGGGGCCTGGGCAGGAGTGGGACAGATCTGAGGGTCTTTGGCAGAAGGAGGGTCTCTGGACCAGGGCCAAGGCAGTGGGGCCATTCCCTCACTGTTTCCAGGATGGCTTCGTGGGCCGCATGAAACCACTTTGGGGGCCGGATCTGGCCCCCGCGCCTTGTGTTTGACATGTCTGGTATAGGGCAATGTTTCTCAACTGTGGCAGCTTGAGGCTGGGTGGACTTCAGCTCCCAGAGTTCCCCAGCCAGCAAGGCTGGCTAGGGAATTCTGGGAGTTGAGGTACACTCATCTTCAGGTTGCTGAGGTTGAGAAACACTGGTAGGGTTTCCTTCCTGAGCAGGAGATTGGATTAAAAGACTTCTAAGGTCCCTTCCAACTCTGTTATTCTGTTATGTCCTTTCGAACTTGCAAGAGAATATTAATATAGCCTTACAATAAAGGAAAGCTAATCTTTCTGGGTGTGTTGAACTACCTCACCAGGCTGACATGGCCCTTTCTGTGCAGAATGTAGATTATTGTAGGAGATGACCAGGCTGAGTCCAAGGGATGGGGTCAAACACATCATCAGTCATGAGACTCTGCGTGCCCACAAGAGATCTAAGACCAGCCCCACCTTGAATTCCTTTCTATCCTTAACTCCCGCTAATTTCCTTTGACCATTAGTAGTTCAGATTCTTGTAGAGAGCTTAAGCTTGCAGTAAATCTCTATACTCATTTGAACTGCCTGGATCTCTTGATTTCCCTGGCACTTGACAATTGTTGGCATATGGTAACCAAATTTTAGAGGAGAACAGCGAGGGAATATGAAGTGTGTTTCCCCTGAAAGGAATCATCACATCCAATACTGGATGAACCACTGAGCTAGAGAGAAGGAAGGAATCAGAATACAGCCAAAGAAGCCACAAGTCCTTCTCTGAACAATGGTCTTCATTCATTTCATCTTCTTACCCTTTACAAATTGTAATTCCAAGCATGTTCTTACTGAAAGTCATTGCATCAAAACATTAACATGAAATTTTAAAAAAATCCCTGTTTCCTAAACACGTATCGGTACACTCCATGTATCTCCTAGTTAGTGACATGCAAACATCAGTATATTATTGTCCTGCAATTTAGTCCCAAGATAAGAGATCCTCACTGTGGTGGAATGTAGTCTGGATTTCAAGGAGGGAAGGAGTGCATTCCAGAGGAGTACAAGACAGCAAAGTTTAGATTTATGTGGAAGAAAGAGAGTGAAGACAGCTCCTCCCTAGTAGTTTTTGGAGTATATGTTTAATAGTGTAAGTAGTCTAGTTTGGCAAGATTTATGTCTATAAGTGGGAAACAATAACGGTAATTGTTTAGAAGAACCTCAACATGTCTTCTTTTGTTTTCGTAGCCTGACACCAACTTCCACTGTTGGTGTAACCTTCAGGTGAAACTGAAAACAGAACTGAAGAAGCTTCTTGAAGGAGAAGTGAAAGATTTTCAAAGAAAAAGAGCAAGAAAATCCAGTTGCTTTTTGAGTAAAAGTACCTTTGAGATAACTTTGACCTGGAAGATTGAGAATCTCCTTAGACACAAGTATGGTAGGTGTTTGGTGAGTTTCTCTTTAGAAAATGTCTACTTGTTTCTGATGCAGATGCATACAGTAAGTTTATCCATATATGCACACAGAAAAAAGAATGAAAGCGTGATTGAGAAATGATGAAAGCTTAAAACACTAAGAGACTGAATGTAAGATATGGACTAAATCTTCCTTCCTTCCTTCCTTCCTTCCTTCCTTCCTTCCTTCCTTCCTTCCTTCCTTCCTTCCTTCCTTCCTTCCTTCCTGTTGTGATTCAGGGTCAGCCTGTGGGTTCGGCAGTTGGGTCGGACGACTCAGAGGAGGAGGGGGGTGTTGAAGAGCTTGCTGAGGGGGTTGGAGAGCTTGCTGAGGGGGTTGGAGAGCTTGCTGATGAGAGCCCTCAGCCAGGCCCCTCCCACCTGGTCACGACGGAGACCCAGCTGTGTGAGCCTGACAGCGTGGATGAAGATGACCCACAGCTGGCCCTGTTCAAGAATGCCCGACGCAGGAGGCAGTCAATCAGGAGTAAACAGAGGAAGGCAATGGTGTTATGTATTTACATGTTTAATCATACACATCAGTCATTATTATAGTTCAACAGGGCTGAGGTAAAAGCTGCGGCAGCTTTTGACAGCTGTCAAAAGCTGCCGGAGCTTAACCACGCAGGCGCAAGCCGGTTGACAGCTCTTGGCTGTCAAAATCGCCGGCTACCGCGCACGCGCCACCGGTTTGACAGCTCCGAGCTGTCAAACCGGCCCGACACCGATTGGCTTGAACAAACAAGCGGGAAACCGGCACAGCCCCGATTGGTTAAACATCTGACAGCTGTAAGTATAAATAGGAGCGCTGTTTACTGTTCTTTGCCTGGTTCAGAATAAAGTTAAGTTCTGTTTAAACCTGCTGTCCTGCCTGCTCCTTCAAAGCACTGGTGACGAGGATGGGATGCTCTGCTTCGCGTAGCTGAAGTCACCGTCTAAGGGGAGAAGAGATTTTTTCCCTTAGTCTCGAGCTAAGTCACTAGCTGAAGTCACTGACTGGAAGCACAGCTTCCACTATAACGCAAGCAGTACCCACGACCGGACAGCATGACGAACCACGGCCATATCTGCGAATTCAACACCCGCCACCCAGAGTGCTGGGAATCACATTTAGGCCAGGTGGAAGGGTACCTGGTGGTAAAGAAGATAACTGACGACTGGGCCAAAGCAGCAGCACTTCTCTGGCTCAGCGGGCCAGCCGTATATGATGCCGCTGTGGGTCTATTCAGTCCGGAACCCATCGCGACCATATCTTACGCAGAACTCACCGAGGGACTGAGCAAACATTTTATGCCAACAAAGTCCGAACTGTTTTGGAGAGTGAACTTCGCCCGGCGCGTACAACTCCCCGATGAACCTGCCAACGACTTCATAACTCGAGTCAGGCACGCTGCACGGCGATGCCGGTTCCCTGACCTGGAGGACCGGATCCGTGACCAGATCGTTATCGGGCTGAAGGACGAGCACCTGCGAAGGAAACTAATTGCCAAACCCACTCTAACGCTGGCAGAAGTAGCCATGGGAGTCATCGCCTACGAAGATAGTCACAGCGACAACCCCCGATCCCCTGATAGTGGACCCAGCGGTCTCCACGGACATCGATGCCGTTCAACGTCGATTCGAGAGGCTCAAGTCCCAGCGCAACAGCCGAGGGGGTTCCTTCAACAACAACAAGAGCCCCAGCTACCAGCCTAGCAAGGTCAAATGTGCCAGCTGCGGTGGAAACCACCCGAGGGCATCGTGCCGGTTCCGCAGTGCCAAATGCCACGGATGCGGGAAGACAGGTCACCTCAAAGCCGTGTGCCGTAGCCTAAGCCGAGAAAACCTACACGAATTGGAGGTGACGTCTGCAGGTACGAACCGACCCACACCCAGGGAAAAACAAATTTCTAAAACCCTAGTACTAAATGTTAAGGGAAATACAGGGAAAAATACGATCCACACCATCCTTAAGCCCAAAGTTAAGGTGGACGTCCTAATCCACGGAGTTCCTTGTGAAATGGAGGTTGACTCGGGGTCCTCCGTCTCTCTCATCTCATGGCAAACTTACAAAAACATTTGCAGCCGTAGTCGGCAGCAACCTGTTTTGCGACCCACTAAACTCCGCCTGGCGGATTTTCAAAAAAAACCCATTAAACTCAGGGGAAAAGCCTCAGTCCCAACGGAATTTAGACAATTTAAGGGACCCCTCACTATATTAGTCACACAAGGAAACAGGACCAGCCTGCTGGGGCTGGACTGGTTCGAGGCATTAGGAATAGCACTAACAGGCGTAAACGCCATTCAGCTGTCAAACTTAGACACCGTCTGCCATCAGTTTGCAGACGTTTTTGACGGCTCGTTAGGAAAGTATACAGGACCCCCGGTGTCACTAAAACTGAACCCTAACATAATGCCCATAAGAATTAAGGCTAGGAGGGTCCCATTTGCATTAAGAGACAAAATAGAAAACAAACTAGACAGGCTAGTTAAACTGGGAGTTTTAGAACCAGTCGAAGGGGCCGAATGGGAAACACCTATAGTGACCCCAATCAAGCCCAATGGACAAATTAGACTCTGCACTGATTATAAGGCCACCCTGAACCGTGCATTAAATGCCCACGCTTACCCGGTTCCGGCTGTCAAAGACATACTCCCGGCCATTAAGTCAGGCACCATTTTTGCTAAATTAGACTTGGCGCAGGCGTACTTACAACTGCCTGTCACCCCTGACACCGCCCTAGCACAGACAATTGTCACGCACAAGAGAGCCTTCAAAATTAACCGCCTACAATTCGGCATATCCGCAGCCCCAGGGATTTTTCAGGAAATTATGGAGAAAACACTCAAAGGAATCCCTGGGGTCTGCCCATATTTTGACGACGTTCTAATTGCAGGGGAATCCGAAAGGGACTTAGCGACCAAGCTGGCAAAAGTGCTCTATAGCTGAGTGGCTGTGCATATCGGCGTCTCGGGCTAACCAGGTTATTCCACCTCTAACGATGGGGGGTGTTTTTAAGCTGCGACTGCTGGTTTGGGGCTAAAAATAGTGCTTGCAGTGAGAAAGGATGGACTGAGGAAAAACAGTAGGTATTCTTCTCCTACTGTGAGCACTGGGTAGAAAGCTTCTACACAGTCATTCCATTTAAAAATAATAATAATAAAAAAAACTTTACCAGTTCTCCAGGATACAAATCCTGCTTTTGGTGTTCTGGAGCTGAAAGTGAATACAGGTTATCCTTGACGTACAACCACAATTGAGCTAAGCAAGATAGTTATTGAGACTGGCCCCATTTTATGACTTTTCTTGGTAGAGTTGTTAAATGAATCACTGCAGTTGTGAAGTTAGTCATACGGCTGTTAAGTGAATCTGGCTTTGCTTGTCAGAAGATGGCAAAAGGGGATCGCCTGACCCCAGGACTCTGCAACCGTCATTTGCCAAGCATCTGAATGTTGATCATGTGACAATAAGTGGGGAAAACGGTCATCAAGCCAACTCAATATGCAGATCCTGGGAATATTACCATTTTCTAACCTTGGGGACACCTTGGGAATATCTTGGAAATGCTGTACGAACACCATCTGAATGCATCCACCTATTGTATTCGAAAGTCGGGTTGTTGTTTTTCCAGTGACATTGTGACCTTGAACCATCACTAAATGAACTGTTGTAAGTCAAGGACTATCTGAATATCAACTGAAAACACGACCTCTGTTATTCATAGCATAAGCAAATGCCTGCTTTTTTTTCTTAAAAGAAAATAAAAATATAAATTTGCCAACAGCGTAAGAGTCATTGCACTTATTAAATTTGTTTAATAAATAAAAGTAAGAATTCAAAATGCTACATAAAAGCAAATAGTTATCCTGCAAAGCCAGAAAGAAAAGCAATTTAAATTTATGTTACTCTGCCAGTCTCTTATATGGAAGGAGAGTAAAAAATTTCTGCTGAGAGAATCCATCTCTTTCTTTAGTCTCTTCGTCTTTATTTTTCATGGAAATCCATTTATCTACCTCCTGCATGTAATACCATTTGCAGCCTTGATCCGAGCCTCTTCCGGAATAATATTATCAGTGCATTTGGCATCCACTGATTTCAGAGCTGCTAACAGAGCTTGTAGGGACGTGGTGGCTCAGTGGGTTAGGATGCTGAGCTTGTCGATCAGAAGGTCGGCAGTTTGGCGGGTTGAATCCCGAGTGCCGCGTAACAGAGTGAGCGCCTGTTACTCATCCCAGCTTCTGCCAACCTAGCAGTTCGAAAGCACGTAAAAATGCAAGTAGAAAAATAGGGACCACTACAGTGGGAAGATAAGAGTATTCTGTGTGCCTTTGGCATCTAGTCATGCCGGCCACATGACCACGGAGACATCCTCGGACAAGCACTGGCTCTTTGGCTTTGAAACGGAGATGAGCACCGGCCCCTAGAGTCAGAAACGACTAGCACGCATATGCGGGGGAACCTTTACCTTTACCTTTAACAGACCTTGTAAATGTGCTTATGTAGGTATACCTAAAATCGTGATTTGAGGTGCTGCAAAATTAAGAAGAATATACAGTACATGTTGCCTGATTATCCCAAATAAAGCGTCAATTCTCTGCGACCTGAGATCCAGGCATACGGGCTGCTTTTGAATACACCACGTTGCTCAGTATCATTACTGTGACATTGATTCACAGTAACCCCCATGAAAAATGAAATGGCTTAAATAATATGAAAATCCTGCTGATTCAGCCTCTGTACAGATTGCCAGCCTTGAAACATGAAGACAGTGGTCGAAAGATCTAGGCTAGGGAATAAAACCATCCCACTTTCAATTACAAGATATTGAAACAAAAAAGGTACACATCAATTCTGTTAAGACTTTGTAGATACTAAATTGAGCCTGGAATAATGGCAGTAAGTCATGCTGGTCATTAAGTGGACCAGCCCGTGACCACGTCTGATTTTTACAAACTTTTTGCACTGGTTGTTCAATAAAGGTCATGGTCATTAAGTGAATTCAGTGGTTGTTATGTGAATCCATTATACCCAATGGACATTTTTTTTGCAGGAGAAAGGGGAGTAAATGCTGATTTCTGGTAGAAAAGGTGGTAAATTAGGTTACATGATTGCTGGATGCTGCAAACAGAGTCAAATCCAGGACAGCTGAAAAGTGCCAAAAATGTGATCATCCTGTGACTGGGGGGGGGGGGGGCAGAATAACAGAATAACAGAGTTGGAAGGGACCTTGGAGGTCTTTTAATCTAACCCTCTGCTCAAGCAGGAAACCCTATACCAGTGGTAGGCAACCTTGGTTCTTTTATGACTCGTGGACTTCAGCTCCCAGAATTCAACTCCCAGAATTCTGGGAGTTGAAGTCCATAAATCATAAAAGAGCCAAGGTTCCTACCCCTGCATACCATTTCAGAAAAATTGTTGTCCAATCTCTTCCTAAAAACTTTCAGTGTAGGAGCATTCACAACTTCTGGAGGCAGGTTGTTCCACTGATGAATTGTTCTAACTGTCAGGAAGTTTCTCCTTAGTTCTAGGTTGCTTCTCTCCTTGACTAGTTTCCATCCATTGCTTCTTGTCCTGCTTTCAGGTGCTTTGGGGAATAGCTTGGCTCCCTCTTCTTTGTGGCAGCCCCTGAGATATTCTGAACACTGCTATCATGTCACCCCTTACTCTTCTCTTCATTAAACTACGCATACCCAATTCCTGCAACCGTTCTTTATATGTTTTATCCTCCAGTCCCCTAATCATCTTTATTACTCTTCTCTGTGCTCTTTCCAGAATCATATATATTGAGATTTTTTGACTATATGAATAGTAGTCATCACTTTCCATTCCATCAATAGAGTACTAATTTATAAACAAAATGAACATGTTCTGTAATCCAGGATTGGCAATCTGAAGTAACTCCTTGCTGAGTTGAGTAATTATCTTCTCAGCTTTGTCCCTAGGGAACATATATGCATCGTTCTTCATTTTTGAAATATAATTCAAAAGCATTCTCATCCTTGAAAAATAATCTTTATAGCATATTAACAATGTTGTGGTTCTCAACAAAAATAGAGTATTAGCAGAACAAGCCTCTTATAACCATCCTTTGAGGAATTCAATAGACATAGAAAATAAGCTTTTGTTATATTTGTTTCATCTGCAGATCAGGGCAAATGTATTTAGTCTTTTTAAATTCTTTTCGCTATTGATTCACTAGTGTAGGATATTCTTGCTCCTTATTTTAAAATTGATGAAGATAACTAACAATTCCCTTAGTAATATTTTTGAGTTGTTTATAGAAAATTGGCATAGGTTCAGCTGTAACGAAAACATATTTGTTTTTATATTGTTGTTGTTGTTGTTATGAACAGCCAATGAATCTCAGTCAAACTACAATTTTAATTTTACTGCCATTTTTATGTTCTTCTTGTACAACTCAGATGACTTAAATTTTTGATTTGCACTAAGCAGATTTAAAGTAACTGTGAGAGGGATCTTGGAGTCCTAGTGGACAATCACTTAAATATGAGCCAGCAATGTGCTTCAGCTGCCAAAAAACCAACACAGTTCTAGGCTGCATTAACAGAAGGATAGAATCAAGATCACATGAAGTGTTAATGCAACACTTGGAATACTGCATCCAGCTTTGGTTGCCACGATGTAAAAAAATATATTGAGACTCTAGAGAGTGCAGAGAAGAGCAACAAAGATGATTAGAGGATTGGAGGCTAAAACATATGAAGAACATTTGCAAGAATTGCATATTTCTAATCTAATGAAAAGAAGGACCAGGGGTGACATGATAGCGGTGTTCCAATATCTCAGGGGTTGCCACAAAGAAGAGGGAGCCAAGCTATTCTCCAAAGCACCTGAAGGCAGGACAAGAAGCAACAGATGGAAACTAACCAAAGAGAGAAGCAACCTAGAACTAAGGAGAAATTTTCTGACAGAACAATTAATCAGTGGAACAACCTGCCTCCAGAAGCTGTGAATGCTCCAACACTGGAAGTTTTTAAGAAGAGACTGGACAGCCATTTGTCTGAAATGGTATATGGTTTCCTGCCTGAGCAGGGGGTTGGACTAGAAGACCTCCAAGTCCCTTTGAACTCTGTTACTATATT
The DNA here is from genome assembly GCF_964194415.1 of Vipera berus. Lineage (NCBI taxonomy): Eukaryota > Metazoa > Chordata > Lepidosauria > Squamata > Viperidae > Vipera > Vipera berus. The sequence goes on from NC_138206.1 coordinate 11,217,595, forward strand.
CTATTTTGAAAACTCATCCCATTAACTTGAAGGGTATCTTCTTCATGCAATACAACATCTTTTTGGCATTGTGTTTCTTTCTTGAATTGATCAAATAAAATATTAAAAAGCATGTATATATGTGAATGGATGGATGGATGGATAGATAGATAGATAGATAGATAGATAGATAGATAGATAGATAGATAGATATTCAATACTTAGACTTGTTCCAATTCTAATGAACTCTGAGTTCAGTGAAAAATCCCTCTTCCACTCCTAAAAGATCTCTGTGTAAACAATTAAACTAATATTATTAAAATATAGCAATAAACATCACGGTGTCCATAAATCTCATCTAAGAACATTCAGACTTACAAGATTCTGTTAATATAGCTATTGCAATAAAAGTAATGATGACCTTTATCACACTGGTATTTTCCTTCCTTCCTTCCTTCCTTCCTTCCTTCCTCCCTCCCTCCCTCCCTCCTCTTCCTCCCCTTCCTTCCTCCCTCCCTGCCTCCCTCCCTCCCCCCCTCCTGACATTTATTTCCTCTGGGAGATTAGTACCTTTGTTTGGCCATTCTGAGGAAAGACTCTTCAACTGGCTGGTTCAAGGATCCAATTCACCATAATGCTGCTTAGGTTCTTATTAAATGTGTGTCATTAAGTTAGTGTCAACTCTTAACAGATCCCCTAGAAAGATTTTCCTCTAGGAAAATGGTTCTTCAACTGGTTCTTCAGAACTTGTGCACTCACACCAATCCACCCAGTGGCTAGTTGTCTCTTCTTTTTCCTGCCACCATTATTATAGACTTGTTCTGTGAGCTTAGGCTTTGCATAATGTGTTCAAAATATGATAATCTGAGTCTGGTCATTTACAGTATGCCTCATGTCATAATTCTGCATTGATTTGTTAGAAGATGCTCCAGAAAGCAACCTAATGAATAATGATATTAGCTTAAAATACATTTTTTAAAAGATAATTAAAACCCTGCAGTTGACAGGTTAGTAACCTTGTTTTTAAGTGGATCTGGCTTCCCTATTGACTTTGCTTGTCAGAAGGTCACCAAAAGTGATCACATGATCCTGGGACACAGCAACGGATGTAAATATGAACCAATCACCAAGCATTTGAATTTTGATCACATGGGGCTGCTGCAAAGGTCATAACTGTGAAAAATGGTCATAAATCACTTTTTTCAGTGTTGTTGTAACTCTGAACAGTCGCTAAATGAGCTGTTACAAGTCAAGGACTACCTGTACTCTAGTCTAGGGTATGTGGACTGTTGTTAATATACTATTTGTAATAAAACTCATTTGCTACTTACCAATAATAGACTTTATAATATGAAGTTTTATGACCTTTTGAATGGCAGTTCCAACCGATTGGCACTTTTTCCTAGAAAAATATGTAGATTAGGACTTACTTCTCTTGTGTCAGTCATATTGGTGAATTTTGAAAGTCTTACTCCAAACTGAAATTTAGCCCCAAACAAGTCTGAGATATTGTTGGTGTCTGCTAGAGATATATGGATCTAGTCTGCTAGATAATATTCCCTGTCAGTTTTTTTTTAAAAAAACTGTGAAGAGACATAAAACAAAAAAAGGCTGCACCTTATTCCAAAGGAGATGGCAGATGAAGTTCATTGTTAAAGGATGTTTTTGGATCCCACATTTATTGCAGACTTAATATCCTGAGTAGCTTGAAACATCTGTTATCAGCTTTGGCTGATATTTCAGCTGCAAGTCTAGCTGAAGAAATCTCACCTCCCCACTGTTATTCATTGCCTGATAATCTCCTTTTTAGGCAATTTCCCCCAAGAAAACTAATTTTAAACATGTACTTGCTTCCAAGCAAAGACAAACCAAGTTTGTCAAGGTCATGACAACCTTGATGGGACAGTGGTGAAGCCAGAGATGTATGCTTGTCCAGATAATTAACTATCATCAGTCCTCGTGTGATATTCTTTATCTTAACAGTTGCACTAGCCTGACCCCAGCTTAAATTTGGAATTTGCAGACAGATGTGCATTTATTAAATGCCTCGTGGTATTACAGTCAGTATTGAGAAAATAAGTCTTTGACTAAATTTGTTGTATTGTTTAAAAAGGCTGGTGGAGGTTAAAGCGAGTTGGAAGGATTTGCAAATGATTGGGTATGCCATTAAACTGGGCTGCAAAGGGATTGTTTGATCCTTACTTGGTTTGGATTTTTTCTCCAACTTCTCACTCCAAAGCAGAAGAAATATAGGCACAAATATTTCTCCATTTCCAAAGGATGCCATTGTTTATTTTTGGAACTGACACCTGTTGGAAAGCATTGATTTCAAAGCCTTCCTGGGAAATGCTAGCACCTGTTCCCAATATTTAGTTCCAGTTGATCTCTAACTTTTCTATCATTCCTACTTCGGGCTCTTTGACCTGTTTACTCTTCTTCCGAGAGAGGAATGTTTCTGAGAAGTCTTTATTTATTTATTTTTTTCAGACTTCAATTTATTCCCCAAAATTTCTGTCCTGTCAGCTCCACTAGGTAGACCAGAACATAACATTCCAATTCCACAGAAAGGCTAAAAGTATATATCTTTGCAACAGGATATAATAACAGACTCTTGGAAATCTAACTGTGCATCTCCTATCTTTGTTTTTAATCTCTTTATCAAATTTATATGTCACTCATTTCATATGTTGAGGCGACTCCCTTCCTCTCTGTATCACAATGAATCAGGGAAATATTTGCCTGATATGCTTCTGAATATTATTTTGCTTTCCTGGAGTTAAAGGAAAACAGCCCTCTTTACCTAGGCAATAGTTCTTGAATATTTCTGTCAAGATTATCCCTCTTATTCCCTAAATCAGGGGTCTTCAAACTTGGCCCTTTTATGACTTGTGGACTTCAATTCCCAGAATTCCTTAGCCAGCGTGCCTGGCTGAGGAATTCTGGAAGTTGAAGTCCACAAGTCATAAAAGGCCCAAGTTTGAAGACCCCTGCCCTAAATGCACCACTGCACCAGAATCCCTCCATCCCTCCCTCCACCCACCCACCCAAATAACAAGCAGACATATATTTCTGGTAACGCACTAGATACGCATTCAGGTAACTAATTGAGCCTGTCTCAGCCTGACCTGCACCTTTTTTTGACCTTCTGACGAACAAAGTTCACTGTGAGGCCCGATTCACTAACTTAGCAACTGCAGTGATTCACTTAACAACTTTAGCAGGAAAGCTTATAAAATGGGGGCAAAAACGTACTTAACAACCATCTTGGGCTCAGCTGTGGTCCTGAGGCCTGCAAAGAAATTGAGACTGAAAAGTCAGGAGAAAGTGAAAGCCATCCAGGCTTTCCAGCCTCACAGTTTCCAAAAGTCATGATGAAACAAAACAAACCCTGTCTAAGCAAAAGCCAGAACTGCCCTCGCTATTAAAATGTCAAGCAGCAGGGATTCCCCCCCCCCCATCTTTCCTCTCTATTGGGAAGGCGAAGAGGAGAAGCAAACAGTCCATAATAAATCCAGGCTGGCTTTATGGAATCAGCTGCCGGTTGAGCTCCGGATGGCACCTGACCTTTGCTCCTTCCGACGCGACTTGAAGACCTACCTGTTTGAGCAGGCCGGCCTGGCCTGATGGGGGACGCGTTGGGGTTTTTATCGGGGATTTTTTACATTTTTCTACTGTTTTTAGTTTGGGCTCGTGTTTAATTCTCTTTTTAATTTTTGTAATTTGTATTTTTATATATGCCCTGTTCACCGCCCTGAGTCCTTCGGGAGAAGGGCGGTATACAAATATAATAAACTTAAAACTTAACTTAACTTAAACTTAGAAAAGTTAGCTTCCTTGAGCATTCCTGGTCTGTGACAGGAGCAGATAATGATACAGTCTAAGCTTGGGCTGGTCATCAGTGATAGAACCAAGAATGCAGAATAGTTTAAAAGCTCCTGGATCATTCTCATTACAGCCTTAGTATGCTTGTTTGCTTCTTCCTTCCTTCCTTCCTTCCTTCCTTCCTTCCTTCCTTCCTTCCTTCCTTCCTTCCTTCCTTCCTTCCTTCCTTCCTTCCCAATAACACTTAGACTTATATACTGCTTCACATGCTTTACAGCCCTCTCTAAGCGGTTTACAGAGCCTATTGCCCCTAACAATCTGGGTCGTCATTTTACCAACGTCAGAATGACAGAAGACTGAGTCAATCTTAAGCCAGTCAGGATCAAACTCATGGCTGTGGGCAGAGTTTGCCTGCAATGCTGCTTTCTAACCACTGCGCAGCTCCTTCCTTCCTTCCTTCCTTCCTTCCTTCCTTCCTTCCTTCCTTCCTTCCTTCCTTCCTTGCTTCCTTCCTTCCTTCCTTTTTTCCTTCCCAATAACACTTAGACTTATATACTGCTTCACATGCTTTACAGCCCTCTCTAAGCGGTTTACAGAGTCAGCCTTCCTTCCTTCCTTCCTTCCTTCCTTCCTTCCTTCCTTCCTTCCTTCCTTCCTTCCTTCCTTCCTTCCTTCCTTCCCAATAACACTTAGACTTATATACTGCTTCACATGCTTTACAGCCCTCTCTAAGCGGTTTACAGAGCCTATTGCCCCTAACAATCTGGGTCCTCATTTTACCAACCTCAGAATGACGGAAGACTGAGTCAATCTTAACCCAGTCAGGATCGAACTCATGGCTGTGGGCAGAGTTTGCCTGCAATGCTGCTTTCTAACCACTGTGCAGCTCCTTCCTTCCTTCCTTCCTTCCTTCCTTCCTTCCTTCCTTCCTTCCTTCCTTCCTTCCTTCCTTCCTTCCTTCCTTCCTTTTGTCCTTCCCAATAACACTTAGACTTATATACTGTGTCACATGCTTTACAGCCCTCTCTAAGCGGTTTACAGAGTCAGCCTATTGCCCCTAACAATCTGGGTCCTCATTTTACCAACCTCAGAATGACGGAAGACTGAGTCAATCTTAAGCCAGTCAGGATCGAACTCATGGCTGTGGGCAGAGTTTGCCTGCAATGCTGCTTTCTAACCACTGCGCAGCTCCTTCCTTCCTTCCTTCCTTCCTTCCTTCCTTCCTTCCTTCCTTCCTTCCTTCCTTCCTTCCTTCCTTCCTTCCTTCCTTCTGATATTAATCCGGAAATAACATATAAGATTGCCAGATTCCGTGCAGTGGCATACAAAATTAGACCAAGAGTAAATAAGAGCATTTGAATGTGTTTCAGCTGGGGCTCATTTTGCCCCTCAGCATTACCCTCTAGTCTTGTCAATTCTTTTTAAAATATCAGATACAATATTGTACCTTCCTCGGCTTTGTCATGGGCTCAGTAATTCTAGATTAGTTTTTAACTAATAAGAACGATGCTTTTAAGCATTTTTTTTAATGTATCGTTCCTCCTTATTTATTACTAAATGTTCTGGATCTCTCCTCTATTTTTCTTTCTGCTGGTTAATGAGTTATTTGAAATTCATTCATTCATTCTTTCATTCGTTCATTCATTCGTTTATTTATTTATGGTTCCTTCCGTCTTGCCTCTGCACCATATCTGCAACTCCTTTTCAGCTTATTTTAGTGCAGGAAACTCAGTAATTCCCATCCATAAATTCAGCCTGTTCTCTTGTCTTCTTGTTTCATCAACTGGCATTCTGCCTACGACCTCATTTGTGGAGGGAAAAGAGAAAAAAAGGGATAAGGGAAGTTGTGCATGCAGAGAAGAGGAGAAAAGGGGCAGGGAGACGGCAAAGCAAGAGGCACCCAAAACTCCAAAATCATGTCATAATTGAGGAAAGAGAGATGAGGACAGATAATGTGTGACTCTGTAAGTTTAACATCTCTGGGACTCCTGCTGGTTAAAGGGAAAAGAAAAAAACACACACAAAAAAACAAAACAAAATTGAGCTCCCGAGTTTCTACCATGTCTTTCTCATAAAGGATTCCCTTTGATCAAATTCCAGCATGGATTTCTTTATCTCTGCTTTTCTGATTTTCAGAGGCAGCCTGTCTCCAGTCACAATGGGGAAATTCTTGACAGGTCAGTGTCGGCGGGGGGGGGGGGGGAGGGGGGGAGGGGGGGCGAGCAGAGGAAGGAAAGGAAAAGACGAGAGTCAAAAGACAAGACCCGGAGGGTTGGGACACGGGTCAAACCCAGGCAAAAAAGACATCAAAGTCAAAATGAGAGCCCTAACCTCACAGCAAATTGCTGCCAGCAATGGGAAAAATTAGGCTGTGCTGAAGGGAAGGTAATTGTGTGCAACCTGCCGCTGAATCCAAATAGATCTTGCTTCTGAAAAGAAATATTCACTTGGCTTGCAATATTAATTTTGTGGGGCAGAACATCGGGACAGGTAGTCCTCGATGTACGACCACAATTGAACCCAAATTTTCCATGGCTGAGCAAGGCTGTTTATTGTTTTATCCCATTTGATGACCTTTCTTGCCCCTGTTCTTAAGGGAATCACAGCAGTTGTTAATTTGGAGCACTGCTGTTAAGTGAATCTGGCTTTCCCCATTGATTTTGCTTGCCAGGAGGTCACAAAAGGGGATCACGTGACCCCTGGGATACTGCAACGGCCATAAATCCTTGCCAGTTGCCAAGCATCCTGATTTTGATCATGTGGGGATGCTGCAAGAGTTGTAAGTGTGAAAAACGGTCATAGGTCATTTTGTAACTTCAAATGGTCACTAAATGAACTGCTGTAAGTCAAGAACTTACAACGGTAGTGCATTTTCCAGTTCAGCAGAAGTAAATTAACCTATTTTTGGGGGGGACTCAACTGTATTCTATATACCAGATTACGTTTTATGCAACATGTATAACCAGGTTGTTCTAATGAAATCATTTTGGATGTTCAGGCAACGTGATGAATCCTAAACTAGCCAAATGGATAGGACTGAATCTCACATACACACATAAGAACCCAAAGCATTAATCAAGCTTAGCACTTTGTGAGTGTGAAAGAATTTACTTGCTCCAATTAGTTGTGAACCCAGCATAACAGGACAATTTAGGTGAGCAACATCCCCGCTAAAGGTTGCAGATCGAACTTAAAGAAAAGTTTCTTTGGTCTGTTTTCTCCTTTTGAGACCTGTAAAGGTGAACTGGGGACCAGCATAACAAGAAGTTAGATGGAAGAGGGAAGGATTGTCATTATATATAGAAATTCTGTCTCAGCAGAAAGATATTCTGAGAACTGGTTGAAAGCATTTCTGTTAATTTCACTGGATCATGGAGACATAATAGAGATTTTTCGTTGGTATATCACTGACCCTGCTGTCCAATTTTTACCGTGGTCTTAGAGAATCCTGGAAAACAGTCTTAGGATACTTCAATATCCCTGATGAGACTGCCATTCAAGTCCATTTCAGGAGCCCTTGTGGTGCAGTGGTTAGAACGCAGTATTGCAGGATGACTCTGCCCACTGTCAGGAGTTTGATCCTGACCAACTCAAGGTTGACTCAGCTTTCCATCCTTCTGAGGTTGGTAAAATGAGAACCTAGATTGTTGGGGGCAGTATGCTGACCCTGTAAACGGCTATGAGAGTGCTGTAAATCACTATGAAGTGGTATATAAGCCTAAGTGCTATTGCTAAGTGCTATTTCATGACCAATATGAAAAACCTGGGTTTGTTTCAGAACATCAGGGGTTCAACACATTTGGCCTGGCATATATTTGGGCTGGTGCTGGAGAAGACTCCTGTGAGTCCCTTGGACTGCAAGGCGATCAAACCGGTCAGTCCTAGAGGAGATCAACCCTGACTGCTCTTTAGAAGGCCAGATCCTGAAGTTGAAACTCAAATACTTTGGCCACCTAATGAGAAGGAAGGACTCACTCGAGAAGAGCCTAATGCTGGGAAAGATTGAGGGCAATAGAAGAATGGGACGACAGAGAATGAGGTGGCTGGATGGAGTCACTGAAGCAGTAGGCGTGAGGTTAAATGGACTCCAGAAGATGGTAGAGGACAGGAAGGCCTGAAGGAACATTGTCCATGGGGTCGTGATGGGTCGGACACGACTTCGCAGTTAACAACCACAACAATATTTGGGCTACTTTAGTGGTTAAATGAATTCAAAGTGTTACTGGAATGTGACTTGGGGCTCTTCTTGATTCCAATCTGTCATGTGATGTACAGTTGGACTCTGTAGCCTATGTCCAGCATTAGCTGATGCTTACGTTACAGTTACATGTATCTTGTGAGAGGCATTCTATGTGAAGCTGATTGGAGATGATTTAGAAGCTGCAACTGCTGTAGAACCCAGTGACTTGATTGTTTTAAATGAAGTTATTTTTTTATTGAAAAGTTTGAAAATACATTTTAAAAACATAAACTATCCCCCTACCCCCCCACTTCCCCTCCCTCCCCCTCCCCCCCAAATTCCCAGAGCTGAATACAGGGTATAAACCTTAACCAACTTAAGCTAAAATATGCTAACCAACTAAAAAAGACACTTTAGTTTTAAATGAAGTTATTGATGGGACTACATAACAATGGTCCTAAAAGTACTTCAAGGTTGGCATATAAAATAATTCAAGGTTGACAAAGAGAATATTATTGGAAGAAGAGAAAATCAAGCAAAGCTATTATGTGGACTTTGGAATGCAGAAACTGATTGTTAGTGATTACTTTGGAAATATAAGCCTAGACAACAACACGCTGTATGTATATGTATATGTATATGTATATGTATATGTATATGGATATGGATATGGATATGGATATGGATATGTAGGGACGCGGTGGCTCAGTGGGTTAGGATGCTGAGCTTGTTGATCAGATGGTCGGCAGTTTGGCGGGTCGAAAGCATGTAAAAATGCAAGTAGAAAAATAGGGACCACTACGGTGGGAAGGTAACAGTGTTCCGTGCGCCTTTGGCGTCTAGTCATGTTGGCCACATGACCACGGAGACGTCCTCGGACAAGCGCTGGCTCTTCGGCTTTGAAACGGAGATGAGCACCGGCCCCTAGAGTCGGAAACGACTAGCACGCATGTGCTAGTATATGTGTGTATATGTGTATACTGTGTGTGTGTGTGTGTATAAAACCATGGTCCTAAAAGTACTGAATTGCCTATCTATGAGCTAGCAGATTCTATTGAAAGTGTTTGCATTAATCTATAAAGCCCTAGAGAACTCATTAGAAAAGACCTTCATGCCAGGAAAAATTGAAGGCAAAAGGAGAAGAGGATGAGGGTAGAGGACAAGATGGTTAGATGGTGTCATTGATGCATTGAACATGGATTTGGGCAAACTCCAGGAGACAGTGGAGGGCAGAGGGTCCTGGGACAATATTGTTGAAGGAAAAGTCTTCATCATGGTTCAGTCCAAGCCGGGGATAAACAACATGGCGACTGCTTTAGAAAGAAGGTTGCAGTGACTTCCGGTGGCGACGCGGCGCCGAAGACAGCCGCCTCCAGGCTGTCCGCTCCGCAGCTGTGTTTTTCCATCGTAAACAGCGCCGATCAGCTGTTTAGATGGATTTGAAGCCCCCTCCTCGGGAGAAGAGGAGGGGGTGAGGCCCCAGGTAGGGGTTTAGCTCTCCGGGGCCGCCTGAACTGAGAGTTTGGGCGGCTGAAGGATTGAGCCCCCCCGAAGCCTGGGTTGCTCCGAGCTGCGCAGTGTCTCTGCTCCGTGATTTTTGGAGCAGAGCCAGGCGTTAGCAACCACCCCTGCCAGAAGGAATACTTTTGAGTATAAAGATGCAGGCAGAGCAGTACAGGAGGTCAAGGTGATGTGGACTTTTATTTTTACTCTCTAGCTCAACGGATTTTATAGCTTTAAAGTGAAAGTGCGCAATAAGTGAAAGTGACGAAAGATGGCGGCCAAAACTTCTAAAGCTCTTCGGAATGCGGGGTTTTCCCTGGTGCAACAGACCTCGTTGCAAGCTTTGCTTCCTCCTGTACCTCCTCCGGCGTTGACGCCTAAGGATTTACAAGATGCCCTTGAAAAGCATTCACAATTAATATCTGATATGATGGATGAAAAGTTGAAAAAGCTGGAGGAGAAGTTGGAGAAGAAGATGGAAGAGAAGTTTAGAGCAATGAGGGTAGACATGTTGTCTATGATTGAAAGTGTAGCTGAATGTGTGCAACAGCTGGATGCAAAAGTGGAGGATCTCAGTCAAAAGAACTCTATATTAGAAGCAAAGGTATTAGAGAATGAAAATATAAGGGATAAAGTGGACGGAGAATTGAGCCTCGCTCAGTATCATCAGATGAAGTATGCTATTAGAATTAGGGGCTTAAAGGAGAATTCTAAAGAAGATTTAAAGCAGCTGATCTCTGAAGCTTTGGAAGCGGTATTGGGCCAGCCAGCATCTGAAATTGAGGGAAGTATGGATAAAATTTTTCGTGTTAATTCATGGATTGCAAGACAGAGGAAGTTACCCAGAGACGTGGTGGTCTATTTTACAAAGAGAGTAATTAGAGATGAAGTCATTCAAGCTGCTTATGATACTAAATTGGTAGTTGCTGAGCAAGAAGTCTTGGTTTTAAAAGAGATTCCTCCAAAGATTTTAAAGAGAAGGAAAGATTTTGCATTTCTTGTACAGGAACTTAAGAAATGTGATATTAAGTTCAGATGGGAGATTCCAGTTGGACTGGTGGTGATGCATGAAGGTAAAAGACATCGTTTGGTTACTGTGGCTCAGGCACGTGATTTTTATAGCAATGTGTTAAAAGCAATCCCCCTACCACTTCTGGAAGCTGCAAAGGGATATGGTGAGGGAAAGCTTCAAGACGTTGCAGATAGACAGACAGAGGAGAATGGTGCTGGAGGGGATCAAGTTACAGTCTCATCGGTTGCTGCAGGAGAGCAGAGGATGACGCGTGCCGCCCTAAGACGAGAGAGACGAGAGCAAGAGCAAGACCAGCAGAAAGTTATGGAATCTCCAAAGCGTACTTACAGTGAAGCTGTGGGAGGGGCGCGGTCTAAAGAAGTTGAAGGGGTCATTTCAGATATGCTCCAAAAGCTTTGGAGTGTCAAGATTGGTGACTAAATTTCTAATTAGAATGTCAATGGATTGAATTCATCATAGAGGAGAAAGAAAGCTTTTTAATATTTAAAACAATTTAAGACTGATGTTATCTGTTTGCAAGAAACGTATATTAGGGTTGTGGACTAAAAGTATTTGTACGCAAGCTTCTAATCAACAACAAGTTGATTTTTCTTAACTTACTATAAACAAAGGTTACCTAATTGGATTATAATTTTTTTAAATTTTTTATTTTATTCTTATTGGAGATTGGAATGGTGTCCTAGACGTATAGATGGATGATCTGGAACTGCGAGATATTTGGCGTGATATATGCAAGAACTATTTTTGATTATAGTTCAGTTTGGTTGGAGATTAATAAGGTTAATAGAGATAGGCGCTTTTGGTGCGTAATTGAGAATTTGTCTAGAGATTAGAGAAATGTGGGAGAATGTAAATAGTAGATGAAAGTTTTTTCTTTGAAATTAATATGAATAAGGATTGGGATTAAGAAATTTTATTTAGCATTTGAGTAAAATTCCTTTTCTGTTTTCTTCCTTTTTTTTCCTAATCTGTAATATTATTACTGTTTGTAATCATTTTACATGAGCCAGAGGGTGATAGAATTAATAGTTTATTGTTGATAGCATATGGATGCTTATGTTTGTTTTTCGTTTTTATACCCTGTATTTAGCTCTGGGAAGTCGGGGGGGGAGGTGGGAATGGGGGAGAGGGATAGGGAGGGTTAGATGGGGGTGGGGGAGGGGGGATTAAAGTTAAAATGTATTGTAAAACTTTTTAAATAAAAAAACAAGAAAGAAGGTTGCAGTTTATTGGAGAGGAGAGCCAGACAGGAAGATGGCTCTGGAAGAAAAGAGAGAGAGAGAGCACATGTAGGGAGTGGGTTTTTATACCATCTGGAGCCTTTTGTTTGGAGTTGTTTCCTGTGGCATGAACTTTGACCTGATTCTGAGTGTGCCTTTCTGGTATTTTGATGGTGGTGGGTTAATCCTATTATGTCCCAAAGGTCATATCCTGCTTCCCTGGGGAGGTGGCTGATGACTCTTAGATTTTGGGTGTCGATTCTAGGGATCTATTCCCAGTTTCCTGATTCCAATCTTTCTGACAAGATTATCATCTGCATTTCTACAGAGCTGGTTTCTGCTGGTTTGGGGGAGGGAGGCTTGGGCATGCTTTTCTGCTTCTTTAAGATATTTTGAGGAAGTATATTTTTCTGCCCAATTAATATTTCCTTCTCTGGGGCGGGGGGGGGCTGACTTCCCAGACTATGGTCCTTGGGATCACGAAGAGTTGGACACAACTTAGCGACTGAACAACAACATAAAACCATAAATGATTTAGGAGCAAGTAGTTAAAGACTGCCTCAGCTAAAATGATCCATTGTGAGCCTTGTTTGTGGTCATCAGAATAATTCAAGCAGGAGTACTAATACCACTTTACAATGCTTTGGTACTAATACCACTTTACAATGCTTTGGTAAGGCCACACCTGGAATACTGCATCCAGTTTTGGTCACCACGATGTAAAAAAGATGTCGAGACTCTAGACAGGGTACAGAGAAGAGCAACCAAGATGGTTAGGGGGCTGGAGGCTAAAACATATAGGGAACGGTTGCTGGAATTGGGTATGTGTAGTTTAATGAAGAGAAGGGTGAGGGGTGACATGATAGCAGTGTTCCAATATCTCAGGGGCTGCCCCAAAGAAGAGGGAGTCAAGCTATTCTCCAAAGCACCTGAAAGCAGGACAAGAAGCAACGGATGGAAACTAATCAAGGAGAGAAGCAACCTAGAACTAAGGAGAAACTTCCTGACAGTTACAACAATTAACCAGTGGAACAACCTGTCTCCAGAAGCGGTGAATGCTCCAACACTGGAGGTTTTTAAGAAGAGACTGGACAGCCATTTGCCTGAAATGGTATAGGGTTTCCTGCCTTAGCAGGGGGTTGGACTAGATGACCTCCAAGGTCCCTTCCAACTTTATATTATTATTATTATTATTATTATTATTATTATTATTATTATTATTATTATTATTATTATTATTATTATTACAGTTTTCTTGTGCAGGACACCACTTATGGGTCTCTTTTCCGAAGGACAGAAAACCTCTTTGTCTGTTCACCCAGGCATTCAAAGGGAAAGATGGAATCAAGAACCAGACTGTTAAGATTGCCTTTCAGATTGTTTTCCTCCCCTCTCTTTCTTGTTTTTAAGGATTGTTAGTTTTATTGTTGATGGTTTTATTAAGAAGTTTTTATTATCCATTTGTAAGCTTTTATTTCTGTGATTCGTGGTGCTTGGTTTTTCTATCTCATGATTCATTAAATTCCATTGTCATCTGATATCTCCCTCACTTAAACACACTTTCAGCCTGCTGCTTCTGATGCAACTTCTTTTTTCAGAGATTTTGCATTCTTCTGACAGGTCCCGCTGATCTCATTTTATTCATAAAACTGAATTTCTGTCTTGGTTTCACTTTCTTGACACTGAGTGGCACTCTTGTAGATTTTCTTGCTTGAAATTCATATTAATATCGAATTGGGTACTCTGAGCTCTTTTGTGACCAATGCCATTTGCATTTCATTTGTTTTAATATTTCAGTGGTTGCAAACTTCTCTTTCTCCAGCTTTCCATATGGAATAATTCCATTTTGAATTGCACGTTTTTTTGCGTCAAGAAATATCCTCTTTTCTTTGTCCATAGGTTTTTACATCTTGATTTGTAGTGCTTTTCACCAAAATATTTTAAGCTACTTTTCTTTCCTATGATTACATTTCTCTGACCGGGTTTCTTTCAGTTCGGTTTTCAAAGTGTTGATGAGAATCTTACAAGCCTTTGGGTGACCGTGAAGTATTATGGTTGGCACAGGGGCTAGAATGCAGTATTGCCGGGTAACTCTGCCTACGGTCTGAGGTTCGATCCTGACAGGCTCAAGATTGACTCAGCCTTTCATCCTTCCGAGGTCAATACAATGAGGACCCAATTTGTTGACATTGTAAGTTGCTCAGAAAGTGATGTAAAGCATTATGGGGCAGTATATAAGTCTGAGTTCTATTGCTATTGCTATTATTGCTGGTGTGTGTGTGTGTGTGTGTGTGTGTGTGTGTGTGATTTTTTTTGGCTTGCTAACAAAGAATAAAGGGAGACTGATATGAAGGCTGAAACAGGAAATAAGATTTGTCCCATGTCTGGGACTAAGCAAGTGTATTCTGAATGCTTAACAAACATTTAACACACACACACACACACACACACACACACACACACACACACACATATATATATATATATATATATATATATATAACATTAATATCATCACAGAGATGATTAATATCATTAATATCATCACAGAGATGATATATATATATATATATATATATATATTAATATCATCTCTGTGATTCCACAGAATTGATCCATAGCTTTTAATGCAGTCCTTCCAAAACACTGCTTTTCATTGGTGTCATCTACAGTTTGGGTAGATTCCTGATAATACCATGGACAGCAATCGTGGGATTCAAATATGTGAACAACCAGTTCTCTGTGTGGATACTGCTTCCGGAAGTCCGTTCTAGGCCTGGGCAACAAAAAATTAGCTACCGGTTCTGCCGAAGTGGTGCGAACTGGCTGAATCCCACCACTGGTGGACAGCCAAGAAAACAAACAGATGGATCATTGCATAAATCATTCCAGAGTTCTCACTCAAGGTACAAATGAACAGGCCCATCTTGCTAAATTGTCTCTGGGGACTTTGCAATAAAAAAAGAGCTAGTTTTGTCTAGTTGTTGAGGCACCAGGATGGAAAGGAAGAGATCATGACTTCAAGTTCTGCCTAATCATGAAAGCTAGCTAGGTGACCTTGGGCCACTCCTTCTTTCTCAGCACAACACACCTCACAGGTTTTTTGTTGTGGGGAAAAATAGGAGGAGGAAGGTGTGTTGGGTGTGTTCTCCACTTTGAGCTATTTGTAAAAATTATAAAGATGGGATATAAATAACCAAATAAACAAAAATATAAAATAAAATAAAATAACAAAGTTAAAACAGAATGGAAAAGTTGGGGTCCTTGGTGCTCTGATGTGCACTGATGATGTTACCTAGTTAGCTAATGAAACATGTGCAAGATAACAACCAAACTCAGAGAGCACCACAGGGCAACCATGAGCCACAAATATTCTATCAGAACTAAAATTGTAAGGTTTAAAATATTAAGGCACATCCTCATGACATACCAATGTTGTTTCTATCCCAGAAAAAAAAAAACAGCCCAGAAGGGGTCCAGATAATCCATCTCATCCAGGAACCTCTAGAGTAGGGGTCCCCAACCCCCGGTCTGTGGACCAGTACCGGGCCATGGCATGCCAGCAACAGGTCTGCACAAACAAGCAAAGCCCCATCCACGAGATGCAGGCAGCACACAAAACCACGCACTCTCCAGTCTGCGAAAAAACTTCTCTTCACGTAACTGGTCCCTGGTGCCCAAAAGGTTGGCGGCCTCTGCTCTAGAGCTGCAACATGACCATCTTTACGGTAGATGGACTCAGTTACAATAGTATCAAGTGCACCATTGGAAGACCAGAAGGACCAGGTTAGGGACAGATCATCATAGAGAAAATCTATCTATACAATTGCCAAAATCAACACCAACTTAAGAGTGCATAATCAGATTTCTCAGGAGAAGTAGCTGATATTGTACACCGCTCTGAGTCCTTCGGGTGAAGGGCGGTATAAAAATCTAATAAATATAAATATATATATTTGTTTTAGTGTGTTGTTATAACCTTTATGAATGATTTGACATTTATTTTGATGCACTTTCGTTTTTAACATAGATTAATTAATCATTAATCAGAGTTGTGATGGTGCCGGGCTTAGAGTGCAGTATTGCAGGCTAACTCTGCCCACAGCCTAGAGCTCAATCCTGACCGGCTCAAGGTTGACTCAGTCTTCTATCATTTCAAGATTGGTAAAATGAGGATCCAGATCCTTGGGGACAATATGCTGACTCTGTAAACCTCTCGGAGGGTGTTGTAAAGCTCTATGAAGCAGTATATAGTTCAAAGTGCTATTGTTAACTGCTATTGCCAGTGCTTTTTTTGTAAAAGAAAAAGGTGCCGGAACTCACACATGTCATACAACCCGTCTTGCCTACCCTACAAGGTTCCATCCAAAAAAGGTGCCGGAACTCCGTTCTGAGCGTTCTATGACAAAAAAAGCCCTGGCTATTGCTATTTCTGTTTAAACTTGCATAAAACAGTTACCTTTCTGTTTTTCTTGGAATGATCTGTTGGCCTTTCCATGCTTATCACTTGTTAGAGATCTTCTTTACAGCTTAATATTCTTAATTTTCTCTATTTGCGGGAGCCACAGAAAATGCAAGAGCAAAGCTATTAAGAAATCCTGGCAGATTTTTTTTCCTCCTCTTTCAAATTCTTTTCCCTCATGTTCTACACCTTCTGAAAAACTACATCTGACCAATTTTCCTATTCCGTGTCTAAGTTCAAAAAATTAATGTTGGAGGTTGTTTATTTAAGAATAAATTGAACATGTAGCAAAATGCACACACATATTTTTGTGTGCATGGAAAATAGAGACTCAAGGTCATTTTTCCCCCCAACAAGATATATTTCCAACACTGATCATCTTACTCGGCTATGTGGTAGACATGAAGCCAGGTATCATGGTTAGCTTCAAGAAGTATTTGTTGTTGGGATATAAGACAGAAAACCATTTACTTGTGAGAACTTTTTTCTTTTTTTTTGGAAAAAAAAATCCGCTACATAGCTTGCTAGATATAAACAAGGGATTTGCTTCAGCAAAACTAAAAGGCTTTCTAGACATTAAAGAAAAATAGAAAAAAAAATCCAGTTTTGGCCTCATCACGAAGTTTTAAAAGTAAGTATAATTTCCATCATCCTCTGGGTCTGGTTTTATTAATTTTCCTATGAAATTTTAATTGAAAATGTAGGAACAATTTGCCAGGTTGGAAATGTATTCCAAACCAGAAAATTAAACAGTTTGCTCTTGGAGAGTCAAGTTCTTGAAATTTAACTCTATATTCCGTCCATGTGTGTAAGCTTGAAATGCATACAAGTTTGCTATGATATCTAGAGTTTACACATAGACTCACACTTTTTTAAAAGGGTTTTTTTCCCCCACAATGTGTGACATGGCATCTTCTCTTTGAATAGCAAGCTTCATTTCAGAAATGCCAGTTTCCACTAACGAACGGGTAAATAAAGCAGCGGGAGCTTCTGATGCCCTTCAAACTACTAACACATTCCATTTTTAATCCTGCTTTTCAACCAGCTGTTCCCAAACTAGTTTACAATAATAAAATAATCAAATTAAAATGCCATAAAACTGCAATTAAAACTACATTTAAAACCCATCCATCAAAGCAATTCTGGAAACCAGGAAGACAGGTCTGTAGGTAACAGGAGAGTAACCCCAGTCGACTGTAATTAAATACATCCATAGATGTGGATTTTTTGTTTTTTTTTTATGAAAAACCCTCTTCTCATTCAATCTGGATTTAAGTCTTGTAAGCAAGTCACACCGAAACATAGTGTGAATAGCCTAACTACAAGTCTCCCTCTAAAACTGAAGCTCAAATACTTTGGCCACCAAATGAGAAGAGAAGACTTATTGAGCCTGACGTTGGGAAAGACTGAAGGCGAAAATAAAAGGGGACGACAGAGGATGAGATGAGCAGATAGTGTCATTGACTCAATGAACATGAATGTGGGCAAACTCTGAGAGACAGTGTAGGACAGACATGTCAAACACAAGGCCCGGGGGCCATATCCGGCCCGCGAAGTGGTTTCATGTGGCCCCCGAAGCCATCCTGGAAACAGTGAGGGAACGGCCCCCACTGCCTTGGCCCTGGCCCAGAGACCCTCCTCCTGCCAGAGACCCCCAGATCTGTCCCACTCCTGCCCAGGCCCCCATAGGCACCCTTGATGCCAATGATGTAGAGCTGGCCATGCCCACCCAGTAGGCCATACGCACTCTAGCCACGCCCACCCAGTAGGCCGCACCCACCCTGGCTATACCCACCCGGCCCTCTGAGGGCAACCACAATGCTGATGTGGCCCTCAATGAAATTGAGTTTGACACCCCTGGTGTAGGACAAGAGGAGCTGCTATGGTCCATGGGGTTCTGGAGGCTCGGGCACGACTTAGTGACAGAACAACAATCACGACAATTTAGCAACAAATAACAACTCTAAAGCTTCCTCCTTCCGTTATGTATTCTAGATGACCTCCAAGGTCCCTTCCAACTTTACTATTATGATTATAAGATGGAAAGTGAACAATATTTATATGTTACTTATATATAAGGGTGTAGGTCTATACATATGTTGTATATAGTATGTTTTAAATGTGTGTTATGTAATAATAATAATAATAATAATAATAATAATAATAATAATAATAATAATAATAATAATAATAGTTGGAAGGAACCTTGGAGGTCATCTAGCCCAACCCCCTGCTCAGGCAGGAAACCCTATACCATTTTGGACAAATGGTTGCCCAGTCTCTTCTTAAAAACTTCCAGTGTTGGAACATTCACAGCTTCTGGAGGCAGGTTGTTCCACTGGTTAATTGTTCTGACTGTCAGGAAGTTTCTCCTTAGTTATAGGTTGCTTCTCTCCTTGGTTAGTTTCCATCCGTTGCTTCTTGTCCTGCCTTCAGGTGCTTTGGAGAATAGCTTGACTCCCTCTTCTTTGGGGCAGCCCCTGAGATATTGGAACGCCACTATCATGTCCCCCCTCGTCCTTCTCTTCATTAAACTAGACATACCCAATTCCAGCAACCGTTCCTTATATGTTTTAGCCTCCAGCCCCCTAATCATCATCAAAGTGTACATGTACACTTTGAGAGGAAGCAACTAAATTTCATTTTTAATGTGTGCCATTGTGCCCACAGGAAAAAAAAAATGACAATAAAGGTTATCTAGTAAGACCAATTCTCCCTAAATTAGAGTTACCAGACATTCAGTGGGCATTGCCTAAAAATAAAATATTGTCTGTTTGTTTTTTGTTTTTTTAGTACAGGTAGCCCTCAACATATCCACAATTGAACCTAAAATTTCTTTTGCTAAGCAAGACAGCTGTTAAGGGAATGAATGTTGCCACATTTCATGTCTTTTCCTGCCACCGTTGTTAAGCGAATCACCGCTTGTTAAGTTAGTAACCCGGCTGGTAAGTGAATCTGACTTCCCCATTGACTTTGCTTGTCAGAAGGTTGCAAAATGGGATCACGTGACCTCAGGACATTGCAACGGTCATAAATATGAATCAGTTGCCAAGCATCCAAATTTTGATCAAATGACCATGGGAATGCTGCAACGGTCGTAAGTGCGAAAAATGGTCATAAATCATTTGTTTCAGTGGTGATGTAACTTCAAACGGTCACCAGATGTGCTATGGTAAATCGAGGACTACCTGTATCTTGTTTTTGTTTTTGGACTATTTTCACAAAGCTAGTTATTCAAACTTTTGTGCATTGTGTCTGCTTCTTTTTTTTCCCCCTCATCATCCATTGACAGTCTGGATTTACTTTATTTATTTCTTGATTCCAACATTCGGCTTCAGTCCAGCCCCTTCAAATCTACGATCGTTCTATTCTGTAGATCATATGACTCATCATACATCCTTATGGTGAAATTTGAAAAGTACATCATCGTTGACTCCATGTTATCGCTAACATATGTTCTTAAGAATATTTGTTGGAAAAATATTGCTGCTAAAAAACCCCCAATCTTTCTGATCCTGGGAAAGCAATTTCATATATTTCAGTTTTTTCCCCCTATAATTGTAATGTTGTAAATGCCAAGAAAGTTAAACAGTTACAGAATTACAAAATTGCCGAATAACAGAGCTGGAAGGGACCTTAGAGGTCTTCTGATCCGAGCCCCCACTCAAAATTTGTTTGAATTGTCTCATTTATCGGAACCATGACAGAGACCATATACCAGGGGTAGGCAACCTTGGCTCTTTTATGACTCATGGACTTCAACTCCCAAAATTCCTGAGCCAGCCATGTTGAGGGGAAAGGGAGAGGTTTCCAAGCTGAGCCATGTTGGCTCAGGAATTCTGGGAGTTGAAGTCCACGAGTCATAAAAGAGCAAAGGTTGCCTACCCCTGCCCTATACAATTCCAAACAAATGGAGCATCCACAACTTCTGTAGGCAAGCCATTCTGCTGATTAATTGTTCTCATTGTCAGGAAATTTTTCCTTCATTCTAGGTTCGATCTCTCTTTGATAAGGTTCCATTTGGACATTAGTATGTTCTCCTTTCTCCCATTTGCCCTGCTTTCCAATTTCCTGTGTTCTCCTTCCCTTGTTCATCTCTGTGATAACCCTTCTCATAATGGGGGTGAGGTGTTACCCCCTGTTGATAGGGCCTGCAACTTGGGCATCCTTCTGGATTCATGGCTCAGTTTGGAAGATCATATAGGAGCCGTGGCCAGGGGGGCTTTTGCCCAGGTTCGCCTGGTGTGCCAGTTATGGCCCTATCTGGACCGAGATGCCCTACGCACAGTCACCCATGCGCTCGTGACCTCCTGGCTAGACTACTGCAATGCTCTCTACATGGGGCTGCCCCTGAGGACCACTCGGAGGCTTCAGCTGGTGCAGAATGCAGCCGCGCGAGTTGTGATGGGGGTCTCCCGATACTCCCATGTAACACCTCTGCTCCGCGAGCTGCATTGGCTCCCGGTTGCCCTCCGGGTGAGATTCAAGGTGCTGGTGATGACCTATAAAGCCCTAAATGGCATGGGTCCGGATTATCTGAGGGAGCACCTGCTGCCAGTGTCAATTTCCCATCGTCCTGCACGCTCCCACAGGGAGGGCCTCCTCAGGGTACCGCCGGTCAAGGATTGCCGACGGGCGATCCCCAGGGGGAGGGCGTTCTCTGTGGGCGCGCCTGCCCTATGGAATCAACTGCCAACGGAACTTCGGACTGCCCCCGACCTTCGTTCGTTTCGCCGGGACCTAAAAACCTGGCTCTTTGAGCTATCTGGTCTGGACTGAGGGGTTTTAATGTTTTTTAAATTGTGATTTTAATTTTTTGGGGCTAGACTTAATTTAATTTTATTTTAATTTTATATTGTATTGTTTTTAAATTTTGCCTTGTAAACCGCCCTGAGTCCTTTGGGAGTAGGGCAGTATATAAACCGAAATAATAATAATAATAATAATAATAATAATAATAATAATAATAATAATAATAATAATAATAATAATAATAATAATAATAATCTATTCACGTTAGCCTTGCCCCAAGAATTGTGCTCTCCTCCATGGCTGCAATGGTCACTAAAGTTGAGGACCACCCGTATAGCCTTTTGAGGACTTCCTTTTTCAGAGACCAGAGTGGGTGGGACATGAGAGGCACAAAACGGGTTGGGTAGTAATGATCAACCAAATTAGTGAAGGAAAGAGAAGCCATGCCCTTTTCTTCCACGGATCCTTCAGTTACAATTGTCCCTTGGCAAGTCAAAGGAGCAAGAGAGGTATAACAACTCCATCTCAGTGTTTGGCCCAGGAGAATATGAGTCACCCCTAATGTGCCCATTTACACATTACAAGCGTCTCCTTCCCAGAAGTGAATCTGTCCAGTGGGGACATTTATTTATTAAATTCATATGCCACTCATCTTGCTTTGACATTTGAAGAACTTGTTGAGACTCACCACTCCTGAACAGAAACGTGGAGTTTGAACTAGATTATTGGCCTTGTCTTTAGCTTTAAATAGGTAGTCCTTGACTTCCAACCACAACTGAGTC
This sequence comes from Vipera berus, assembly GCF_964194415.1. Taxonomy (NCBI): domain Eukaryota; kingdom Metazoa; phylum Chordata; class Lepidosauria; order Squamata; family Viperidae; genus Vipera; species Vipera berus. The sequence goes on from NC_138206.1 coordinate 11,239,328, forward strand.
CAAAATATCTGTTCCTAGGCAAGACAGTGAGTTAAGTGAGGTTTGCCCTGTTTTATGACCTCTCTTGGCATAGGTGATAAGTGAATCACTGCAGATGTTAAATTAGGAACACGGTTGTTAAGTAAATCTGGTTTCCCCATTGACGTTGCTTGTCAGAAGGTCACAAAAGATGATTGCAGGACCCCGGGACATTGCAACCATCATAAATATATGCCAGATGACAAGCGTCCAAATTTTGATCATCAGTTTTGACATGTGACCACAGTGCAATGATCATAAGTATGAAAAATCATAAGTCACTTTTTACCGTGCCATTGTAACTTTGAACGGTCACTAGACGAATGGTTGTAAGTCAAGGAGTACCTGTATCCTTCTAATGGATGTACCAGCTGTATCATGTTTCTGATATTGAGCCACAAGTACTGTTAGATTAAATCTACACCAGTTTGTTGTAGTAGTTAAAGTCCTAGAAACCTTAACTCTCTCTCTCTCAGCCCATCCCAATGTCACACATTTGTTGTTGCATGGACCTCGAAAATTGGAAATTATTTATGCTGCCTTGAGTTGTACAAAAATAAAGATGGGATATAAATATAAACAAAATCACAACAACAATATTTCATGGTAGCCTGAAGGGGGTTAAGCAATACAATATGGCTATTTAATTATTTGAGGATGTGCATTATGAAAACTGCATGTTATATTTCATACTCTGTCTTGGCCCCAGTGACCTTCTCAATTTTAGACTTATAAATATTCCAGCAGGCCATTCCCAGTTGTAAAACAATTTTGCAGGAACAGCAAATTAGGCTATCGAGGGACAAAGAAGTCTTCACAGTGGGGTGAGGTGGGAGATTGGTTGTGTTGCAGCAGATTTTTAGGTTAGGGAGGGAGAGGAAAAAGGAGAAAGAGAAGAAGGAGACATCATAGATATTTGATCTGGATTTCTTTCACAATTCTCTGTTTTTGCTTTTCACTGAAGTGCATAATAAGAAATTAACATGGCAGGCTCCAGGAATGAATTTCCTGCAGTAAATCCCATTGCTACCAACCGTTTGTGTGTATATGTGTTCATTTTCCATACAGCAAGCCTGATGTGATGTTGAACTAATTTATTTTAATTCTTTTTGGCATTAGTATGTTGGGCTGGGCATCGTTACTGTTAGGGTTTGGGTGACGCTCTATTGATTTTATAGCTGATTCTGACATTCATACGAATGCCAGTGATATGGTTTAGTTATTTCCCAGTCTTTTGAACTGGGCTGGTGGAGCATCCATAAACAAACCCAAAATAGATTTTGCAGCTTTGGAGGACATTCGAAGCCTCGGTTAAGAGGTCTTCTCCATGCTGCCTAGCAGTTTATTATGGTCAACACTTTGACTCTTTCTCAAGTAATGATTTGCCCATTGGCACAGTGTTACACTTGTATTTTGGGCAAATGTTGATCATAGCAAGGAGGATGTGAAAGCATCTGAACAAGAAGCAATGGAGGGAAACCTATCATGGAGAGAACCAGTCTAGAACTAAGGAGAACAATTAATCAGTGGAACAATTTGCCTCCAGAAATGTGGAGGCAAACACTGGAGGTTTTAAAGAAGAGATTGGACAAACCTTTGTCAGAAATGCTATAGGATTTCCTGCTTGAGCAGGGGATTGGACTAGAGGACCTCCAAGATCCCTTACAACTCTTTTGTTCTGTTCTGTTCTGACCTTGGCTGGTTCAAGAGCTACTTGGCTTCTGGTGAGAAGAACCAGCAGTGAAATAACTTTATTGGGAAAGAAGCACTTGCATAAAGAGGTTAAAACTCAAACAATTTGCAATTACTGTTTTAGCTGTTAAAGTTAGATAGATAATGTTTCTTATTTTTAAACTTGAAGTTTGCACCTGTAAATAAATGCAGTAAAACTACTTCGGGGGGAGCATTCAATTCTTTGTTAAGTGATGGTAATTATCTCCCCAAAAATTTTATGCCAAAAGGGAATAGCTTTATTGCGTGACCGCAGCAAAAAAATTTTTTTTAAAAAAATACCCTTTTAAAAAAACTGCCCACCATTGGAGAACTCCAGATAAAAACTGAGATGTGGATTAGCAAGGCTTCTTCAATTGCTACAGTTAGGAAAAAAAAACCCTATAAAGTTAAAATCATGAGACATCAGAAGAAAGAACTACAATGTTATCAAACTTTCAAGGAAAAGCCCAGTTGCCATTTGGAAAAGCACCTTTGGGACAACCATGACTTGGATGATTGAGAACCTCCACAGACAATGGATTTTATAATTCATCTCAATAGACTATAACAGTGATGGTGAACCTTTAAGACCTTTTAGACATCGAGTACCCAAAGTGCAACCCAAAAACCAGTTATGTATCGTTGGGTGCTGGGTGGGCGTGGCCCATTGCGTGGGTGTGGCCAATTGCATGGGTGTGGCCCATTTGTGGGCGTGGCTGTGGTGGTAACAGCAGACTGGGTGGGACTAAAAAGTTCTATCAATCAATTCCAACTTTGCGAGATCCGGTTTTTTTCCCCACCAGAAGTTGAAAACGATTGATTGATTGAACCTTTTTTTTTTGCACATGGCGTCCTAAAGTGAAAAGGTTTTATAAAACCCAACTGAAGACCAAGGACTGGGCAATGGCACGTGTGCCCACAGAGAGGGCTCTGCATGCCACCTGTGGCACGCGTGCCATAGGTTCGCTACCACGGTACTATAACATGACAATACTTTAGATATATGGTAAGGTTGTGTCTATACAGTACCTGTCTGAGTATCACTTCACAGTTTTAATAGTGATTCACAAAAACCAAAAGTGACTCCCAGCGCAGGTAAAACAACACCACAGTTGAGTAGAATTTCTGCCAGCCAAGAGGGCAATTTTCTTCCCCCAAGACTATCTTCTTTTTCCTTTATTCCACCCACCCATCTGTTACATGAACCTTAGGTCTGGGCTAGTTCGATTATAGGCTGGATCCAGGTCTGAGAGAAAGCTTTCCTCAGCTCTCTCTTCCTATTTCTATCCCAGTATTCCATTACTTATTTATTTATTTATTTATTTATTTATTTATTTATTTATTTATTTATTTATTTAATTGGATTTATATACCGCCCCTCTCCCAAAGGACTCGGGGCAGTGTACAGGGCAGTTAAAACATGGTATACAAAGTTAAAAAAAAACATTAAATTAAGTTAAGTTAGCCCCAACAAGACAAATTCTAAAGTTTAAAATCCCAATCCCTCAGTCCAGGCTGGCAAGCTCAAATAACCAGGTTTTCAGGTTGCGGCGAAAAGAGCGAAGGTCGGGAGCCATCCGGAGCTCAACAGGGAGCTGATTCCAGAGGGCAGGCGCACCCACAGAGAATGCTCTCCCCCTGGGGGCCACCAGCCAGCACTCCCTGGCCGACGGCACCCTGAGGAGGCCCTCTCTGTGGGAGCGCACAGGACGATGGGAAGTTGACGCCAGCAGAAGGTGCTCCCGTAAATAATCTGGACCCATGTCATTTAGGGCTTTATAGGTCATCAACAGCACCTTGAATTTTACCCGGAAGGCAACTGGGAGACCCCCATCACAACTCGCGCAGCCGCATTCTGCACCAGTTGGAGCCTCCAAGTGGTCCTCAAGGGCAGCCCCATGTAGAGAGCATTGCAGTAGTCTATTCAAGAGGTCATGAGCGCATTTGAGGGGCTGCCCCAAAGAAGAGGGAGGCCAGCTTATTTTCCAAAGCACCAGAAGGCAGGACCAGAAACAATGGATGGAAACTAATTAAGGAGAGAATAATTAAGAAGAAACTCCCTAACAGTGAGAATAATGAACCAGTGGAACAACTGGCCTTCAGAGGTTGTAGGGGCTTCATCACTGGAGGGTTTTAAGAGGTTTTAGGTGGACAGCCACTTGTTTCAAATTGTATAGGGTCTCCTGATTGAGCAGGGGGTAGGACTAAAAGACCTCCCAGGTTCTGATAGATTGATCTCTCCCTCTCTGAAAATCCCAGTTTCTGCATCTTAGCTATGTGGCTTAAGAACCTAACCTTTCCTGCATTCTGTCCCATTTCCCTGAAGATTCTATGTTGCAGGTACAATATATTTCAGGAATAAGGGAGTACATTTATAGAAATACTGATGTCAAAACCATACACCTCTTGACAAAGTCAAGAACCTCCAACCTTGTAGATCAACCTGTTTACCCAAAATCACAGTTGCAGAACAAGCAGGGAGCAGGTGTGCTGTGGAAATTCACTTGTCAGACAAATAGCTCTGAATGGGAGAAAAGATGTTCACTAAAGAGAAAGCAAATAAACAACTCATCTTGCAGATTCAAACCCCACTGTAGATTGTGCCTTGAGTGAAGATTTGTTCCCAGTATCCAAAATAACTCATAGATCAGAACAGAATGACAATGTACCATAGTTGGAAGGGACCTTGGAGGTCTTCTAGTCCAACCATTGGCTTCCAGTTGCCCTCCGGGTGAGATTCAAGGTGCTGGTGATGACCTATAAAGCCCTACATGGCACGGGTCCGGATTATCTTAGGGAGCACCTGCTGCCAGCATCAACTTCCCATTGTCCTGTGCGCTCCCATAGAGAGAGCCTCCTTAGGGTGCCGCCGGTTAGGGAGTGCCGGCGGGTGATCCCCAGAGGGAGGGCGTTCTCTGTGGGTGCGCCTGCCCTTTGGAATGATTTACCTGTGGAACTCTGGACCGCCCCCGATCTGCGTTCATTTCGCCGGGACCTGAAAACTTGGCTTTTCGATTTATCAGGCCTGGACTGAAGGGGTTTTAGCTTTTTAAACATTGTTTTAATTGCTAGGCTTAATTAATTTAATTTATTTTAATTTTATACTATCTTTTATATTGTATTTTATGCTGCCCTGTAAACCGCCCTGAGTCCTTCGGGAATAGGGCGGTATAGAAATATAAATAAATAAATAAATAAATAAATAAATAAATAAATAAATAAATAAATAAATAAATAAATAAATAAATAAATAAATAAATAAATAAACAAACCCCCTGCTCAATCAGGAGACCCTACACCGTTTCAGACAAATGGTGGTCCAATCTCTTCTTAAAAACCTCCAGTGTTGGAGGGCCCACAACTTCTGAAGGCAAGCTTTTCTCCTGCTTTAGTCTCCAGTCCCCTAATAATCTTTGTTGCTCCTTATTTTTGTTGCAGCTGAGATGATGAAAGGCCTGGAGACTAAAACATATGAAGAACGGTTGCACGATTTGGGTCTGGTCAGTCTAGAGAAAAGAAGGACTGGGGGGGGGACATGATAGCAGTATTCCAGTATTTGAGGGGCTGCCACAAAGAGGAGGGGGGTCAACGTATTTTCCAAAGCACCCTTCTAGTATTATTCTGATCGATCGATCGATTGATCGATCTACACTTTTTCTAGCGTCTCAATGTATTTTTATATTGCGGTAACCAAAACTCGATGCAGCAATTTTGTTGTTTAGATAGCACACTTTCCTATGCCAGTGTTTCCCCCTGAATTCTGCTGGCTCTTCACATGATCCATGAAACCACAAAGCTGCACCACTCATCAACCTCCTAACGAAACGAAACTAGACTAAACAAAAACCTCTTATGTGTGAAATAGCTGTCAGTCTATCAAAATAAATAAATAAATGAAGAAGCAAAATTCTCTGGACCTCTTTTTTCATATAAACATCTATTAAATCTCTCTACATTCAGCCATTAGAATAAAAAAAATCAATAAAGGGATCAATACCACCTTAAAAAAATCAATTCTACTCATATGCATTATACACTGGGAATGGAAGGAAAAGGCAAAATGATGTAATAGGTGAGGGATCACAACTTTATTACTAAACTAGACCCTACAATTAAAGTGGAACAGGATATAACCAAGAATCTAATTTTTATCAATAAGTCCTTTTAGGGCAATACTGTCCTACCTCTAAATTAGGCATTCCCAATCTTGGCAACTTTAAGACATGTGGACTTCAAGTCCCAGAATTCCCCAGCCAGCATGGGTGGTGGGGAATTCTAGGAGTTGAAGTCCACATGTCTTAAAGTTGCAGGATTGGAAACCCCAGGTCTAAACTGTAAATTAATTAACAGACCTGATTTTTCTACATCTCCCACATGGGATGAAGATGGACTGGAGACCAGGTGTTAACCAATCTGGTCTATTACTTCTGATCAGTGAAGATGAAACTGGAGAGTGTAATTTCTCTAAGTTAGGGTGGGCTGCAACACCAGAAAAGGTCTTGAATAATGAGGATCACATTCTAAAACTGCATCAGGTCAAGATCTATTTGGGGAGAAAATTAGAAAGCATGAATGAAATGCCTTCCATCTTTCTTTTCTAATAAAAAAGAAGCAAAAAATACCCCATACAAGTAGTATTGGATAACCAGAATGCAGAAATAGATAGGAGAGAGAGAGAGAGAAAGAGAGAGAGAGAGAGAGAGAGAGAGAGAGAGAGAGAGAGAGAGAGAGAGAGAGAGAGAGAGAGAGAGAGAGAGAGAGAGAGAGAGAGAGAGAGAGAGAGAGGACAGAACAGAACAGAATAACAGAGTTGAAAGACAGATAGATACTACATGATCCTTATCAAGACAACAGCAATTTTCCCTGTATATATGATATCCCTTTAACAATTCTCTGGCTCTTAAATATATATATTAGCAATCCAAAAATTTTTTTACACAAATATGAGCTGTCACTGCTGTGACTACTGCCTGTTGATGGCCTTGGGTTAGGCTGAAACAGGAAAAATAAGATTTGTCCCATGTTTGGGGCCTAGCAAGGTAATCTAAATGCTTAACAAACATTTCACACACACACACACACACACACACACACACACACACACACACACACACACACACACACACACACATATATATATATATATATATATATATATATATATATATATATATATATATATATATATATATATATATATATATATTTCTGAGCCACACAAGAACTAGTCACAAGAGCGACCAACTACCCAGGACCTATATAAATGAACAAGACACTTCACCCCAAACCCCCACTGAAGATGTTACCTAGTTTGGTAACAAAATGCCTGGGAACTAAACAACAAGCTTGAAGAACAGCTTCCTGTCAAAAAGTCTTGAGAAACTTCAAGGGAGCATGGTTAACTTTTTGCTGTTTCTCCCTACCAACTAGGATGCAGTGGGAAGCAACCTTTTAACCTCCAAGCTGAATATATTCATTATGTCTAGTAACAGACGATAGACCTATGATTCAGTTATCTAATCTAATGGCACACATTTCCTCCTTTCATTCCATCAAAGAACCTGCTCAGTGGAGTGCTAATAATGTTGGCAGTAGGTTGTTCTGACAGAAAACAAGCTTTAATATATACACATTCGCAGCAGCTTCTGTGTCAAGGAAACTTGAAGATCACGTCTAAGATTATGCATTATCTTGGGTCAACCTGGCCTACATGCATAAAACTTCAAAACTTTGATTTGACATTCTACAATTCAGCTTTCCCTCTTCCCCCTTAAATAAGCTTCTCCTTCATTTACTACAAAATTATGTTTCCCTCCAGAAAGCCACTGTTTTATTTATTAGGTATCATTGAATTTTATTTGCCGGCAGTGCAAGTGCTTTAAAACATTAATAATGTTTCTGTTCAAGAAAGGCTGTCTCCCCTCCCCCGTTAGGAAATCATTTCGAGTCTTCAGAATACAAACAATTTCAACAATAACAAGGAAAAAAAGCACCAAGCATCGTCTCCATATCATTAACTGGATACTTTGGCAACCATACAACTCCAATTTTTTATATTAAAATTATTAGAAACCACAAGTAGCCCTTGACTTAGCATCACAATTGGGACCAGAGTTTCTAAGTAAGACGATTGTTAATTGGGTCACATTTGATTTTGCAAGATTTTTTTTTGCTACAGTAATTAAGCAAATCTCTGTGATTGTTGAGTCCCTCATGTGGCAATTAAAGAATTTCAGCTTTTCCCATTGACTTTACTTTTTGGAAATCATATGGCAGGCATCTTCAAACTTGGCCCTTTTATGACTTGTGGACCACAACTCCCAGAATTCTTCAGCCAGGCACTCTGGCTGAGGAATTCTGGGAGTTGAAGTCCATAAATGGGAAGTCCATAAATGGTGATCCCATGACCACAGTACAGTGCAATTGTCATAAATACATGCGATGACAAGTGCCCGACTTTGGGTCTCAGGACTGTAAGGAAGACTGGTTATAAGTTACTTTTTTCAGTGCCATTGTAACTTAGAACAGTTGTTCAAAAAATGGCTGTAAATAGAGGACTACTGTATACTGAACCAGTTTATTGTTTTATTTGGACCTGTATTGTTAACAGTATGCTTTACTGAGCCATGAACCTCTTGTTTATAGGTCACAATAGTTTGTGGCAGTGGTGGGATTCAAATACGTGAACAACCAGTTTATATCTGGGTGCCGCTTCCGGAAGTCCATTCTGGGCCTGGGCAACAAAAAATTAGCTACCGGTTCTGCCGAAGTGGTGTGAACTGGCTAAATCCCACCACTGGTTTGTGGGCAGATAAAGACCATGGGACGCTGTGGCTCAGTGGGTTAGGACGCTGAGCTTGTCAATCAGAAGGTCGGCAGTTTGGCGGGTCAAATCCCAACTGCCGCGTAACAGAGTGAGTGCCTGTTACTTGTCCCAGCTTCTGCCAACCTAGCAGTTCGAAAGCACGTAAAAATGCAAGTAGAAAAATAGGGACCACTACGGTGGGAAGGTAACAGCGTTCCGTGCGCCTTTGGCGTCTAGTCATGCCGGCCACATGACCACGGAGACGTCCTCGGACAAGCGCTGGCTCTTCGGCTTTGAAACAGAGATGAGCACCGGCCCCTAGAGTCAGAAATGACTAGCACACATGTGCGGGGGAACCTTTACCTTTACCTTATAATTGCATATTGATGATGAATGAACCCATGCTAATTGTAGTTTATTCAACAGGTCACAGTTAAGCAAACTTCATGATTCTACAATTTCATCCCCTTGTTCATTGTCTGTGCCCCTATTTGAATATGGGAAGGTAACAGCGTTCCGTGCGCCTTTGGCGTCTAGTCATGCCGGCCACATGACCACGGAGACGTCCTCGGACAAGTGCTGGCTCCTCGGCTTTGAAACGGAGATGAGGACTAGAGTTGGAAACGACTAGCACACATGTGCGGGGGAACCTTTACCTTTACCTTAAAGACCATGGTGGGTGGATCTGAGACATACATGTGAGTGGGGACAGGATTTATTTCCCCTCTTATCATGGGAATTTAGTGGTGTGAGAAATACTTCATGCAGGGAATAATGAAGGCTAGAACTGTGCAAAGTGCCATCAAACCTCTGGGAGGAGGTTTCAAAGTACTTCTAGCAAGACTACCCAATTCTATAATAGTTTTGGTCTGTATGCCATCCATCTGGTAAACCCTCAAGATTCGTTTTTCTTGCCATGCACATGTATACATAATCCGAACTAGACGGTATTGTTTCTTTCTGTCAAATAATATATGTGGGTATATGCATAATTGTGTGTGTATGTATGTGTGTATTTATTTTTGTCATATTTATGTAGTGTATATTGGAGGTGATGACCCTTTGTGAGCTGTACGAAACAAAATGTGCCGATCAGTGTGCATTCAAAGTGACAATAAAGTTATTCTTCTTCTTCTATTATTCTAAATGCAAAGACTTAAAATACACTTGAATAACAGAAAAAAACAGAGTTATAAGGGACCTTAGAGGTCTTCTGGTCCAACCCCCAGCTCAGGCAGGAGACCCTATACCATTTCAGGCAAATGGTTGTCCAATCTCTTCTTAAAAAATTTCCAGTGTTGCACCGTTCACAACTTTTGAAGGCAAGCCGTTCCACTGATTAATTGTTCTAACTGTCAGAAGATTTCTCCTTATTTCTAGGTTGGTTCTGTCCTTGATTAGCTTCCATCCACTGCTCCTTCTTCTGCCTTCAGATGTTTGGAAAATAGATTGACTCCCTCTTCTCTGTGGCAGTTCCTTAGATATTGGAACACTGCTATCATGTCTCCCCTCATTCTTCTTTTTACTAGACTAAAGGTAAAGGTTCCCCCGCACATGCGTGCTAGTCGTTTCCGACTCTAGGAGCTGGTGCTCATCTCCGTTTCAAAGCCAAAGAGCCAGCGCTTGTCCAAGGACATCTCCGTGGTCATGTGGCCGGCATGACTAGACGCCAAAGGCGCACGGAACGCTGTTACCTTCCCACCGTAGTGGTCCCTATTTTTCTACTTGCATTTTTACATGCTTTCGAACTGCTAGGTTGGCAGAAGCTGGGACGAGTAACAGGCGCTCGCTCTGTTACGCGGCACTGGGGATTTGACCCGCCAAACTGCCGACCTTCTGATCGACAAGCTCAGTGTCCTAACCCACTGAGCCACCACTAGGCATACCCAATTCTTGCAACTGTTCTTCATATATTTTACTTTCAGCTTAGCCTAGTTATCTTTGTTACTCTTCTCTGCTCTCTTTCTGGAGTCTCAATAACTTTTTTTTATATCATGGTGACCAAAACTGGATGCAATATTCCAAGTCTGGTCTTACCAATACACAAAATTATACTCCAAGCCCAACAGAGACAATGCCTTGAAAAACAGACCTAGTAAGAAAGAGAAGAAGGTAATATAAATATTTCTGCCTTCTTCCCACTATTTTAAAATGGTGGGGAAAGGAGTTTAATGGGGGAAAAATGCCTTAAGCATCAGAGAGGCACATAGCACTAGGTCATCTTTGAAGCCATCGGGCCCCTCCCCAACAGCCCAAAAAGAATTTTAATTGGAATACTTAGACATCTTTTTTCTTTGCTATCCCAGAAAAAAGATGGCAGTATATTTTTCCTCTGTAATTTATAGTTCTGTCACCAGATACCAGAGCATAGCTCAGATGGAATCTGAGGACCTTATGTGGCCTGCAGAATGTAAATTATCCATTTGTCTTATTGGGTTATTTATACGCAAGATATTTGGGGGTCCCAAAAGATTGACAGAGAAAACCTTTCTGGAATGAGTTGGAAAAGAAAAAAATGTATCATTGTTTAAACATTAAAGTATAAAATGTATAAACAGATCTTCGTGGATCCTAGCATCTTTACATTCAGATGCAAGCCAATTCAAACAATTTACAATGAAATCCTTTTACAACAAAATTCTCCAGAACTGGGCCTTTAAACCAAATGTATAGCTTAAAAACCCATTAAAAATCTTAAATGTAATAGAATTAGAAGACACAGTAGCTCTGTTTTAATGAAAAGCCTGAACCTATCAACCCTCAGTTGGTGCTGAAAATTTAGAATGCACATCCCGAGCTGTAAACAAAGGAAGGAATTCCACAACTGAGATAACTTTAACAATAGATGTTTTTTTTATCGGCTTGCCATGTAGCAAATCCATGCCAAATACTGAATGTTGAACTACTCGGTAGTGAGATGGCAAAAATTTGCTTTTGCTTTTTTGGACCATTCTCTTTAAATTTGATAATAAAGAAATTGCTTTGCTTCAAAGCAAAAAAAGAAAGAAAGAAAGAAAGAAAGAAAGAAAGAAAGAAAGAAAGAAAGAAAGAAAGAAAGAAAGAAAGAAAGAAAACTTAGTTGATTAGATGTAACTTTCCTTTATAAATTGGCTGCAGCTACATAGAAGTCTAATAGGTTAGAATGCAGTTTTGCAGGCTGACTCTGCTCACTGCCAGAAGTTCGAATGTGACCGGCTCAAGGTTGACTGAGCTTTTGGGAGGGGCACTATGCTGATTTAAAATATTCTGTAAATCCCTTAGAAAGGGCTGTAAAGCGTTATGAAGCAGTATATACATTTAAGTGCTGTTGTTATTGCTATTCCTGTAGTGGTTCCATGCTTCTACCCTTAGCTTCAACATTTTAATTAATTAATAATGAGAATGTTGCCTCCCTGGCCTTTTGAAAATATGAACAGTTGGAGAAGCTACAAAATGATTGGAGAGATATGAACCAGATTTTTTTTTTTAAAAAAAAGTAGAATCACTGCTGCCATCTCACGGTAAGAATGCAAATTTAGTTCTATCACTAACACAAAATTTCTTAAGAATGAAGCAGAAAAGTGGATATATATGCAACAGGAAAAAAAACGTTCTCCATGATTTTGAAATAACAGCTTTTTAAGTATACAAATTGTTATGTATCCAGGTGAAGAGAACACATACACACTTACATAGCAGTCACCACCAGGGGGCGTTGAACTGTAACTGTTTTGGCGGGAACCCAGTTTCAGTGGGAAACAGAGGTTCAAACCGATTGGCCGGCTGCTCACCTGGCCAGGTATAAAAGGAGGGCAGGTAACCCCTATTTCCCCAGTACAGTCACTTCCACCGAATAAAGATCTGCCATGCTGTATTCATTGTCTCGGCGGCCTCCCTGCTCTCCAGAACCCACTACACAACAACACAAATTTTGCTCTAGACATCTAGCCTCACAGTCTGCGATATCACTCCATTTGATACATGAATTCATCAATGTGGAATTGTATTCTATCAATCAATCAGAATAGAGCTGGAAGGGACCTTGGAGGTCTTCTAGTCCAACCCCCTGCTCAAACAGGAGAACCTATACCATTTCAGACAAGTGACTGTCCAGTCTCTTCTTAAAGACTTCCAGAGATGGAGCGCCCACGATTTCGGAAGGCAAGCTGTTCCACTGGTTAATTGTTCTCGCCGTTAGAATGTTTCTCCTTAATTCCAGGTTGCTTCTCTCCTTGACTAGTTTCTATTAGTATCTATTGTGCTGACTTGGTTTCACTCAGATACTATTCAGATAGGCTTTCTTGAGTTTCTAGCATCTTACTTCAGCTGCCATTTGCTTTAATTAATGTTGCCATGATGTTTGTTGAGCTTAGTTCTTGCCTTCTGCAACTGACTGATGGGGATTTTCCCAATGCCGGTGGTGTTCAAATGGTACTCCGGTTGTGTTGGGATTACACCCAAGGTGCCCGTGATTATTGGTGCTACCTTTGCTTTCTTTTGCCCACGAGATGGGCAGCAAGTAAATTTGATAATAAAAGAGAAAGAGCTGGAGAAGATAACAAAATACAAAAGACCTGAAAATAGAAATAGAATGAAATCTAGAAGTCGTTCTATTTCTATTTGCAGGTCTTTGTATTTTGTTACCTTCTCCAGTTCTTGTCTATTATCAGATTTATTTGCTGCCCATCTCATGGTTTAGGGTTAATGTTTGTGTTCTTATATCCCTTGTTCTTCATTTGTCTCTATGCCTGGTTCTTTGACTGTGCTTGTTGATTTATTCATTGTGTCTTTTTTCAGTCCTGGAAATTAGCTTGTTCCACGTGCTGTCTTTTCAGATTGCTAACCACATACGAGTTCTGATCTGATTTAGTTATCGCCTCTATTGGCAATGCAAGAAGGTCAAAGTTCTGATGTATTTGAAGACAATTCCTTCTGTCACATCATAAAGTGACGGATTAATCTATCTCTTGCCAAAATTGTTTTGCTTTCAAAACCAAAGTTTAAACCCCAGTAAAATTGGGATAAATGTTTTATTTTTGCAGCTGTTTCAAAACCATGAGAGAACCTTGCTGTTGTTAGGGGTTATTTGAGGTAGTTCATCTCTTCCAGGGTTGAAAGGCTGAAGTTAGTTTGAAAGAATGTGTATTTAGCCTTTTTTTCCCCCCAGAGGAACTTGACAATGTGAACAAAAAAAGGAAGAAAAATGGAACTGTGACTCTGTCAAGCTTTGTAATTGTTTGCAATTATTTACATTCTAATCAGATATTCTGATATTATTCTTGATAGTTTGAATCAGGAGGAAGGGAAGAAGGAAAAAATGTATGCCCAGGTGATTTACATTTGGATGCTTGACAATCGATTCATACTTATGACAGTTGCAGTGTCCCAGGGTTATGTGATCATCTTTTGCGACCTTCTGACAAGCAAAGTCAATGGGGAAGCCAGATTCATTTAACAACTGTGTTTCCAATTTAACAACTGCAGTGATTCACTTAACAAATGTGGCAAGACAAGTCATAAAATGGGGCAAAACTTAACAAATTTCTTCCTTAGCAACATATATTCTCGGCTCAGTTATGGTCATAAGTCGAGGACTGCCTGCATTTTACTAAATATATGTTATGAATGATATGGGAAGGTCCAGAAGCTCTTAGACATTTCTAAAGGGTCCAATATTTCTTCTTTTTTAAAAAAAAATATTTTGGAATTTCATCCTTCTGTCTCTTATTAACTAGTCTTATATATATATATATATATAAAGTACAGAATACAGAATGATAGAATTGGAAGAACCCTGGAGATCTTCTAGTCCAACTTCCTACCTAACCAGGACAGCTTATGTAATTCCGGATAAATAGCTTTCCAATATTTTCTTGAAGATCTCCACCAATGAAGCACCCACAACTTCTGAAGGCAAGCCATTTCACTGATTATTCTTATTGTCAGGAAATGTCTCCTTAATTCTAGACTGGATCTCTCTTTGATAAGTTTCCATCTGTTACTTCTTGTCTTTTCCTCCAATAATTTATAGGGTAAAATTAGGAATTGGTCACAAGTAAATTTTGATGCTTTGATAAAAGAAGCACACTAAATGTTGTCACCATCAGTAGTATAAGCTGTGTTCATCATTTGTGCTCTGAGTGACTGGGCTCATACATAAATCATAATGAGATTTATGCTTTGAGTATTGCATAAACCCATGGTTTGTAAGTGATAACTAATGGCTTAACATTACAGTTTAGATCCCCAGAGTATCTTCAACAAACTTCCATTAAAACAAATCTTCCTAAGAGTTCGCATCCATACAATTCAATAAACCTAGATTTCCATTTCAAACCTTTTATCACAAAACATTACGTGACAAAAACTGTAAATGAGCATGTTAATATTGACATAAAATATTTATATCCTTTGATAGCATATTTTGCACCGAAGTATAGTTATATATATATTTTTTAATTCCATTTATATCCCGCCCTTTTCCGAAGACTCAGGGCGGCTTACAAGCTTAGCAGTAGCCTTCATTCTATGTATATGCCTGCTTATTAGGGCTTTCACACACACCCCAAGCGGCATTATTACAAAGTCAGCTTAATTGCCCCCAACAATCTGGGTCCTCATTTTACCTACCTCGGAAGGATGGAAGGCTGAGTTAACCTTGATTGATTGCAGCTTCTAATTTTGTTAAATGGTTGGAAACTAACCAAGGAGAGAAGCAATCTAGAACTAAGGAGAAATTTCCTGACAGTGAGAACAATCAACCAATGGAACAGTTTACCTTCAAAAGTTGTGGGTATTCCATCACTAGAGGCTTTTAAGAAGAGACTGGATAACCATTTGTGTGAAATGGTATAGAGTCTTCTGCTTCAGCAGGGGATTAGACTAGAAGACCTCCAAGGTCCCTTCCAAGAGCCTTGGTGGAGCAGTGGGCTAATGCCTCCTTAAGTAACACCAGCTGCCTGCAATTAGTGCAGGTTCGAGTCCCACCAGGCTCACGGTTGACTCAGCCTTCCATCCTTCCGAGGTAGGTAAAATGAGGACCCAGATTGTTGGGGGCAATAAACTGACTTTGTAAAAATGCCGCTTGGGGGGGGCAAAGCCCTAATAAGCAGGCATATACATAGAATGAAGGTTATTGCTAAGCACATTGATTTGTGCTTCTTAGATTGTAAGCCGCCCTGAGTCTTCGGAGAAGGGTGGGATATAAATGGGATTAAAAAAAACACAACCTCTGATGATATTCTATGCTCCTAAATCTTCACTGAAACACAGAGGAAAAAAATATTTATGGGACACATGGCTGGACCAGCATGGTTTTTTAAAAAAACAAAACAAAAACAACATAAGAACATATAAAAAAGTGTTTTTAAAAGCACATAAGAATGTAGTGTTCCTTTCAGTGCATCGACATAAGAAAGTTCAAGATGTCAGCTTAAGTTCAAGATGTCAGTGCAAATTGCTTGAAATTTGCGGCAATGAACATAGAATATGAATGCCCGTGTTAGATTTCTTCAGGTGTGTTTAGAATGCTGCAGCAAATCACAGAAGTTGTAGTCTAAAAGAACACCAATTTAAGGAAAAGCATCTTTTCTTTTTAAGAATGCCATCTATTGAATTAGAATTCCTTGTGTGTTCAGCTGCAGAATTCACAGCCTTTGTAATACATAGGATCCTGGCAGGTAGCAGCTGCAAATTGGGTGGACTGCAATTAGAGTGCAATTCTCCAACCAGCAGGTGGCAGCAAAAAGATTGTTGTGCCTGCTCTCTGGGTGTTAGCTACTATGAACTTAACAGTATCCAGAAAGGATGAGCAGCAGCAATTTGTGAGTGTAGCCTGTACCATCTATAGGAATCAATACACAGGACAACACTTTAGGAAAACTACAGTTCAACAGGCTACTTCTATAAATCTTGCTCGAACAAAATATGAATGCTACCAGTTATTTACAGAGCAAGAGGATATTTCCCTGCTTAGTCTTCTTCCATGCTGAGGTCTTTTTCAATGGCTCCTTTTATAGCCAATTAAGAACGACTACAGAGAATTGAAATCCCAAGCAATAATGTGTTCCTTAACCATCTGCAACAATTATAAGTAAAGCCTTTTCATCCTCAGCCTGGAATGCAAAGGAGTCACTTGACAAGTTAATGTCTTGGATTTTCTGGCAATTCTAATATTGTGTGGCTTACATTTTCCTCTGTATATATCTTATAGTTTTATTACCAAAGGGCATACAATATAAAGTAGAACAGAATTGGTGAAGAGAGTGAGGCTGGACTAGGAATAAGGTACTGAAAAAAGTGAGTTACGATCATTTTACATACTTACAACCATTGCACCATCCCTATGGTCATATGATCAACATTTGGCCACTTAGCAACTCATATTTATGACGGTTGCTGTGTCCCGGGACCATGTGATCACCTTTGGTGAACTTCTGAGAAGCAAAATCAGTGGGAAATCAGAGGCACTTTACAACTGTGTTACTAATTTAACCACTACTGTGATTCACATAACAACTGTGTCAAGAAAGGCTGAGTCAAAACTTACTTAGTATATGTCTCAACTGAGCAACAGAAATTTTGAGCTCAATTGTGGATGTAAGTCGAGGACTACCTGTAATGAACTTGCAACATCAACCACAGAGCTACTTGTGTGCCAAGACATTTTGCTGCTGTGCAATGGGCTTTTATGTGTCTGTCTCATTGTTAAAACCCTGTTGGATGGTTTTAATTTCTTACATTTCACACAGTTATGGTATTTGCAACTTATATAGTTTCCTTGAATTGTTTTATTGTATCATGTTTTGGGTTTTTTAAAAAATGGGATAAAACATTCTTGTAAATGAAGAATTGTGCAATCTTAAGGTTACAGCAGAAACCAAAGTCCAAAGAGCACCAAGATAAAGTCAAGGTAAAAAAAGTATAATTGTTTGAGAAACTAGGTTATTCCATCATAACTTCAGCAAGATTTGATACGTTTATCAAGAATTACATCAGGAGGTCAATTTAGTCTAGGTAACCTTGGCTCTTTTATGACTCATGGACTTCAACTCCCAGAATTCCTGAGCCAGCATAGCTCAGCATAGCTGGCTCAGGTATTCTGGGAGTTGAAGTCCATAAGTCATAAAAGAGCCAAGGTTGCCTACCCCTGGTCTAGTGGTTAAGACACCAGTCTAGAACTGTGGGACCATGCGTTCTAGTCCTATCTTAGGCATGAAAGCTTGTTGGGATACTTTGGGTCAATCATTAAGAACCATGACAAAAAAAGATTGCAAAATTAAGACATAATTCATTTCACAACTGTCTTGGAAATTCTGGTTGCAATTGTGGTCATAAGTTGAGAACTACCTGTATTCTACAGCAGCTGTGCATCCCCAGGCATGGTTACCTCAGAACCAAAGAATTTCAGAGGAGGTACTAGTTTCACTTCAAGGACTGCTTTTCTTTTATCGTTTCCCCCCCCCCGCTCTTAATTCTGTTTGATCTTTGGCGACTTCATGGATAATATTTTCAGTTTTCTTAGCAACAATAGAGAAGTGGTTTGCTACTGCCTTCTACTGAGATATTTCCTAAGCTCTGAGCGTCTCTTTTCTGGGTCTTCTAATTCTCAGTAGCTCATGTCAAGGTTGGACATTTTGGTGGATGAGGCTGAATCTTTTCTTTTTGAACATATGGAGGGAATATGGAGAGGTTTCTGTTTGGGATGCTTTAATTTGGCTTCCTGAACAGATCACTATGTTACGTTCCATGACCTTAACCCCTCTTTCCAAGTCTCAGCTAATCTATGTTGATTAACTATGATTCTAATTATCATCTCTTCCAACTACAAATGCCTTCTTCCTCAAAACTGCTCTAGAGTTTTGAAAAACTCAGATTCCTAGAATTAAGGAGAAAACTAAAGTAACATATCTCTCTTTGCCGCCCAAGCAGACTGTTGATTCAAGCCAAATTGGTCAAAAGGGAATCAGCATTTGAAGGGAATAATTAAAAAGAGCCTTGGTGGAGCAGTGGGCTAATGCCTCCTTAAGTAACACCAGCTGCCTGCAATTAGTGCAGGTTCGAGTCCCACCAGGCTCAAGGTTGACTCAGCCTTCCATCCTTCTGAGGTAGGTAAAATGAGGACCCAGATTGTTGGGGGCAATAAGCTGACTTTGTAATAATGCCGCTTGGGGTGGGGGCGAAAGCCCTAATAAGCAGGCATATACATAGAATGAAGGCTATTGCTAAGCACATTGATTTGTGCTTCTTAGATTGTAAGCCGCCCTGAGTCTTCAGAGAAGGGCGGGATATAAATGGGATTAAAAAAAATTGTGGAAGAGCTGTAGTTTTTTTTCTTTTCTTTTCTTTTCTTTTCTTTTCTTTTCTTTTCTTTTCTTTTCTTTTCTTTTCTTTTCTTTTCTTTTCTTTTCTTTTCTTTTCTTTTCTTTTCTCTTCTTTTCTCTTCTTTTCTTTTCTTTTCTTTTTAACAATTCTTAAGATCCATGAAAATGCCTCTGAGACAGTACGACAATGGCAATTCTTGTGATGGATGTAACATTTTAATATAGAAGATTTGGGAAGAGACAGAGGTTGGCATTTAATGTAAGGTCTATATTGTGTGGGAATTTATACTGACAACTCTGGGTAACTTATAAGAACCAATTCTTGAGAAAGTGACACTCACTTATGATAAGAAAAGTGTCTTCTTTTTTATATTTCTTCTTTCAACTAGGCATCAGGAACTCAAGTGCAATGACAATCCACTTCTGTATTATTGCTAGGAAAACTATATGGACATGTCAAGAATTAAACTTAAATTACCAAGAAAATGATGTAAATGTAAATTATTCACTCAAATGCACAAAAAGTCTATGTCAAAATAATGCAGTGAAAAATCTTCTCGTTCAGGACTAAAGGTAGTCCTCGACTTGACAACCGTTCATTTAGTAACTGCAGGAAGTTGTAATGGTACTGAAAAAAGTGAGTTGCAATTGGTCCTCACAATTATGACCATCACAGCATGCCCGTGGTCATGTGACCAAAATTTGCATGCATGGCAACCAGCATGTATAATACTAATACTAATGCTAATACTACTACTACTACTACTACTACTACTACTACTACTACTAATAATAATAATAATAATAATAATAGTAATAATAACTTGGAAGGGACCTTGGAGGTCATCTAGTCCAGGAGTAGGCAACCCTGGCTTTTTTGTGACTCATGGACTTCAACTCCCAGAATTCCTGAGCCAGCTATTCCTCCCAGCTATTCTGGGAGTTGAAGTCCACAAGTCATAAAAGAGCCAAGGTTGCTTACCCCTGATCTAGTCCAACCCCTTACTCAGGCAGGAAACCCTATACCATTTCAGACAAATGGCTGTCCACTCTCTTCTTAAAAACTTCCAGTGTTGGAGCATTCACCGCTTTTGTCTCCTTCACTCCTCCCTGTGTGATCCCTACCAAACCTACATAATGTTTCCAGTTAGATTTTTGCAAAATGGACTTTATCAGGTATTAAGGTAAAGGTTCCCCCGCACATGCGTGCTAGTCGTTTCTGACTCCAGGGGCCGGTGCTCATCTCCATTTCAAAGCCGAAGAGCCAGCGTTTGTCCAAGGACGTCTCCATGGTCATGTGGCCGGCATGACTAGATGCCAAAGGCGCACGGAACGCTGTCACCTTCCCACCAAAGTAGTCCCTATTTTTCTACTTGCATTTTTATGTGCTTTCGAACTGCTAGGTTGGCAGAAGCTGGGATGAGTAACAGGCACTCACTCTGTTATGTGGCACTCGGGATTCGACCCGCAAAACTGCCGACCTTCTGATCGACAAGCTCAGCGTCCTAACCCACTGAGCTACCGCGTCCCTCTTATCAGGTATTAGAAAGAGCAATTACAGATGCTAATGAAGTAGTGGAAGTCCAAGAAATATGGTATGGCGCTAGAATTTCAGCTATAAAGTTCATTCTTGTTGAAATTGTTATAATTGTAATTATATAACCTGCCTTCCGACTTCTAGAAGTGTTCATTTGTTGCTGCAGTTTTTTGAAGTTTAATATTTGCACGCCTGCTGGTATTTCCTTTTTGTCTGTTTTGTTTGGACTACAGATGAATTTATAGAATTAGAGCTGCTATTATAAATATGTAGATTGATTTTGGCTAATTAGTGGAAAGCATCTTTCCTACCAGGAGAAAGAGACAGAAAATCTATTTTAAATGATGGTCTAGCAGCAAAGCAACGTTGCTACTCTAGTAGCAACCTTTATCATACATCAGTCTGTGAGAGATGTCCCATCAATATTTTATTAAATTTCATGTGCGCATTACCTTTACATATAGAATATTAAAATAATGATTTTTTTTCCTCCTAGTCAGTGTTATTAGAAATTGCAAGTGAACAAAAGTGGTAAAGAAATAAGAAGAAATCTTGATTTTTGCGTTTCAATCAATCTACACATATACTTGTACCAACTGTTTTTTTTAAAGGCACTAATATTTATGTATCACACCGAGGTTCAGTTTTGCAGGATGGATATCAGTGTGCGTGTACATTTCCGAACGTGGGGGGCAGGATGCACGATGAGTTGAGTTGCACAAACTAAAGGCAAGCTATCAGTCAATCAATATAGCAATCAGTGAATCAATCAGTCAGTCAGCGTTAGCAAAAATAAACCCTGAACTGTAAACAGCAGAGGACTAATTAGGAGAGAAAAATGCAATGGTGCTGCTCTGGAAAAAAGGAGGGGGTGATGGAGAAGGCGATAATTTATATGGGGAGAATTTAGTTGCAAGACATCAGCTTTTCCTGAGCCCTCCCTGTTTTGCCATGTGTCAGGGCAGTGATTAGGTACCCAGTCAATTGATTTTGATAGAGGAAGAGATTTGTAGCTCAGGGAGGCAGACCCAAAGGTCACATAAGAGGGGCTTGAACCTGGGCCAAGGAAAATAACATGAGAAAATGTCTGTGTGTGTGTGTGTGTGTGTGTGTGTGTGTGTGTGTGTGTGTGAAGTATTGTCAAGTCTTTTGAATATACCTTGCTAATTAAATCTTTCTTTCCTGGTTTGGCCTAACCCAAGGCTATCCACAGGATGTAGTCACAACTTATGACAGCTTATTATTTGTGTAAATTATTCAAATTGCTAATAAAGAATTTATTATCAGCCTCCCTAAATTCTTTATTAGCAATTTGAATAATTTACACACACACACACACACACACACATACACACAGAAGAAAAAGGCAGGAAAAAACGGAAACTACTTGTCTATGGAGATTCTCAGTCCTCCAGGTCATGGTTGTCCCAAAGGTGTTTTTTCAAGAGGCAACTGGACTCTCTTGTTTTTCTTTGAAGACGTTTTGCTTCTCATCCAAGAAGGAATCTGAAGAAGCTCCCTGGATGTGAAGCGAAATGTCTTCAAAGAAAAACAAGAAAGTCCAGTTGCCTCTTGAAAAAACACCTTTGGGTCTCCTTTTACATCCAGCAACCAGCCATAACATAGATTGCCTCATGCAGGAGCCCGCACTCTCCAGCCAATCTACTACAACTGTGTGTTCTGACCCATTATACACTCTACTGTTCCAGCTATTAAATTAAATATCTTAACAAAAGGGTTAGTAGCAGTGGTAGGGATGGATAGTAGGGTTATCTGGTAGCATTTCCACAGTTGGTTTAAACCTCCTGCTGGAATTGTTCTATTTGTCTTCCTATTAACATTGACATGCTTCCCCACACCATTGGAGACTATTAAACAGTATGCAAAGAATACTCACATGATGCATATTAAATAACTGTACAGCTAAGCAGAAAGCCCATGTTTTTTTTATTGAAAAGTTTTAAAATACATTTTATCTTTAGCAAAACAAAACCCCTCCCAACCCCCTCCCCTCCCACCCTCTTCCCACTCCCCAACCCTCCCCAAAACCTCCCACCCTTTCCCCTCCCCCCCACTTCCTAGAGCTGAGTACAGGGTATAAAAATACAAACATTCATAATCTAACTTATGCAAACAATCCTAAACTATTTAAACTATCGCACTTTAACTCATATAGATAAACTCCAAACGTATATATATCATATCAATAATTATTCAAATGCAAAATAATACTTTTTAGTCCCATATTTGCTCCGTAGTATCTCTCTGTTGCAAATAGTCTTTCAGGTGCACTATGATATTTACCATATCCTCGAAATTAAAAACTTTACAGTCCATTCTTCTGTAATCAGTAATTCTACCTTTTTACTAGAAATCTTACTGCCATAGTTAAATTCAACATCCATTTAATATCCACCACAATAATATCAATAATACCCAATAAGAACAGTCACAGACAAAACAATTTTATATCAATTATTAAAAACTATTCTTCTTTCCAACTGGGCTTTAAATTTCCATACTAAAATCAAGTTTATACAACCTTTCCTCATGTTGACAAAAGGGGAACTATTTTAAATATAGGAATACAGATTTTAGGATTGGAAGTTCAGCATCCATTACAGGTGATCATTGACTTATGACCACAATTGAGCCCAAAATTTCTGTTGCTAAGTGAGATATTTGTTAAGTGAGTTTTGCCTCATTTTATGACCTTTCTTGCCACACTTGTTGAATGAATCAATGCAGTTGTTAAATTAATAACACAGCTATTGAGCGAATCTGGCTTTATTAAATCTGGATTTTTGTTAAAAAAAATTACAATGGTTCACATGACCCCAGGACACTACAACAGTCATAAATATGAGTCAATGCTGCACTGGTCATGTATGAAAAATGGTCATAAGTCACTTTCTTCACTGCCGCTGTAGCTTCAAATGTTCACTAAGCAAACTCTTGTAAGCTGAGGTCTACCTGTAGTTATTCAACAGAAAGAAGAGTTGGAAGGCAAAATTGCCATCTTATTCTTTTCCTCATCCTCTTTGACTCTTTTTCCTCCCCAAATCCAGAAATCATCAATCCAGCCTTTTCTTCTTCCATCAAAAAGTCCATTCAAGGTTTCCAGTCTTTCAAAAAGAAGGTATTTGTCATTTTTTCTACTGACCCAACTTATCGCCTTCGCCATTTCCGTGAATCCGGTTATAATCCATTCTTCCATTGTAGTAGTAACCACAGCGATATATTTTTACATGTTGTATCCAATCATGTATAGATATAATTCCTTTCTTTTCCAAACTTCTCCCTAGGTAAAGTTTAAAAGGTTGCTCTTTCTTTGGGCTAAACAAGATAAGAAGAATGTGGAAATCATGCTCTCTGACATCCCTCAGTCAGTCATCAAAGGCATTTATTTTAATCGCTCTTATGCTAGAAGGCTGAACAATTCTTAGGTGGATTCGTGTAGTTATCAGGGTGGGTTCTTGTCAATTTGTTCATTTCCACCCTATAGTTAAAAAAGAAAAGCAAGCAATTGCCGAGATCCCATGGATATAATGAAAGAGCAAACTCAGTGCATCTGTCTGCCTTATTTGGACAACTATTCTGATCATTTCCACTGAAAAAGTCAGCTTTGCTGTCTGTTCTTTACCTTCCATCTTCAACAGGCACGAGAAGTACGTATATCAAAGAGAAGAGGAGCATATTAACTCCAGGACGAAATTAAGGGTTTGAGTGGTTGTGTTCTATAAATAAATATTCCAACAATCAATTTCATATCTCCTGAATTAACACGAAGAGGAATACCTACTGAACATAACTCTTCTTTATTATCGCTATTATTGTTGAATTCGTATCATTCAGATAGCCACCAAGAGTATAATGGCACCTAAACCGATAGCATCTGACACAGGTAGTCCTCGACTTACAACAGTTCACTTAGTGACCATCTGAAGTTGTGATGCCACTGAAAAAAGTGACATGACCAATTTTCACACAACATTGCAGCATCACCATGGTCATGTGATCAAAATTCAGATGCTTGGCAACTGATTCATATTTTTTTTTATTTTAATTCCATTTATATCCCGCCCTTCTCCGAAGACTCAGGGTGGCTTACAAGCTTAGCAGTAGCCTTCATTCTATGTATATGCCTGCTTATTAGGGCTTTCACACACACCCCAAGCGGCATTATTACAAAGTCAGCTTATTGCCCCCAACAATCTGGGTCCTCATTTTACCTACCTCGGAAGGATGGAAGGCTGAGTCAACCTTGAGCCTGGTGGGACTCGAACCTGCGCTAATTGCAGGCAGCTGGTGTTACTTAAGGAGGCATTAGCCCACTGCTCCACCAAGGCGATGGTTGCTGTGTCCTGGGGTCATATGATCATCTTTTGCAACCTTCTGACAAGCAAGCTCAATGGGGAAGCCAGATTCACTTAACAACACTGTTACTAACTTAACAACCAAGGAAAGAAAGGTCATAAAATGGGGCAAAGCTCACTTAACAAATGTCTCATTTAGCAGCAGAAATTTTGGGCTCAATTGTAGTTGTAAGTCGAGGACTAACTGTATGAATATGATAAGAGAATTAGAGAATCAAATGGTCACTAAACAAACTGTTGTATGTTGAGGGCTACTAATATTCAATAGAAAGAGGAGTGGAATGTACATATGAATGAACATGTGTGCAACTAATGTACACTGAAAATACTTTAATCTACCCATTTCTAGACGTGATCATTCTACAAGATTAAATGAATGCATGAAACAATAACATGAGAATTTGAAACTGTTTTCATATTTCTTATTACATATTCCATTTTGGTAATGGTGGCATTGTTGACGGAGTTTATTTCTTTTAGGTGAATCAAGGTATATCCAATGCCCGTCCCAAAATACTTGTTGGTAAGTTCAACAACAGTGTGCTGTGGGAGATGATTGACTTACTACATTGTTTACTTATAACACAAATCTGTTAAGAAGCCTCATTTTTCATGCTGCATTATAAGTGAGTAGTGTTTAATGTCTTCTGTTTCCTGTCTGGTGTTAAAAATTCCCATGGTTTGAATTGAGAATATTCGGATCTAACTTGTAGGAATTGTCTAGAACAGGGGTGTCAAACTCAATTTTATTGAGGGCCGCATCAGCATTGTGGTTGCCCTCAGGGGGCTGGGTGGGTATGGCCAGGGTGGGCATGGCCTACTGGGTGGGCATGGATAGAGTGCGTATGGCCTACTGGGTGGGCATGGCCAGCTCTACATTGTTCGCATCAAGAGTGCCTATGGGGGCCCGGGCAGGAGTGGGACAGATCTGAGGGTCTCTGGCAGAAGGAGGGTCTCTGGGCCAGGGCCAAGGCAGTGGGGGCTGTTCCCTCACTGTTTCCAGGATGGCTTCGCGGGCCACATGAAACCACTTCGCGGGCCGGATCCGGCCCCCGGGCCTTGTGTTTGACATGTCTGGTCTAGAAGGAGAGCAAGAATATAGAGCAGGGGTCCCCAACCTCCAGTCCGTGGACCAGTACCAGTCCGTGGCATGCCAGCAATTAGTCCACATAAATAAGCAAATGTTCTGTACCAGCCTGCTACCGGCCCTGCAGAAAAGGCAGGGACAACCCCTTTTACAAGAAGGCAAGAGGCTGGAATTACGCCTGCCAAATTTATTGATACAAAAACAAACAAGACACGAACCAAGAAACAGGAGCTTTTCAAGCGGTTGCCTTCAGCAAACCAGCCCTCCCACGCATTCCCCTTTTATACAGTTTAGGGCGTGGCTTCTCTCTGCCTCCTTCCGAGGTGCCCCATTGCCTTCCTCTGTTTATTCCTGATTGACTGCCTCCTGCGTCGGGCGTCCTTGAACAGGGCCAGCTGTGGGTCATCTTCATCCACGCTGTCAGGCTCACACAGCTGGGTCTGCGTCGTGACCAGGTGGGAGGGGCCTGGCTGAGGGCTCTGTGGAGCCTCAATATTATTCTCAGCAAGCTCTTCCACACACCCCTCCTCCTCCTCTGAGTCATCCGACCCAACTGCCGAACCCACAGGCTCACCCTGAATCACAACAGCAAAGCCCCATCAGCGGGATACAGGCAGCATACAAAAACACGCTCCCTTCGGTCTGCGGAAAAACCTCTCTCCAAGGAACTGGTCCCTGGTGCCCAAAAGGTTGGGGACCTCTGATATAGAGAATGTAAACACATAGCCATCTTCAATGGATGGGTTGAGGACAAGTGAAAAAAGGCAATTTAAGTTTTTCCTTGGGTGTAGCACTGTCAAAGGACTGAAGGATATGAACAGATTCTGGGTATAAATTCTATAATGTCTAATAAAGGAAAATATTTGTAGCTCAGGGCTGAAACGAGGGGTTCTTGGTGCTCTCTGTGCTTGGTTGTTTTCTTGCAGAGGTTTCATGACCCAAACTAGGTAACATCATCAGTGCTCTTTTATTGGATAGAAGAGCGCAAGACTTTGCTTGCAAAGTACTTCTCCACCACATGTTCTAGCTATTCCCAAAGGAGTATAGGACCTTTATTTGAGGTGCCAATAGCCAATAGAGCCTTGGTGGAGCAGTGGGCTAATGCCTCCTTAAGTAACACCAGCTGCCTGCAATTAGTGCAGGTTCGAGTCCCACCAGGCTCAAGGTTGACTCAGCCTTCCATCCTTCCGAGGTAGGTAAAATGAGGACCCAGATTGTTGGGGGCAATAAGCTGACTTTGTAATAATGCCGCTTGGGTGTGTGTGTGAAAGCCCTAATAAGCAGGCATATACATAGAATGAAGGCTATTGCTAAGCACATTGGTTTGTGCTTAAATTGTAAGCCGCCCTGAGTCTTCGGAGAAGGGCGGGATATAAATGGGATTAAAATAAATAAAATAAAATAAACATTACTAAAATGGTCAGGACGCAGAGAAAAATTAGTTTCGATTTAATTTAATAAATTTAACCATAAAGCAATACTCATCATGCATTTAATATTTTTCTTTCCTGTTACAATTCAGCAGCAACATTTGGATGGTCCCGAAATCCTGGCCCTAAACCTAAGGTTTCATATTGTACATTTCTCTACTAAAATGCTTATCTGTATAGCCATGAAGAACTTTCTTGGATCATTTAGCAATCTTGTTGATCTATCAACTATAAATTTTCTAACTCACACTATGCATTTTGCAAGCTGTGTCTTGTTATTGAAATGTATTTTCACCTGTCTTTTTTTTCATGTCCCCTTTCTTTTCATGTACTCTGTGACTAATCTAATGTGATAATTCAACCAATTCTGATACATGCCTAGAAATAATTAGAATTATTAACCTACTGCTTCTCAAGGTCACGTATACTTTTTTTAGAAGAAGCTCTCTACCAGTTCAACACTTCAGAGGTCACAATGATGCTTTCTTTGATTCCCGAGGAAATGAAATGCTTCGAACCTCATTATTTTGTTCCAGTGTTTACTCCCAGTGGAGAGAGAGAGATAGATTTATTTATTAAAATATTTGGCAAAGTTAAACATTGCCTTTCCAAAGGGTTGAGGCACCCTAACAATTAAAACGTAAACCTATTAATTAACACACAAAGAAAAAAAACCAAAATGTATTTTGTTTTAACGTGCACTTGTTAAGCAATCCTACTTTCTCTCTCTCTCTCTCTCTCTCTCTCTCTCTCTCTCTCTCTCTCTCTCTCTCTCTCTCTCTCTCTCTCTCTCTCTCTCTCTCTCGTTCTCTTGATTTCCTTATATATTTCCTAACCCTTTAGAATGGAAGAAGGCCTTAATATGTCCTCAGTAGTTTTACTCTTCTCTTTGAAAAGAGAAAGAAAGTCATGTACTTGCATAATAGGAACTCTAATTCACCAATGCAAATTGTAGATAGAATCAAAAATTGCATTGGTACCTGGCTGCAAAGGATTAGCAATTTTAATTTAACTCTGAAGGTCAGGTCAAATTCCTTCCTTCCTTCCTTCCTTCCTTCCTTCCTTCCTTCCTTCCTTCCTTCCTTCCTTCCTTCCTTCCTTCCTTCCATCCATCCATCCATCCATCCATCCATTATATTTTTTTAGCTACTCTTGCTTTTCTTGGGCAAGAGACCTTGGATATTGGCTAACTTAACTTGAAGCGATTGCAAGGGATGCGGTGGCTCAGTGGGTTAGGACACTGAGCTTGTCGATCAGAAGGTCGGCAGTTTGGCGGGTCGAATCCTGAGTGCCACGTAACAGAGTGAGTGCCTGTTACTCGTCCCAGCTTCTGCCAACCTAGCAGTTCGAAAGCACGTAAAAATGCAAGTAGAGAAATAGGGACCACTACGGTGGGAAGGTAACAGCGTTCCGTGCGCCTTTGGCATCTAGTCATGCCGGCCACATGACCACGGAGACGTCCTCGGACAAGCGCTGGCTCTTCGGCTTTGAAATGGAGATGAGCACCGGCCCCTAGAGTTGGAAACGACTAGCATGAATGTGTGGGGGAACCTTTACCTTTACCATTGCAAGAACCTCTACAGTCAGCACAAAGGCTGTTCAAAGAGAGGATAACATGCCCAGTCCAGTCCAGCAGTTACACCAGGCCTGCCCGTATCCAGAGAAAGCAAAAGTTACTGTATTTTCCCCTTACATTTGCTCATGATCACCTGGGCAGATCACATTTCATAGGTGTAGAATCTTCCCATTATCTACTATACCATGGTGATTCTGATTTTTTGCTTTGTTTTGCCCTTCATTTCAGCAATATCTGCATTCCAGCACTCTTGGTATATTTGATTTCTGCACATAAACAGCAATGATAAAAAAAATACTGTGCTGTTTTATATTAGAGAATAAAAAGAGATCAATCCATCTGACCTAATTCCATTGTACTGAAGCAACAGCTGAATTCCCTCAATTTTACTTCCTTTCCATCCTGTTCTCCATTCAGGAGGCTCACAATTTTCTATCAAAATGTGTAGTTTTGGGCTCTCAGCAATCCAAGAAGTGGTGAAGGGAGAGAAAAGAAGTGATGAAGATGCCTAGGCCAGAAGACTTCAGTGTCATGAATATTTCAGGAAGACAGATTGCTCATAACTGAGTTTCTACTGTATCTAGCTATAAAATATAGCATGACACAAATGTAATCTTGGTATATCTATTTCAGGCAGAGAAACAATTATTGCTGATATGCTCGCTTGATAAATGTTAGTCTACATGTAGTTTTCAGTGGTACTCCCCCATTTTTTTTCTGCAGGAAAGCTTTGGCAGCTTAACAGGATATTGGCCACATCAATAGAGATCATGGCATCTCTTCTCCCTATTATATCAAAACGTAAAAATGCAACTGACATCACTTCTGGCTTTGAGATGTCTCAACATTCTCCATCCATCAAAGGAAAAGCCTGGAAGAGATTTTCTTTGGCTGATCTAAATTTCATCAGGCATCCTGTAGAAGACAAGCTTTGGTCATGAATTGTAAAAAAAAACAAAAACAGAGAGAGCTCAACACGTCGGTTTAAGGAATACAGTTAGTCCTTGACTTACGACTGCAACTGAGCTCAAAGTTTCCATTGCTAAGCAAGACTGTTGTTAAGTGGGTTTTGCCCCATTTTACGAGCTTTCTTGCCGCAGTCGTTAAGTGAATCACACCAATTGCTAAGTTGGTAACACTGTCGTTAAGTGAATCTGGCTTCTCCATTGACTCTGTTTGCCAGAAGGTCGCAAAAGATGATCATGTGGCCCTGGGATACCGTAGGTGATGACCTATAAAGCCCTAAATGGCGTGGGTCCGGGATATTTGAGGGAACAACTGCTGCCGGCATCAAGTTCCCTTCGTCCTGTGCGCTCCCACAGGGAGGGTCTCCTCAGGGTGCCGCCGGCAAAAGACTGCCGGTGGGTAACACCCAGGGGGAGGGCCTTCTCTGTGGTTGCGCCTGCCCTTTGGAACCAGTTACCCGTAGAGCTCAGGACTGCCCCTGATTTTCGTTCGTTCCGCCGGGACCTGAAGACCTGGCTCTTTGAGCTTTCCGGCCAGGACTGAGAATTTTAATTATAACTTATTATAATTGGGTTTTAATTGGAGCTATAGGCGTTTTATATTTTACTCAAGGATAATTTAATTATTTTAATTGTTATTAACTTTTTGTATTTGTAGAGTTATTTCAATTACCTTGTGAACCTCCCTGAGTCCCATGGGAGAAGGGCGGTATATAAGTTCGATAAATAAATAAATAAATAAACAAACAAACAAATAAACAAACAAACAAACAAACAAACAAACAAACAAACAAACCTCAATGCATGCCAGTAGCCAAGGGTCTGAATTTTGATCTTGTAACCGTGAGGATGCTTCAACAGTCATGTGCAAAATGGTCACAAGGCATTTTTTTTTCAGTGGCGCTGTAACTTAGAGTGATCACTAAACAAAGGGTTGTAAGTCAAGGACTACCTGTAAGGCACTCTTGTGAACAAAGAAAAAGGATTATTCAAATGTGAAGGTGAATAACTTGAGATCCAAAGGGCTATAAAAACCTTTCTAAACCTTTGGTTTGTGGCTCCTTTAATTCATTCCAATCCCAACTAAAAAAACTGGCATCAACTCTCTCCTTCTTCGAGGTAGGCAAACACACAAAAATTGTATCAGACAATCAGCATTGTCCAAATGAAGTCAGAGATGAATAGAATAGAATAGAATAGAATAGAATAGAATAGAATAGAATAGAATAGAATAGAATAGAATAGAATAGAATAGAATAGAATAGAATAGAATAGAATAGAATAGAATAGAATAGAATAGAATAGAATAGAGAACAGAACAGAACAGAATAGAATAGAATAGAATAGAAAACGGAGTTGGAAGGGACCTTGGAGGTCTTCTAGTCCAACCCTCCGCTTAAGCAGGAAACCCTATACCATTTCAGGCAAATGTTTGTCCAATCTCTTCTTAAAAACCTCCAGGGTTGGAGCACCTACAACTACTGGAGGCAAGTTGATTAATTGTTCTAACTGTCAGAAAATTTCTCCTTAGTTCTAGACTGCTTCTGTCCTCAATTAGTCTCCATCCGTTGCTTCTTGTCCTGCCTTCAGGCGCTTTGGGAGTAGCTTGACTCCTTCTTCAGATGCTGACACAAACTTGTAGTTTTATATAACTAAATATATTTTATATCAACAACAACAACAACAATAATAATAAGTTGGAAGGGACCTTGGAGGTCATCTAGTCCAACCCCCTCCTCAGTCAGGCAACCCTATACCATTTCAGGCAAATGGCTGTCCAGTCTCTTCTTAAAAACTTACATCAAAGTGGATAGTCAGGCAAACAGAAGCATCATGAGGTAAATCACAGAGTATACAAGGCACACAGAAGAAAAAAAGGGGGGGGAAGGGAAACTCCCCCTCCACACCCACCACAGCCAATCACAGCACAGATTGCAGGAGCCAACACTCTCCAACTATAGTTATTATATAGCTATAATTAACTATAACTGTATGTTCTGGCTCACTGTACAACCCCACTGCTCCGGCTACTAAATTTAAATATCTTAACAAGTAGCCTTAAAATCCTTACACACCAACCAACACAACCTTTAATCTCCCTTCTCTTCAGCCAGCAAGTCACCCAACTATTTCAATTAATCTATTAGGGGCTGACTTTTAGATTTGGCTGAGTCCCAAATGGAATTGATCTGAAGTCCATGTATTTGACTTAAGTCCATATTGAAGGAAACTTCCTTAAAATAGTTTGAAAGTGTAATTTTTTTTAGGTTTATGAAATAAACTACTTTCATAAAAATAGGGAAAAACAAAACAGAAAGGGGAAATTACTAAGTGATGAGAAGTTTTTCTCTGTACCTTTGATTTGAAGGCCATTTCATCAAAAAAAAAAACAACCTTTAGTTTGAGATGCCCTATTCAGTTGCTAAATTGATTTGATCCACCAAATCAGACTGAGTGCTTATGAGCTGATTTGGTGATTCTATAAACTTAAGAACATGTGCGCATGCATTTCATCACTTTGAGATGTTCATTGACTCAGGATAGCAGTTTGAAATGGTGATTGAAATCAACTCAAATTGATAATCCACACTGGACTGACTTAAGGGAATGAATTGAAATCAAGATATTTAAACTCATCCTTCCTCCACAAATGTGAAGCCTTTGTTCTTACAAGAATAACTGCTATAAACTTCCTGAATTGCAGGTTTCTTTACGAAGGACACCTGCATTCTGCATTCAATGTTTATTAAATCTGCACTCACGACATAAGAAACTACTGTATAGGCATTATTTTCAGAGCATTCCTGTTAATTTGCAGTTTTCATTCTGTTCCACCAGGAAACTACTCTCTTTCTTGATTCATGTCAGAAGCACCAACAAAGTATAGACATATAACATTCAACACTGAGCAAGTAAAACTGGTATTAATTTTTGTATTGTAATGTTGTTTTAATTGCCTTGTGAACCGCCCTGGGTCCTACGGGAGAAGGGCGGTATATAAGTTTAATAAATATAAATATAAATATATAAAATAGGTAAAAACAGTACATTAAAATAGGTCGTAAAATATCTTTCTTAATTATCCTTTGATCATTCTACTCTGGTGCACAGTTTATTTAGTCATTTCCATACAGGCCAAGGTTGGTTTTGACTAGGTAGCAGATAATCATGTGGTTGTGTTCGATAGCCTGATAGCTCCTTACCTGCTGTTCCTCAATCTCCGTCTCAACCTTGGAGGTTGATGGTTTGTTTAGGTGTGTTAGAGATATGTTTCTTTAGATGTCATTTTGTTGTTATTGTTAGTTGTGAAGTCATGTCTGACCCATCACGACTCCATGGACAACATTCCTCCAGGCCTTCCTGTCCTCTACCATCTTCTGGAGTCCATTTAAGCTCACGCCTACTGCTTCAGTGACTCCATCCAGCCACCTCATTCTCTGTCGTCCCCTTCTTCTCTTTCCCTCAACCTTTCCCAGCATTAGGCTCTTCTCCAGGGAGTCCTTCCTTCTGATTAGGTGGCCAAAGTATTTGAGTTTCAACTTCAGGATCTGGCCTTCTAAAGAGCAGTCAGGGTTGATCTCCTCTAGGACTGACCAGTTTGATCGCCTTGCAGTCCAAGGGACTCACAGGAGTCTTCTCCAGCACTATAGTTCAAAGGCTTCAATTCTTTGGCGCTCAGCCTTTCTTATGATCCAACTTTCACAGCCATGCATTGCAACTGGGAAGACCACGCACTTTTGTTGGCAGGGTGATGTCTCTGCTTTTTAGTGTGATGTCTAGATTTGCCATGGCTTTCCTCCACAGGAGCAAGCATCTTTTAATTTCTTGGCTTCAGTGCCCATCTACAGTGATCTTGGAGCCCAGGAAAATATAATCTGTCACTACCTCCATTTCTTCCCCATCTATTTGCCAGGAATTGAGAGGGCCGGATGCCATGATCTTGGTTTTCTTAATGTCACTTTAACCCTCTCTTTTTGCAAGGAACTTTCCTGGGGAAATTTTGCAGGGGGATTACCAGCTATGCACTTTTTGTATTGGGGCTGCTTTTAGACATCCAGTGTCATGGATCCAATCTCTGGAAGAGGAGTTGGGAGATGGGAACACAAAGCTGCATGGGGCGCTTGGATCAGGGATCCTTGGGTTCCAGCCCAACAGAGCAGCCATTGCTGAGTCGATCAGATGAGCAACAGGCTGAGCTTGAGTGGAGGAAGCCACAGCTTGATCAGGAGGCTCCAAGCAAGGATCGGGAGCAGCTGATTATTTGCAAGGAGGCAACCTCTCTCTCACACACACACACACCCATGAAGGGCTGCACTGGTGTCACCCCCACTGCCAGGAGTTCAATTCTCACTGGCTCAAGGTTGACTCAGCCTTCCATCTTTCCAAGGTCAGTAAAATGAGGACCCAGATTGTTGGGGGCAAATATGCTGATGCTCATTTAAAGAGGACTGAAAAGCACTATGGAACGCTAATATAAGTCTAAGTGTTATTGCTATTTCTACAAATTTATATTCAGTGTTACCCAATTATTTTCTACACTTCCCCATATCAGTAAATGCAGCAACTAGATGAATTTTAGATTTTGTAAATGGAAGGCTTCAAGATATGAATTAAGATTTAGATTCTCTCCTCCCTCGCAGAAAAAAATAAAGACCCTGAAATGAACACACATCAGCAAAGTTAAAACTGAACTGGGTTTTTATTTGATTTGGCTATTGTACATCTAGTTTTCTACTATAGCATTTGTTCCTCTCCCTAGCAAACTGCTGAATTCTTGAATAATATGTTTTATAAGATTTGGAACATATTACACAATCAGCCTAAGTCTGCTTTGCATAAAATAGCAAGAGTACTTTTAATGCAATATTTCTTAAGCTAACCCACGAGGGAGCACATGAGTGGCCATTATATTTTTGCCATTTTCCTCTCCTTCTTTTTCCCCTTCCTCTTTCTCTCTCTTTATTTTTGATCCCCCGGCTCAGTAGGGTAAAAAGCTACTTGATCCTTCCAGAGGATCTCAGTTGATCACTGACAGTTATGAAATGCAGGCAAGAGTTATAGGCTGCCTAATCCTGATATAAACATCTTATGATAAATATCGTGGAGCTGCATTTTAATGAGGCTGCTGGAAACTTTCTGTTATGCATTGCTGATCATTAAACTCTCAGAGAACTACAGTATCCACGATTCCCT
Source organism: Vipera berus (assembly GCF_964194415.1). Classification (NCBI taxonomy): domain Eukaryota; kingdom Metazoa; phylum Chordata; class Lepidosauria; order Squamata; family Viperidae; genus Vipera; species Vipera berus. Next base: position 11,274,329 of record NC_138206.1, read on the forward strand.
GGGGAGACATAATGACGAGTTGAAGAATATAAAACTGCTAAGCTACTACATGACACTTTTTTTTAAAGCAAGGTTGTGATAGAACTGCTGGATTAGTTTATAGGACAGGATTTATGTTTACTGCACTGGAAAAGACACTGTCTACTCACTTTGCAAACAGTATTTATTACCTTTCCTATTCCCCAACTAGCTGAGATGAAATACTAATTTCTTCACTGTTATATCATGATCCACACAAGACAAATTGCCCAAGAGGAGAATTAGAGGAGATTAATTCAAAGAATGAACCAAGAACTTGTATTTATTAATCGGGAGATGAAATGTTCTTACCCACAATTATGACACCTTCAAAAATCAATCAGCGATATGAACTCTTGAGGTGTGCAAATTAACAGTGTATTAAAGCAGCAACAGCTGCTTTAGAAGGAATAATTAGTGATGTTACAACAAGTGTAGGAAATCGTATTTTTACACAGAGGGTTTTTTTCTTCTTCTCACCAATCAAATAGGAAAGGAAAGAGAAGATATTACACATAATATTGAAGATACTGAATATAAATATTCTGTGGTCTAGGTTTACAGTACGAATGGACCAGTTGTGTCTGATGGGCTACACACAGATCTCCATTCTCTTTGTTGCAGTACTAAGAGCATCCCCAGATTCATGCAGCTCCAAATTCCCCAAAGGGGTGTCTCAAAGGGGAAGAATTTAAGCTTACTGTATACCCATCTCACTGAATAAGTGACACCGAGTGTCTTACAAGTCAGTCTAGATAGAAAAAATGAAAATGAAAATATAATGCGACAGAGACAACGGATTACAGTAAAATGCTTGCCATCTCTTCTCCAATTTCAGGATTAATTTTGAAAAAGTATTGCAAGTAGGAAATTTGTGGTTGAAGTGTGGGCGGAGGAGAAAGGAAGGAAGGAAGGAGAAAATGAAAAGGGAGAGGGGAAAGGAAGGGAAGGCAAGGAAGGAAAGGAAGGAAGGAAGGAAGGAGGGAGGGAAGGAAGGAAAAAAATGAAAAGGGAAAGGGGAGGGGAAGGAAAGGGGAAGGGAGGGAAGAAAAGAGGGAGAGAATGAAATGATATGGGAAAGGAAAGGAGGGAGGGAGGGAGGGAAGGAAGGAAGGAAGGAGGGAAGGAAAGGAAGGAAGGAAGGAAGGAGGGAAGGAAGGAAATAATGAAAAGGGAAAGGGGAGGGGAAGGAAAGGGGAAGGGAGGGAAGAAAAGAGGGAGAGAATGAAATGATATGGGAAAGGAAAGGAGGGAGGGAGGGAGGGAGGGAGGGAAGGAAGGAAGGAAGGAAGGAAGGAAGGAAGGAAGGAAATAATGAAAAGGGAAAGGGGAGGGGAAGGAAAGGGGAAGGGAGGGAAGAAAAGAGGGAGAGAATGAAATGATATGGGAAAGGAAAGGAAAGGAGGGAGGGAGGGAGGGAGGGAGGGAAGGAAGGAAGGAAGGAAGGAAGGAAGGAAGGAAGGAAGGGACAGCTGACTGTATTATTGCAAGTTTCTGTTTCAAGCCATCCACCACCACACACAGTAAGCACGCCAGACCGTGATGCATTATGCAACAGTTCCTGTAACATATACATCACTGTATAAGCTGGAGCTGGAACAGACACAATCTTGCTGATCTGCTAGACTTACAGAAATATTCACACTGGGGAGTGTACAAATCTATCCAGGGCCTTTTCCAAATGTGAAATGAAGGCTGAAGATCTGGCTCCAATTTGGAGTGTTGAGCCCTTGAAGTCCATTCCAGAATGAAATTGCAAACCTGTTCTCTGAAGAGTTTGTAAGTGTGCGTATAATGTCTATGTGTGCATGCATTAGATCACAGGCTATATTATCAACTTTTTTTTCCCCTTTCTTCACGAATTCTACTTTCTGCAATGCCAATAAACAAAAGATTGATGCTGGTAGCAAGATTTATTCCACATTGCTGTAGGCCTTCCACTGGCCAAATCCAAACAGCTATAATCTTTGGAATTATTCTACTTTTATAATTCAAGAGGAATAGCCACCATATGTTATTCCATTTTAAGCAAGTGGACACTAGCCATGAATTCTGTTTCCTTTATCCTCTGTAATGTCCAAAATCTTTAGAACAGAGTAATAGAGTCAAAAGGGACCTTGGAGATTTTCTAGTCTAACCCCCTGTTCAAGCAGGAGAGCCTAAACCAGGGGTGTCAAACTGCCAGCCCGTGAGCCGGATGCGTCATCTGAAAGCCACGCCCACCCCATTGCCGGCAATGGCAAAACCGTCCCGATACGTTGCACAACATCACCTGACGTTGCGAGATTGACATTTTGGCGGCCTAAACCATTGCAGACAAGCGGCTGTCCAGTCTTTCCATAAAAAAGTTCAGTGAGGGAGCACCCACAACCACTGGAGGCCAGCTGTTCCACTTGTTAATTGTTCTAACCATCAGGAAATTTTTCTTTAGTTCTAGATTGGTTCTCTCTAAATGGATTAGTTTCCATCCGTTGCTTTTTGTCCTGACTTCAGGTGCTTTGAAGAATAGGTTATTATTATTATTATTATTATTATTATTATTATTATTATTATTATTATTATTATTATTATTATTATTATTATTATTATTATTATTATTACTATTTATTAAACTTATATACTGCCCTTCTCCCGTAGGACCCAGGGCGGTTCACAAGGCGATTAAAACAGTATTACAATACAAAAGTTGATAACAAATTAAAATAAATTAAATTATCCTTAATTGAAATCTAAAACCCTTAACTCTAATTAAAAAACCCAATTACAATAGGTTAAAAATTAAAAGTTCTCAGTCCTGGCCGGAAAGCTCAAAGAGCCAGGTCTTCAGGTCCCGGCAGAACGAATGAAAATCAGGGGCAGTCCTGAGCTCTACGGGTAACTGGTTCCAAAGGGCAGGTGCACCCACAGAGAAGGCCCTCCCCCTGGGTGTCTCCCGCCGGCAATCCTTTGCCGGCGGCACCCTGAGAAGGCACTCCTTGTGGAAGCGCACAGGATGAAGGGAACTTGATGCCGGCAGCAGTTGTTCCCTCCCCTTCTTTGTGTCATCCCCTCAAATATTGGAACATTGCTATCATGTCTCCCCTGGTCCTTCTCTTCACTAGACTAGACATAGCCAAATCCTGCAACAGTTCTTCATATATTTTAGCCTTGAATCCTCTAATCATCTTTGTTGCTCTTTTCTGCGTTCTTTCTAGAGTCCCAATATCTTTTTTATAATATGGTGACCAAAACTGGATGCAATATTCCAAGTGTGTTCTTACTAAGGCTTTATAAAGCTGTGCTATTTCTTCACATGATCACTTGATATACAAACATAATTCAGTGTTTGTCCCATGAGAATAATTTTATACAGTTTTTCCCCCTTATTGAAAACCTATCGCTCTACTTCTTTCTTCTCTCCCATCATTAAAAATTGAAGTTCATCAGAACAACCTTCATTTTGCTTCATGAAGCAATGCGATATTCTAGCTATGCATTTTTTATATATACTCATATGAAAATAAAGTCTGCCCACCTTCCATTAAAGGAAACAAAACAGTAATCCTCAACTTACAACAGTTACAATGGCACCAAAAAAAGTGACTTATGACCATCTTTTGCATTTATGACCATTGCAGCATCCCAAGGTCGTATGAACAACTTTTGCAACCTTCTGACAAGGGAAGTCAATGGGGAAGCCAGATTCACTTAAGAGCTATGGCAAGAAAGATCATAAAATGGGGCAAAACTCACTTAACAATTGTCTCACTTAGCAACAGAAATTTTGGACTCAGTTGCAGTCTTACATTGAGGACTACCTGTATTATTGGAGCCCATTAGTCTAGAAAGATGGAAACTTGAAATGGAGAGGTCCTTGCACCTTAAGACCAAGTCACTGAACTTCATAATGACACAAGGTATTTGGCAACAAATCACCTTTCCTTGAAGAGTGATGGACCTGCAGATTTAAGCAGAAATGGGATGACTACCTACAGTATATCAAGATTGTGAAGCACTATATTTTTTACAATTCCCAAAGGAGTTGAGAAAAATGATCTTTCTAAGATATTGGATACTCTGTCATTGGTTGCTAAAATAGGATTGCCTTGGTTTCTGGGGTTTCTTATTTTCTGATGTCAACACTGCATCAATAAATGGAAACCTTCAACCTACTGAAGTATAAGATTACAATATATGCATAAAGGATGAGTTGATTTTCCCAATCCACTTCATTCCTGGGATTGTCTCTGTCTTGATTTATAGAACTCTTGAGAATTAATCAGGAAAAATTGTAGAAGATCTCTTCCAGATCAACAGCATCTGCTTTTCTCCCCCTCTGTGTTTCCAAAGCACTGATAAACAATAGTACTTTGAATGCAACTTTTGTGTCCTACCAAATTTGATGTTTTGTGGCTGCTTTAGTGCAAAGTATTTAGGTTATATTGAGGTTTGCCATTCCTATACAATCATAAAAACGTACATACACACATTAAATTAACCCATGTATTACTCCATGAACTGCTTTTCTGCAAGATTTTACTCATGCAGATTGGTGTGCTATTAAGTCATTTTTGGTACTTAGCATTTGATGGCAAGGTCCAAATTGTTGTTGTTAGCTGCGAAGTTGTGTCCAACCCATCGCGACCCTATGGACAACGTTCCTCCAGGCCTTCCTGTCCTCTACCATCTTCAGGAGTCCATTTAAGCTCAGGCCTACTGCTTCAGGGACTCCATCCAGCCACCTCATTCTCTGTCATCCCCTTCTTCTATTGCCCTCAATCTTTCCCAGCATGAGGCTCTTCTCCAGTGAGTCCTTCCTTCTCATTAGGTGGCCAAAGTATTTGAGTTTTAGCTTCAGGATCTGGCCTTCTAAAGAGCAGTTAGGGTTGATCTCCTCTAGGACTGACCGGTTTGATCACCTTGCAGTCCAAGAGACTCGCAGGAGTCTTCTCCAGCACCATAGTTCAAAGGCCTCAATTCTTTGGCGCTCAGCCTTTTTTATGGTCCAACTTTCACAGCCAAACATTGCAACTGGGAAGACCATAGCCTTGACTATACGCACTTTTGTTGACAGGGTGATGTCTCTGCTTTTTAGTGTGGTGTCTAGATTTGCCAAGGTCCAAATACACTTACCTTATTCTTACACCAAACTGAACAATGCGTGATGCAACAAGAACGACTTTGATAGAATGTTGGTGTTATGCCCTCCAGTATTTACTTGTCGGTTACTTTTCTTGTCCAAGAAACATCCTCCCTTTCAAGGTATTATTGTCTGCCACTCTAAAGGAATGGAATCTAAACCATACTTTCTCACAAGATAATCTGCCTGTGAACTAAAAGACTCGAAATAGCCATGGAGTGAGAATCCTACTTTCCTACAAAGGTTCAAAGTTTATGTTGCGTTTTTTTTTTAAAAAGACCCAATGTCCAATTGAATGGAAAGGGCGGTCATCTGCCACAGTATCCGTATCAAAGGCAAATAAATCCTAGTTCTCCTCTACAAGATCTTGTGCAAAATCTTGTAACTCAGAGGGAATTGAATGGATTACTGTCTCCAAAGCAAAGTTGATGCTGGCGATAGCAGTTGATTGTCTAGATGTGACTCAGTGATGTCCTTCGAGGAGACCTAAAAATTAGACCCCCTCTTGATCCTTGAAAAAGCTAAGCTTCCTGGAGAACAGCTATCCTTTGCTTCCTGCAGAGGTGAGAAGGTCACTTCCTGCTGGATTGGAAGTGTCCCACACATGGCAGTGAACCAAGAAAACATCCAAGCTAATGCCATGTGGGAGCCCCGCAGATAATCCTTCATCTTGATTACCTATTAAATAACTTTATTATTAGTAGCCTATCTTTGGATCTAAGTTTGGCAGCACAAAACATCACTGAAACCTTGAAAGAAGACATGGAGCTTGAGTCAAAAGTCCCCCCCCCGTAATTTTTTCCAAGCTCATGAATTTGGCAAGGGAAGACTGGTATGTTTTTCATTAAGGGGTAGAGCTTGACTATATGACAGCTGTTCTTGATTTGGAGTTTTAAAAGTTGCAGGTTACTTGCTGTCTATATTTTGTTTTATAGTCTTTAGTCTTTCATAATAGTTCCTACAATCTCCCCCCCCCCGCCTTTCTGGATGGGATTTAAGAGACTGTGGGATTAAGTGTTAGGAGACTGATGTCTTAGGGAACCTGTGGTAAGAATAAACACATGCGAAGAGAGAAAGACGTAATATTTTGCTGGATGAACACATCAAGGGAGAATTAGATGAGTATGGGTTGCTGAGTTGTCAAGTTCCATTAGTGGAGGGATTAACAAGCTTGAAGGACAATGTTCAATCCTTATTAGATCATTGTTGTCCTGGGGTAAAAATGTACATAAGTGGCGATATTGACTTTGTGAATAATAATGAGAGATGCTTCTGAATACAGCCTTCTGTGACTTTCGTCCTAGTTTTGCAGCTTTAAATGGGTAATGTTTTTTTATATATATTTTGGGGTTTCTGTAAATTTAGAAAATCGGTTACTTTCACTGATGCTTATATCTTTTTAAACCTATAAAGGTAAAGGTAAAAATTTTCCACGTCCAGTTGTGTCCAACTCTAGGGGGCAGTGCTCATGTCTGTTTCCTAGGCAAGGAAGCCAACTTCTGTGGTCATGTGGCACGCATGACTATATGCCAAGATACATGGAACGCTGTTACCTTCCCACTGAAGTGGCTATATGTTTGCCCTGTTCACCGCCCTGAGTCCTTCGGGAGAAGGGCGGTATATAAATAAAATTATTATTATTATTATTATTACCTATTTATCTATTCACATTTGCATGCTTTTGAACTACTAGGTGGGTAGGAGCTGGGGCAAGTAACGGGAGATCAGCTGATTGCTCAGCGCTGGAGTCTTGAACCTGGGCTGAGAGCTTTCCAGCTGACAAGCTCAGCCTCTTTAACCCGTCCCTGCATATCACTGGAATATATTCTTCCCTTTGACGGAGAAAGAGACAAAATGAAAGCTGCCCCTGGGTTTGTATGTGACAGTATTTCATCTTGAATATTGATTCCCACTTGATAAAGTAAAGGTAAAGGTTCCCCTGCACATGTGTGCCAGTCGTTTCCGACTCTAGGGGCCGGTGCTCATCTCCGTTTCAAAGCTGCAGAGCCAGCGCTTGTCCGAGGACGTCTCCGTGGTCATGTGGCTGGCATGACTAGATGCCAAAGGCGCACGGAGCGCTGTTACCTTCCCACCATAGTGGTCCCTATTTTTCTACTTGCATTTTTTTTACATGCTTTCAAACTGCTAGGTTGGCAGAAGCTGGGATGAGTAACAGGCACTCACTCTGCTACGCAGCACTTAGGATTCGACCCGCCAAACTGCCGGCCTTCTGATCGACAAGCTCAGCATCCTAACCCACTGAGCCACCGCATCGGTATGGCTAAAAAGATGTCTAAAAGAACAAACTTGATATAAGCAAAGTGTATCATAATTAGATACCTACAGTCCTTTAGCTTGAAGTCTGTTCAGATGGAAATTGGTGAGAAATATCACAACCAGATTACATTTCGGAAATGCTCTTCCACCCAGCCCCAGTATTATTACCATTTGACTGGCTGCAATTTGTTTTTGAATCCAGTTGAGAAGGAGACAAATCTTGGTCACTCTAATGACTGGAAGAGAAGCAGTTGAAACATCAGCCTGTTAGTCTCTTGGATCTCATGGGATCCTTGGGTACATTGGATTCTTTCAGTGAGGTTGGTGGAAATGAGAGCTGAAGTACACACCTTGCAGCAGTTTATGGCAACAAGACCCAGATTTAGACCTCCTTTGCTGAAAACTCAGGATTGCAGAAGATTATGGGCTACAAAGCACCAAACTAGAGAAAATGAGCTGAATTTGCAGAAAGTAAACATAATAGATTCCTTATTTGGTGAATGTTACGATCCATGCCAGTCTTAGAGGAGCTCACATCTGTTAAGGATCAAATACACCATTGAGGAGGGAGCTGGTCCTAGAACCATCACCGATGATGTACAAAGGTGAAAGAGATGCACAAGAGGTGTGTCTGTGTTATCAGTTGTGACCGATATATCAATTTCCCCTGATAATAATTACCTAGATAGGTGAAAGATATATTAATACCTTGACTGGAATAGTTGTTTATTTGTTATACTGAATTTCCCAGTTTTCATTTGGGAGATGAAGTTGGCACTGTCAGCTTTCCCATACAGAAGACAAGACTTAAATGAACTAATTCTACCTTATTGTAAGACTATTGTAAGTCTGAAAGTATAAATTTCCCACTGTCATTTTAATGGCTAGATCCATTAGGGTGAGTCCATTCTAAGTTTCTTTCTCTGACCATTAAGTGACTGGAGGCTCCTTACTCTCTTGTCTGATAGTTCTCTAGCCACTCTTCCTTTCCCTCGTTCCCCCAAGGTCATCCACATATTCCATTACAGCACACATAAGTGACCAACTCACCACTTTTGCATACCTTCATGATGCATGACTAACAACCCACTATTATTTTTCTGTGTATTTCTGCACTGGGAAGGAAAAGAAAGAAGTCTCTGCAGATTTATTCTGCTAGTCGTTGCTGACCATAGGGGGCAGCACTCATCTCTGTTTAGAGGCCACGAGCCTGTCAGAAGACATTTCTGCAGTCATGTGGCCAGCAGCACTGTTTCCTCCTTACCAAAGTGGTACCTATTTATCTACTCACATTTGCATGCTTTTGAATTGCTATAGGTAGGCAGGAACTCGGTGAAGACAGGAGCTCACTCTGTTGCGCAACACTTGAGTCTTGAGCCCAGCTGCCAGTTTTCCAACCGACAAGCCCAGCATCTTAACCTGCCCCTGTACTGGAGGATGGACTAAAACTTGCTCCTAGTCCAATCACTGGCTAGTTCTCATTGTTACGGAATTGTGCTCCTTAAGGCCAATGAGGTCAGTCTGGAAATTCTGCATTTGCTACTGTGGACCCTCTATTTTGAAATAATTTGCTTTGGGGGTCTGAAATCCATTCTACTCTTATTGTCTTACAGTTTGCAAGGGGCCTCAAAACATTACCTTTCATGCCGGCCATTCCAGACGTTTGTATTGTTGATGCTGCTGGTTCAGTGTTTTAAAATGTGGAGTGGCTTTTGAGTATTGTGTTATTTTGGCCTAGTTTTATCAACTCTGCAGAACATTGGAACTGGGTGGTATATGTGCACTTTAAATAAAAGGCAAACCCCGCAATAGGCCCAAAGGTTTAGTACTGAATATATAGCAATAGCACATAGACTTATATAACATTTCATAGCGCTTTACAGCGCCCACTGGGTGGATTACAATATTGCCCACAACAATTTGGGTCCTCACTTGACCAACCTCAGAATGATGGAAGGCTGAGTCAACCTTGAGTCGGTCAGGACTGAATTCCTGACAGTGGGCAGAGTTTGCGTGCAATACTGCATTCTAACCACTGTGCCACCAGGGCTCTTATAATATTGATTTTATAGATCAATCAGAGGTAATATCCCCAAAACTAAATATTGAAGTCATTCCATCCCTTATTTTGTTTAAGACAAATACAGACAATATAAAATGACCAGTATTACCCAAAATATTGCAAAAAGTAAACTGATGGAAAATAACTGCACTTCCTTGATTCAAGGAGAGAAGCAACCTAGAACTAGTGAAAAGTTTCTTGACAGTTAGAACAATTAATCAGTGGAATAACTTGCCTTCAGAAGCTGTGGATACTCCTACACTGCAAGTTTTTAAGAAGAAATAGGACAAGCATTTGTCTGAAGTGGTATAGAGTTTCCTGCCTGAGCAGGGGGGTGGTCTAGAAGACCTCCAAGGTCCCTTCCAACTCTGTTATTTTGTTATTCTGATTTCCTATTTTCCATGAACTGCAGAGTGGGTGAATCATATTAGAAACAGATCTCAATGTTTTTTTTTTTCATTAGGGGAAAAGATCAAACGGGCCAAACAGAACTTTTTTGAAAATGCTAACAAGCCAGGAAGATGGCTAGCATATAGATTGAGAAAGGAAAAAGAAAAGAAAATAATAAAGAAACTCCAAGATACAAAAGGAGAAATACAGTTTCAAAATGATGCAATGACAAAAATTGTGAAAGAATATTATGAGACACTTTATAAAGCAAAGGAAATTTCTAAGGAAAAAATAGAGCAGTATTTAATAAAAGCAAATCTACCAAAAATTCCTCAGAGTATCCAAAATATATTGAATGAACCAATAACAATGATGGAGACTATAGAACAGGGGTGTCAAACTCAATTTCATTGAGGGCCGCATCAGCATTGCGGTTGCCCTCAAGGGGCTGGGTGGGTATGGCCAGGGTGGGCGTGGCCTACTGGGTGGGCATGGCTAGAGTGCATATGGCCTACTGGGTGGGCGTGGCCAGCTCTACATCGTTCACATCAAGGGTGCCTATGGGGGCCTGGGCAGGAGTGGGACAGATCTGAGGGTCTGAGGCAGAAGGAGGGTATCTGGGCCAGGGCCAAGGCAGTGGGGGCCATTCCCTCACTGTTTCCAGGATGGCTTCGCAGGCCGCATGAAAACACTTCACGGGCTGGATCCGGCCCCCGGGCCTTGTGTTTGACATGTCTGCTATAGAAGCTATAAAAAGGCAAAACAAGGACAAGACTCTGGGGCCAGACGGACTGCCTGCAGAATACTACATTGCGTTACAAGACGTGCTTATTCTGATCTTGAAAGATCTTTGTAATGAAACTCTTCTGAAAACCAAACTACCAAAGACATGGACTGAAGCTAATATCACTTTAATTCCTAAAGAAGATGTAGATTTGATACATATAAAAATTATAGACCAATTTCATTGCTAAATGTAGACTATAAAATTTTCACTTCGATAATGGCAGAAAGAATTAAGAAATTTTTGATTGAATTTATACACACATATCAAAATGGCTTCCTGCCTAAAAGACAGATAAAAAACAATTTAAGAACAATCTTGGATGTTCTAGAGCAGGGGTGTCAAACTGCCGGCCCGTGGGCCAGACACGTCACGACAAAACTGCGCCCACCCCATTGTCGGCAATGGGGAAAAAGCTCTGATACATCGCGCGATGTCACGTGACATCACGAGTTTGACATGCCTGTTCTAGAGTATTATGAAGCCCATCCAGGCAAACAGATGGCTTTGATATTTCTTGATGCGCAAAAGGCGTTTGATAACTTAAATTGGCAATTTATGTTTCAGCAACTTTTGGAAATGGATTTTGGAGAAAACTTTGTGAATGCAATTTATGCAATTTATGATAAACAGTCTGCTAGACTAATTGTAAATGGAGACTATACAGAAAACTTTGATATTAAAAAGGGCACAAGACAAGGATGTCCTTTATCACCATTGCTATTTATATTAACATTGGAAGTATTGAACAGAAATATTAGACAAGACTTTGAGATCAAAGGACTGGAGATAAAGGGTGAAAAATATAAATTGCAGGCATTCGCGGATGACTTGGTCTTTATACTGGAAGAACCTCTGGAAACAAGCACAAAACTGTTAGCCACTATAGAACAATATGGTGAGGTTGCAGGCTTGATAATAAATAGAGAAAAGACCAAAGTTTTGACAAAGAGCTTAACAGAAAAACAGAAAATGCAACTTGCAAGAAAAACAAATCTTCAAATAGTTAAAAAAGTTAAATATTGGGAATTTATTTAACAGCAAGATGTATAACACTGAAAGAGGACAACTATACAAAACTATTAAAATAAATAAAACTGGACTTAAAAAAGTGGAAAAATCTCCAACTGTCAATATTGGGGAGAATAGCTACAGTTAAAATGAATATCTTACCGAAAATACTCTTTTTATTTCAAAACATTCCGGTAAAATTAGAAAAAGTCTTCTTTGATGAACTGAATACCATAATTTTGAAATTTGTTTGGCAAGGGAAGAAAGCACGAATTAAAGTGAAATTGTTACAGGACGTTAGAGAAAGGGGAGGATTTGGACTTCCAGAGTGGAAATTATATTACCAAGCAGCTATTTTAATGTGGATTAAAGAATGGATAACACTTAGAGACAAAAGATTACTATACCTAGAGGGGCATGACCTGCAGATTGGCTGGCATGCCTTTCTGTGGTATGGAAAGAATAAAGCGCATAGATATTTTCAGAACCGTGCTATAAGAAATGCACTTCTCTTAGAATGGGAAAAAAGAAAAGAAAAAAATATATATACTAAGATACCTGAATGGCTCTCAACAATGGAAGCTTTTGCTTACTCAAACTTAATTAACTATGATAAACATATAAAGACTTACTAGATAATGAAGGAAGATTGAAATCTAGACAAAACTTACAACAGCAAGGTATTGACTTACCATGGTGGCCATATCTACAAATTCAATCGAGATATGAAAAAGACGTGAAAGTAATGGGGCTTTATAAGGAACAGACAGAACTTGATCTTACATTGTTAAAAACAGATTAAAAACTGATTAAAAAAACTCTATAGATTACTGCTTAACTTAAAGATGGAGGAGGAACAAGTTAAAGAAACAATGATAATATGGGCAAAAAATGTTGGTCATACTATAGAGCTTGAAGAATGGGAAAAGCTATGGGACAGAAATATTAGATTAACCAAAGCTGTATCATATAAAGAAAATTTGTATAAAATGTTTTATAGATGGCACTTGACACCAGTGAGACTAGCTAAAATGTTTAAAAATACCTCAAATGTTTGTTGGAAATGTAAGCAAAGACCAGGTACTTATTATCATATCTGGTGGACATGTCCTAAAGCAAAAAGGTTTTGGCTTAAGATACATCTATGGTTAGAGAAGATGATCAAAAAACAAATAGAATTTAAACCAGAACTGTTTCTCTTAGGAATGATCAGGGCTTTTTTCCTCATAGAATGCTCAGAACGGAGTTCCGGCACCTTTTTTGGATGGAACCTTGTAGGCTAGGCAAGGCGGGTTGTATGACATGTGTGAGTTCCGGCACCTTTTTCTTTTACAAAAAAAAAACACTGGGAATGATAGACTCTAACTATGATAAGGAGAGCGGATACCTAATGTTACATGTATTGACAGCAGCGAGAATTATGTATGCCCAATATTGGAAAAATGAAAAGTCACCGACTGAAGAAGAATTAATCAAGAAAATATTGGATTGTGCAGAAATGGATAGATTAACCTTAGAGATTAAAGAGAAAGAGCATTCAATTTATTACAGAACTTGGAATAAATTTTATCAATGGCTAGATCAACGAGTTAGAGAGAAAGGAATGTGATATGCAACTTTGAATTTATTTGACTAAGAATGTTATCATACATTGAAAATTTAGTATTGTTTTTGATAATTTATATCTATCAGTGTTATTGTTAGCCTCATTATCTTTATTTATATATATATCTACCCAGACAACATGCTGTTTGCCAAATATTGAATGTTATTGGGGGAAAACCCAACCCTTACCCTTAACCTTTACTCTACCCTATCCCAAATCCCCATTTCCCTACCCTCCTTTTTAACCCTATAAAAACTAATGTTTTTTTTTTTCCAAAAAAAAAAACAATTGATAGAAAAAACAATTGAAACCAGCCTGCTTTCCATCGAGAACCTGTGTACTGCATGAACCAGAAAGAGGACTGTGAAAATATCTACAGATATTTCACATCCTGGACATAAACTGTTTCCACTTCTTCCCTCAGGACAATGCTATAGGGCAGGGGTCTTCAAACCTGGCCATTTTATGACTTATGGACTTCAACTCCCAGAATTCCTCAGCCAGGCACGCTGGCTGAGGAATTCTGGGAGTTGAAGTCCACAAGTCATAAAACGGCCACGTTTGAAGACCCTTGCTATAGGGCATTGCATGGCAAAACAACTCGAGACAAAGACAGTTTTTCTCCCTGTGCCATCACTCTGCTAAACAACTAATTCCCACAATATTTTGGGTAGTGTCTCATGCCCTAGGTCCTATAAAACCATGTAGTAGGGGTATATTACTATTCTTCTTCTCATCTTTCATATTACCTGTTCCGATAGTATCTTATGGCCATCACTTGGTTCTTTGTGTCTTGTGATCTATGTTGATTGCTTTTATTCATTATCTTCTGATTGTCACTGATGTTGTATCTTATGATTTATGATGATTGTATTATGACGCGGTGGCTCAGTGGGTTAGAACGCTGAGCTTGTCGATCAGAAGGTCAGCAGTTTGGTGGGTCGAATCCCAAGTGCCGCGTAACAGACTGAGCGCCTGTTACTCATCCCAGCTTCTGCCAACCTAGCAGTTCAAAAGCACGTAAAAATGCAAGTAGAAAAATAGGGACCACTACGGTGGGAAGGTAACAGAGTTCCGTGTGCTTTTGGTGTCTAGTCATGCCGGCCACATGACCACGGAGACGTCCTCGGACAAGCGCTGGCTCTTTGGCTTTGAAACGGAGATGAGCACCGGCCCCTAGAGTTGGAAATGACTAGCACTCATGTGCGGGGGAACCTTTACCTTTAACTTTACTATTATGAGTATGTTCATGATTTATCACTTGTTGTTTGTATGTATGCTGAGAGCTTATGCACCAGAGATAAGTTCCTTGTGGTCCAATCACACTTGGCCAATAAAGAATTCTATTCTGTAAAGAATTCTATTCTTGAGTTCAAGTGCATTTTACACAGCAACAAAGCTACATGGAAGTTAAGTCCCAGATGGCAAAAAAAAAGAAGTCAGAAAAGTCTTACATGAGAACAAAACTTACTTCTGTGCCTTAATGGCCCCGTTGGTGTTCAGAAGCCAACCAGGGAAGCTTTTCGTAGTATGAAAACCGAAGTTTTTGTTTGTACCCGCACATTAAGCTGAGGTTAAAGCTTGAGCTATAATATCCATTTGAAAAAGTGCCAATTCTCGATGTTAGAAAATGAGATCAAGCACAACACAGCAAGTAAATCAGAGCTAAGATGTCTTCAGAGAGAGATGAACATGTCATCTTCAAGATCACACAGAATATGAGAGTTTGAATGCCAGCCAGAAGAGAACGGAGATGGAGAGCAGTTGTATCGCAGATCTCCCTGGAATGAAAAAGGTGCATGACAGGACTGGCGTTATTGAGATGGAAAATCAACTAGCATTTCTGTTTCTCTTTTAAAAAGTGACTTGGCCATTTGGTCTTTCCAAGGAAGTGCCAGGAAAGAAGCCTGAGAATGCTGCTATTACTTTATTTGTATCTCACCTCTATCGTTATTTCTACAAATAAGTCAAGATGGCGAACACATCCAACGGGCCCTCCTCCTCCTGTTTCCCCCAAAACAACAACCCTGTGACCCAAAGGTGCTTTACAAAAGGCAACTGGACTTTCTTTGCTTTTTTTCCCCCTGAAAGACCTTTCGCTTCTCATCCAAGAAGCTTCTCCAGTTCTGACTGAATGATGGGGAATGGACGGATTTATATTCTTTGCAGCCATTTGGGCCTTAACACTCTGAAGTTCAGTTGTTAGCTCTCTGAGAGTCGTTGAAGCCACTTGGGGTTATCTGTTCCCTCCCTCAAAGCCTTCTTGGAACTGAGGGTACAGATAAACCCCCAAGTGGCCTCAACGACCCTCAGAGAGCGAAGTACTGACCTTCAAAGTGCTAATGCCTAGACCATGGGTAGGCAACCTCGGCTCTTTTATGACTCATGGACTTCAACTCCCAGAATTCCTGAGTCAGCTGACTCAGGAATTCTGGGAGTTGAAGTCCATGAGTCATAAAAGAGCCGAGGTTGCCTACCCCTGGCCTAGACGGCTGCAAAGAATATAAATCCTTCCATTCCCCCTCATTCAGTCAGAACTGGAGAAGCTTCTTGGATGAGAAGCGAAATGCATTCAAGGGAAAAAAAAAGAAACAAAGAAAGTCCAGTTGCCTTTTGAAAAGCACCCTTGAGGCAACCATGACCTGGATGACTGAGAATCTCCATAGAAAACAACCTTGTGAGTTAGGTGAGTTAGGCTAAGAATGAGTGACTGACCCAAAGTCATCTAGCCAGCTTTTATGCCTCGTGCCTTAACTTCTAGTCCAAAGTGGGCTAGGGTACTATCATAGTGGCTTTCAAAAAGTTTTTAAAAGTTGGAAGAAAGTTCTCAGCCATTCCTTACATTTTAGAAAGTAAGTGCAACCCTTGTCCAGCCTGATCACTTTTTCACATCCATTTTTTTTTAAAAAAGTCATATATATTTTTTTCACTTCCTCCAAATTATTAATAGTACAAGCTAAGCGTGGAACAGCAGTTACAGGAGGAGGAGGAGGAGGAGGAGGAGGAGGAGGAGGAGGAGGAGGAGGAAACAAAATAGTCAAAAAGAAAGAAAAGGAGGGGGGGAACCTTATTCCCCCTCAGAAATCAGGCTTTAAAGAAGAAGGTGTGCAGAAACAAAAGCAGCAAGCAGGAAGAAATTAAATCAATTTTGGAGAAGCTGAATAGAAGTAAATTTCAAATGCATGAGGGTATAGGGGGGAAGCATTGTGACGAAAGGCAGGGAAAAAAAAGGATATCCAAGCAAACGTTAACTCGGCATTGAAAAGACAGCTTGGATTGGTAGGAGTGATCAATGAGGGAAAGGGGCAGAGGTACAGGAGCCCCTGATTAGACAAACTCTTTCCTTTGGGTGGAATCCAGATCAGCAGCAGAACAGCTGCACATGTAAAACAAAACTCCTGATTAATAAAGGAAGGAGAGCCAGGTGTAATCATCTCAGTCTTATGTTCTGAATGCACAAATTGGGCTAGTCAACATCTTTGGGAAATCATACAGCATATACACAGTGGAATAGGTTTCAGGTGTTGAGATGACACACTGGGTGTTTCTCCTGTTCTCTGTGTGCACATTTGGAAAGTGAAGATCTGAAAGAACAGCCTTGTTCTTTTTCATATATTTAAAGTGGGGAATAACACTGAATTTCATGCCTTCCTGGTCCAGATATCAAGGCTCCTAATACTCATTTCCTACAAATTAGGACTCTACAGCCCTTGGACTAGGATGGCAATCTGAATTGAAGAAAACCTCTGCTCATCACCATTCCAGTAAGAGAAGCAGAGGCAGAGCCAGAGGCTGGCGTCAAGAGAGCAATTAGTCTGGAGTCATTATGTTGCCACAAGGGAGCCAGTCCCCCCCCACCCCTGAATTCAATTAACTGTTATCTAGTGTCAATTTAGTATTAGCTGACTAGATTGTGGTGTGTAGACTTGAGCAATAAATCTTCTAAACTGGAACTTAATGTATGGTCCTGATCTTTTGCACCTGACAATTCCAGACACATTTCTAGATGAGATGTTTACTGCTGATACAAAGCAGGCCATGCCTTTTCTGACATTGCACGGAAATAATTTCTGATAAAAGCTGATATTTTGTGTGAGAAGTGTGCCAAAACAGCATAAGCCCTAAACTAAGACCAACACATTTTTTAAAAAAATACTTGCTCAAAATTTCCAAGAAAACTTGTTTATGCCTGATATATTTGATATATGGACCTGTTCATTTTGTACATTCATCCCACCCAGTGGGGTCCTCAGCCTCTTCCAATAAATGCATTCAGTGTCTAAAAGTTTGTTCATCCCTCATCTTGGCTATGAATCGACTGAAAAAAGGTGCTTCATGAGACCAAGTCTGTTTGTTCAGAATTCTTTTCTTACAGTAGACAACCAGATGTTTTCTGGTGTTTCCAAGCAGAACTGGGACAAAACAATTCCTGTTTGTTGTTCCCTGCAACAGGCATTTGAAGGCACACTGCATCCACTCCAGATGTAGAACTCCATGAATTTATCTACCACCACCTTAAAGCCAACTATGGTAATAGTAATACCACACCTGGTGGCAATGAATTTTGAAGATTAATTGTGTGTTTTGTGAAGAAATTGCTCTTCGCCTCCTCTAAACTGTCCTTCCAGTCAGCTTCATCAAATGACCTCTGACATTAAAGTTATAAAAAAAACAACAACACAAACTTCTCTGCATCCAATTTCTTCATGCCACACATGATCTCTTACAGTCAATCAGTTTCTAATCACTGATGTTAGTTTGAACTTGGGGGTGGGGGGTGGGAAACAACAACTTGGGCTTAAATGGATCTTTTGCATTGTTGTACCAAAAGGAAATCTTTTCAGCCACCACTTTGAATGTCGTGGCATAAAAGTAGGACAGGTTGTATTAGCAATGCACACACACACACACACACACACACACACACACACACACACACACAGAGGGATGTGTGCGTGTCTGAGTCCAACAAATTTATCCTAGCTCTTAGTTCATTTTTGGCAAAGATGCTGCCTGGCCCATGAGACAGTACAGTTTTGAGATCATTTGTTTGGTTTTAATTTTTCCATCTGTCATGACGTGTGGGAGGATAAGAATGGTGTGTTAACTTCTCAAGTAGGAGACTATTTCTGGAACCAGATTTGACCTGCAGTAAATAATAGGTTCACACTGAGCTACTGTTAAATTAGTAGCGCAGTGTAAGGCAGGTCAGATGGAAATATGCGAGGATATAAAATAAATAGCCTATTCTGTCTGGGTGCCTAGAAGACATTAAAGCTTCTGTGGAGACGTTATTAAGGATCTCCCATTCTATATTAGGAATATAGTCTTATCGGATGTCTTAACTTTATGGAGCGGCTAGAAGCACTTCCCAAATTGTGGAGCATTTCCATTGCATCATTTTCTGATGTTGCCTTAGCTGCTGCCATGACCTACACACTGCCTAGCTCATAATTTGACTATAGGTAGTCCCCAATGTATGACTGTGATGGAGCCTGCCAGTTACAATGATGGTTGAAAAGTGGATCACCACCTGATTGAACTGATTTTACAACCTCTTATCGTGGCAGTTGTAAAGCAAACAAAGTGGTCATTAAAAAAAACAACCCATTGTTTGCTATAGTAATCAGATAAGCTTTATTGACATTTTTTTTCCTGTGGGCACAACAGCACGCGTTAAAAATAAAATTTAGTTGCTTGCTCTTACATAAAGGTAAAGGTAAAGGTTCCCCCGCACATGCGTGCTAGTCATTTCCAACTTTAGGGGCCGGTGCTCATCTCCGTTTCAAAGCCGAAGAGCCAGCGCTTGTCCAAGGACGTCTCCGTGGTCATGTGGCCGGCATGACTAGACACCAAAGGCACACAGAACGCTGTTACCTTCCCACCGTAGTGGTCCCTATTTTTCTACTTGCATTTTTACATGCTTTCGAACTGCTAGGTTGGCAGAAGCTGGGACGAGTAACAGGCGCTCACTCTGTTACACGGCACTTGGGATTCGACCCGCCAAACTGCCGATCTTCTGATCGACAAGCTTAGCTTCCGAACCCACTGAGCCACCACGTCCCTTGCTCTTACATAACACACATTTAAAACATACTATGTACAACATATGTATAGACCTACACCCTTACATATAAGTAACATATAAATATTAATCACTGTCCATCTTGAATACATAATGGAAGGGGGAAGCTTGAGAGTTCACAAGGTTGATACTGTATGGAACAAAGCTGTGATTGAATCTGGATGTTCTGCTTCGGATACCATGGAGCCTCCTCCCAGAAGGTAACAGGGAAAACAGGTCGTGAAGAGGGGGTGTAGTGTCAAAGACAATCATAGCAATTGCTATATTGCTATACCACTTCATAGTGCTTTACAGCAGTGGCTTTCAACCTTTTCTTCTCCATGGACCCCTCCCTTTAAATACCTTTTGTGGCCATGCACCATGGCCCCCAAGATGTAACCCATGATTTAAATCTAACATTTCTTCAAGCCTTCACGGACCCCCTGTGACAACATTGTGCCTGCCCTAGGAATCCATGGACCACAGGTTGAGAACCACTGCCTTACAGCCCTTTCTAAGTGATTTGCAGAGTCAACCTATTGCCCCCAACAATCTGGGTCTTCATTTTACCGAGCTCAGAAGGATGGAAGGCTGACTCAGCCTTGAGCCAGTCAGGATTGAACTCCTGGCACTTTTACTAAAAGCTAGAAATAAATAAGGGACACGGTGGCTCAGTGGGTTAGGATGCTGAGGTTGTCTATCAGAAGGTCGGCAGTTTGGTGGGTCGAATCCTGAGTGCCGCGTAGCAGAGTGAGCGCTTGTTATTCGTCCCAGCTTCTGCCAACCTAGCAGTTCTAAAGCATGTAAAAATGCAAGTAGAAAAATAGGGACCACTACGGTGGGAAGGTAACAGCGTTCCGTGCGCCTTTGGCGTCTAGTCATGCCGGCCACATGACCACGGAGATGTCCTCGGACAAGCGCTGGCTCTTTGGCTTTGAAACGGAGATGAGCACCGGCCCCTAGAGTCGGAAACGACTAGCACGCATGTGCGGGGGAACCTTTACCTTTACATTTAGAAATAAATGCTGGCTTTCAGCAAAAACTTGGTAAATTGTGGTTATCTTTCTGTAGAACACTACCACCTGCTATAAATGCAGGCTGGCTGAGGAGTATCCAAAATCTGGGTCACATGACCAAAAGGAGGGGTGGCTATGAGAACTTCTGAACCAGGTCATAAGTACCTTTTGGAGGGTACTTATGTTGTAGCTTTGAATAGTTGCCGAGTGACCGATCATACAGTTGATGACTACCTGTATTGCAATGGGCTATAGAGAGGCAGGCCCTTAAAGGCATTAGGGAAATTGCAGCCATTCCAAGGTGACAACCAGTTAGGAGCCTATTGGTGGGAGCACAAAAGAGCTCTGCTGGCTCAGCCCCATTGGCTTCCAGTAGCCTTCCATAGGTCATGCCCTTTTCTACTTAAGCAGTGTCACTTTGTTTTTTCTGTTTTGTCAGCTCCGCACGTCTCACTCTGTTTTTCTGCCAGCTGCATAGTAATCTTATCAATGTAACCAAGGTGATTGTCACATGTCCAGCCATGTTATGGTTTCAATCTGTTTTGTGCTATTACGTGCGCATGTCTACAAAAGTTTTCTCACTGTACTTTTTTCTCTCTTTGTATTCTGTCTGATGAGAGGATGTAGTCAGTTAAGTTCTTTCTTTGCTTTCCAATTCAAGTTTTATATACAGCAGAATATGCCTCGGGTTTCTTTATTTTTACCTGATGTTTACCATGCATCAAATGAACCACGGTTCATCGCCCTCTGATAGGGAAGTATTGATTTATTTTTCCTGACAAGCAGTGGCTTCTCTTTTGCCACAAGTAGTCACCCAGGAGATATATTCAGATAAGGGCCTTCTACTGCTACCCAGAAAAGATGTCCTCTGGTAGGGGTCAAAAATGTCAAGAAGATGGCCATAACAACATCAAAGCTCCATCTGTTTTCTGCACGTGTAGCATGGACAGCTATGGTGGAATGTAGCCTGGAGTCCCAAAGGGCAAAGAGACAACGGAGCCTGGGATGTCTGGTAGCAGGAAGAGGGCTAAGACAGCTCCTCCCTAGCAGTTCACTGAATATGTCGACAGTTATGCAGATAGTTGCTTCAACATGGCAAGATTCTGTCTGTGGGCAAATAACAATAAAGACACTACTCACAAGTAACTTCTTGCTTCTTGGAGCCTGACAGAAGCACCCATAAAAAAGCATTGGGGCTTCAAAGATGTATTCACAATTCCCACCTTGACTTTTGGGGGGCTCCTTCCCCACTAAAGACCCTTCTCTTATTTGAAATGTACCTTTTTATTGTTATCTTTTTCACGTCAACTTTCATGGCAATTCCTTCCTCCAGACTGTTAGTGGGCGTCGTCTGTGTTTTAATATCAAAGAACCTATCTGATTTCTTAACTTGCCCATGCCTATCACACTCACACCGCCCATGCCTATTACCGCTCTTTTTTATTGCTGATATTATGTATTTTTATGTCTTTAAATTGTATTTTAATTGCATGTTTTATTGCTGCATGGAGAGAGTTTAATTCAGAGGGAGGGCGGTGATGGTGGCTGAAGAGCCATTTTCTCTACTTCCCTTCATCTGGGGAAAACTGTGAGAAGCAGACCTTCTCTTGACCCATCCCCCACTTCACCTGGCACCTGTGTCAAGGGAAGAAAAGCAGTGGAAATGAGAGAGGAAGGATCCAATTTCGTCTTCTCCGCTGTATGCAGGCATTCATTCCTTTGATTTTTTTAAGGCTATGCACCTATTTGTATTATTTATTCATTCATTTATCAGATTGATATCTAGGCAGAACAAGAAGCAACGAATGAGAAACTAATCAAAGAGAGAAGCAACCTAGAACTAAGGAGAAACTTCTTGAGAGTTAGAACAATCAATCAATGGAACAGCTTGCCTCCAGAGGTTGTGGATGCTCCAACACTGGAGGTTTTAAAGAAGAGATTGGACAGCCATTTGTCTGGAATGGTACTATGGGGGTCTCCTGCCTGAGCAGGGAGTTGGACTAGAGGACCTCCAAGGTCCCTTTCAACTCTGTTGTTGTGTCAATAGCACTCACAGCTTCAGTCCTCTGCTCCCCTAGACACGATCATTGTCCAGATGGAGTAGGTGTTGGAAATGTACTTCTTTAAACAACAAACATTTTTAAACCAGCTGCTGTACTAGATGACTTTAGTACAGGAAAGTGTATACTCACTCTCAGGTCATACACCCAGTTCAGTTGGTTCAGGTACATCTTATCCAAGAGCAGTTAAAGTCAAGTTTTACTCCAAGCATGATGATGCTGTTGTATGCAGACTTAGATCTCTTAATCAAGGGTTTTTAAAAAATACATTGCTTTTATAAGAAAGAAAGCTAGTGGTGGAGCAGTGGTTAAAATGCAGCGCTTCGGCTGACTGCCATCTGCCATCTGCCTGGAGTTTGGCAGTTTGATTCTCATTGGCTCAAGGTTAACTCAGCCTTCCATCCTTCCGAGGTTGGTAAATGAGGACTCAGATTGTTGGGGGCAAATGTGCTGACTCTGTAAAAACGGCTTAGAGAGAGCAGTAAAGCACTGTGAAGTGGTATATAAGTCTAAGTGCTATAAGATCAATCATTAATAACATGCTCAATAGTAGTAACTGCAAGAGGGATCTCAGAGTCCTAGTGGACAATCACTTCAATATGAGCCATCAGTGTGCTGCAGCTGCCAAAAAAGCCAACACAGTGCTAGGCTGCATTAACAGAGGGATAGAATCAAGATCACGTGAAGTACTAATACCACTTTACAATGCCTTGGTAAGGCCACACCTGGAATACTGCATCCAGTTTTGGTCACCACAATGTAAAAAAGATGTTGAGACTCTAGAAAGAGTACAAAGACTGGAGGCTAAAACATATAAGGAACGGTTGCTGGAATTGGGTATATCTAGTTTAATGAAGAGAAGGACGAGGGGTGACATGATAGCCGTGTTCCAATATCTCAGGGGCTGCCACAAAGAAGAGGGAGTCAAGCTATTCTCCAAAGCTCCTGAAAGCAGGACAAGAAGCAACGGATGGAAACTAGTCAAGGAGAGAAGCAACCTAGAACTAAGGAGAAACTTCCTGACAGTTAGAACAATTAATCAGTGGAACAACCTCCCTCCAGAAGCTGTGAATGCTCCAACACTGGAAGTTTTTAAGAAGAGACTGGATAGCCATTTGTCTGAAATGGTATAGGATTTCCTGCCTGAGCAGGGGGTTGGACTAGATGACCTCCAAGGTCCCCTCCTCCTCCTCCTCCTCCTCCTTCTTATTATTATTATTATTATTATTATTATTATTATTATTATTATTATTATTATTATTATTATTATTCATGTAAGATCTTATTAGATCCTTCCTTCCTTCCCAAACTCCAAACTTCATTTTTTCAAAATTCATACAGTATTTCATGTCAGCAGTCACATAATTTAGATTTTCCCCCCAGTTTGCCCCGTCAGTTGTCAACCATTCTCAGGACTAGCCTTCAAGCAGAACCTTGACACCATTCTCATTTCATAACAATATACCACAACATGCACACAATTATAGCTTTGCATATTAAGATGCAAATGTGATCATATTATCATAAGTACATTAATTTATGCATCTGATGAAGTGAGTTGCAGTTCACAAAAGCTTATCCCCATTAATAAAATGTGTTAGTCAGAAAAGGTCCTGCTCCGGATATTTTTATCACCAGAAATGAACACAGCTCTCTTCCAGTTGTGGCCTTGGAAGTTCACTGCTAACTGGTAATACTTATATTCAACAGTTCTGGCCCTATTTTAGTACACAACTCATGATGATAAAAAAAATCCTTTTGGAACTATGTAGTTTTAAACTGTTGGCAGATTTATTCCTAGGCGAATAACTGCAGCTGATAAGTAAAAACATTGTCATTAAGCAAATCTAGCTTTCCCCATTGACTTTGCTTGCTGGAAGCTGGATAGGAAGGTTGCAAATGGTGATCATATCAATCAGACAATCAATCAGAATAGACCTGGAAGGGACCTTGGAGGTCTTCTAGTCCAACCTCCTACTCAAGCAGGAGACCCTGGCCTATACCATTTCAGACAGGTGGCTGTCCAAACTTTTCTTGAAAGCCTCCAGGGATGAAGCACCTACACCTTCTGGAGGCAAGCAGTTCCACTGGTTAATTGTTCTCACCCTGCAGTACTGCAGCTGCCATAAATACATGCTGTTTGCTCATGTTTTGATTACATGACCATGGGGATGCTGCAACTGTTGTAAGTATGAGAACTTGTTGTAAGTCACTGTTTCAGTGCTGTTGTAACTGAAATGGTTGCTAAATGAATGGTTGTAAGTTGAGAATTACCTGCATGCCCCAGAAACCCAAGGCCACTTTGCAATCACAAAATACCTATGAATTTGTTAGGGTGGTTCTTCCCCCACCATAGAGCAGACTTGCAAATAATAATAATAATAATAATAATAATAATAATAATAATAATAATAATAATAATAATAATAATAATAATAATAATAATAATAATAATAGTAATAATAATAATAATAATAATAATAATAATAATAATAATAATAATAATAATAATAATAATAATAATAATAATAATAATAATAATAATAATAATAATAATAATATAAAGTTGGAAGGGACCTTGGAGGTCATCTAGTCCAACCCCCTGCTCAGGCAGGAAACCCTATACCATTTCAGGCAAATGGCTGTCCAGTCTCTTCTTAAAAACCTCCAGTGTTGGAGCATTCACCACCTCTGGAGGCAGGTTGTTCCACTGGTTAATTGTTCTAAATGTCAGGAAGTTTCTCCTTAGTTCTAGGTTGCTTCTCTCCTTGACTAGTTTCCATCCGTTGCTTCTTGTCCTGCTTTCAGGTGCTTTGGAGAATAGCTTGGCTCCCTCTTCTTTGTGGCAGCCCCTGAGATATTGGAACACTGCTATCATGTCACCCCTCACCCTTCTCTTCATTAAACTACACATACCCAATTCCAGCAACCGTTCCCTATATGTTTTAGCCTCCAGCCCCCTAATCATCTTGGTTGCTCTTCTCTGTTTTGAGAGCCTCCCTGATCTTCAGCAGTCAATGGATTCACAAGTGTCTGTGTTGACACCCTTTGCACAAAAAAAGGTAATCCTTGACTTACAACAGTTCATTTAGTTCAGAGTTACAACGGCACTGAAGAAGTGACTTATGACTGTTTTTCACACTTACAACCGTTGCAGCTTCCCCATGGTCCTGTGTGATCAATGTTCAGATGCTTGGCAACTGACTCGTACTTATGACGGTTGCAGTGTCTCAAAGTTAGGTGATCCCCTTTTGTGACTTTCTGACAAGCAAAGTCAAAGGGGAAGCCAGATTCACTTAAGAACTGTGCAAGCAAGGTCTTAAAATGGGGCAAAATTCACTTAACAAAAATCTCGCTTAGCAACAGAAATGTTGAGCTCAGTCGTGGTTGTAATTTGAGGATTACCTGTATACTGCAATTATTCCTGAGGCTGTTGGATTGACAATAATTTGCCATATCTGAGGTGCTACTTAACAGGTTCTTCACTTATTCTTCACTTATACAGTTATTAACAACTTGCAATTTGTGAACGAAGGTATTTTAGTAATAATTTCAACTTATTTTTAAACTTTTCCTAATATTTTTTATTACTTAATTGGCTCATTCATCACCTTGACAGGGTAGAAAGGAAAATAAACAGCAAATACCTAATAATTATCTGATAATAAAATAATGATTATATTAAAATAATCGTATTAATATTTTCCACACTTTTATTTCCATTTTTCCATGGTGCGCAAGCTATACATAAATGAGGACTTGCTCCCTATAACACCAAAACCCTTAATCTGATCATTAAGTACAATCATATCGAGGCTGCTTTATATATTTACTTTTTTACAGAGTTTTGTTCAAGGTGTAGAATTTAAGATGGTGAGGTAAAAGCAGAACCGATTGATGAAAAGTACTAATTCATGGGATTTTTGCTGTTGAAATAGGATGTGGGAATTCAGGAATGGTGGGGGGGAGAGAGAAATGACAGAGAGATTTTTAGAAGCAGCCCTTGTCTAGACCTGACTTAAAAAAAAAAAGCAACAATGCTTGTCAGCCTTATGACTCATCAAAAGATTTAAACTTTCACAAGCCGAAGTCCCATAGTTTTGAAAGCAGATGGTGAGGAAGAAATGATTTTCAATTCCATCTTGACTACTGCAATTCCCGTTTTAATTGTATCTTAGGCAACCAGCCGGATGCCTTTAGATCAAGCAGCCAACTCAGACAAAGCAAGAATTATGCCCCAACCCTACAGAACTCGTCAGTCATCTGAAGCTTACAAACAGGGGGAAATGCCGTCTGAAGCCTCCTCCATCACCCTTAAGCTCACTACTCTCCTCTCCTCACGTATGATTAATAACATCTAGGATCCAAAATGAGTTCAGCTGCAATCTAATAAACTTGGTATCAATTGTCCAGGGCACAAATAACCATGTAATGCAATAACTCTACATGCAGCAGACAAACAGAGTAGTTTGTCAATAGTTCAACCCATGAAGAAATGAGAAGGTGTGAGATTCATTAAATTGCTGTGCATAGCCTTAATCTTGTGCGGCAATCAGCTGCAGCTTTGTTACCTCTTCCAGTTTTCTCAAGCAAGGAGAAGGAATGAAAAGTTGAAGGAAGTTCTGTCTTGGGCCCAGTACTCTTCAATATCTTCATCAATACTTAGCCGAGGGAATAGATGGGGAACTCATCAAATTCGCAGACGACACCAAGCTGGCAGGAATAGCCAATACTCCAGAAGACAGGCTTAAGATACAGAAGGATCTTGACAGACTCGAACATTGGGCGCTATCTAACAAAATGAAATTCAATAGTGGAAAAAAAAGGTTCTACATTTAGGCAAGAAAAACCAAACGTACAGGTATAGTAGAGGTGGTACCTTGCTCAATAGTAGTAACTGTGAGAGGGATCTCGGAGTCCTAGTGGACAATCACTTAAATATGAGCGAGCCATGTGCTGCAGCCGCCAAAAAAGTCAGAGGGATAGAATCAAGATCACGTGAAGGGTTAATATAATGCCTCGCTAAGGCCACATTTGGAATACTGCCTCCAGTTTTGGTCGCCACAATGTAAAAAAGATGGTGAGACTCTAGAAAGAGTGCAGAGAAGAACAACAAAGAGGATTAGGGGTCTGGAGGCTAAAATATATGAAAAACAGTTACAGAAATTGGGTATAAGAATTGGAGTGATAGAATAGCAGTGTTTCAATATCTGAGGGGCTGCAACAAAGAAGGGGTCAACTTATTCTCCAAAGCACCTGAATGCAGAACAAGAAGCAATTATGACCGTTTTCACACAACCATTGCTGCATACTCATGGTCATGTGATAAAATTCAGACCTCCAAGGTCCCTTCTATTCTATTCTATTCTATTCTATTCTATTCTATTCTATTCTATTCTATTCTATTCTATTATTCTATTCTATTCTATTCTCCCACTCATTTTCTCAACAATACCCCCCCTTGCCTACTTTAGCAAAAAAAAATGGGTAAGAGGCATGCAAACAGATGGACCAATTTCACAAAAGTGCAGAAAATATGTTGTTGATTGTATATTAATGTTAGATGTGGATATTTATAGAATGTGGGCACACCATTTTAGTTGTATAAAGAGGGTGTGAAGCCCTTACAAGTGTTGAAATTTTGACCCTCTACTAGTCTTTATAAATCTGCTTTCTGGATACAGCCTTTTCACATTGCTTCAGCAAATATTCTCATCTGTCGCTTGGTTTCCAATCTCTCTCTTTTTTCTTTTTCTTTTCTTTTGAAAATATGTCGGAACAAACTTTAAAATGATTGCTCCATAGTTAATGCTGCATGCAGCACTAAAGACAAAGGGAAAACTCTGTTCATTTGCATAGAGAGTGCAGAGTTAATTGTAATTAACCCAGCTTCTAGAGATGCAGCAGAGGAGAAAATAAATAGGAGAAGAAGGAGGAAAAAACAATTATTTTTATTTATTTAGTTTTCATTTTTCTATGGCCACCCATCTCACAAAATAGAACTGTGGGTGGTGTACAATTTAAACAAAATATAATATGAATGGCAATATAAATACTCTACAATTAAAATATTATTATTATTATTAAAAAGCTTAAAAGGCTAGAAGAGAGCAGTGATGTTATTATTACTAAAAGGCTAAAAGGCCAGGAGAGAGCATTAGATATTATAAATAGTGTAGCCCCCTTATTAAATTAGAACAAAATAATGGAGTTGGAAGGGACCTTGGAGGTCTTCTAGTCCAATCCCCTGCTCCGGCAGGAAACCCTGTGTCATTTCAGACAAATGGTTGTCCAATCTCTTCTTGAAAACCTCCAGTGCTGGAGCACCCACAACTTCTGGAGGCAAGTCGTTCCACTAATTAATTGTTCTCACTGACGGGAAATTTCACATTAGTTCTAGGTTGTTTCTCTCCTTGATTAGTTTCCATCTGTTGCTTCTTGTCCTGCCTTCTGGTACTTTGGAGAATAGGTTGACCCCCTTTTCTTTGTGTAAAGTAAAGGTAAAGGTAAAGGTTCCCCCGCACATGCGTGCTAGTCGTTTCCGACTCTAGGGGCCGGTGCTCATCTCCGTTTCAAAGCCGAAGAGCCAGCGCTTGTCCGAGGACGTCTCCGTGGTCATGTGGCCGGCATGACTAGACGCCAAAGGCGCACGGAACACTGTTACCTTCCCACCGTAGTGGTCCCTATTTATCTACTTGCATTTTTACGTGCTTTCAAACTGCTAGGTTGGCAGAAGCTGGGACGGATAACAGGCGCTCACTCTGTTACACGGCACTCGGGATTTGACCCGCCAAACTGCCGACCTTCTGATCAACAAGCTCAGCGTCCTAACCCTCAAATACTGGAACACTGCTATCATGTCACTCCTAGTCCGTATTTTAATTAAATTATTCATATGCAATTCCAGCAACTGTTCTTCATATGTTTTAGCCTCCAGGCCACTAGTCACCTTTGTCGCTCTTCTCTGCACTTTTTCTAGAGTCTATTGTGACATCGTTCAGGTTTTCTAGCACATGTAAAACTCTGGCTGGGGAATTCTGGGAGTCAAAGTCCAAACTTCTCAAAGTTGTCAAGTTGAGAAAGAATGAGTAAGCTTTCCCATTACTTTAATGGTAGCGAGTGTAGCAGCTCAGATTTTTCATATTCATAATAACCCTGCTATTAAAATTATTAACCCCAAAGCCAAGTCTTTGAACCTGATCATAACTTTACATTTTCACCATTGCTAAGATTTGCTTTCACTTTGAAATCTCAGCCACCTGCGTATGCTCTAATTTTCTCCAAATTATCCTGCTGTGGGCATGCTGAGTCTGTGGATACTTGGAAAACAGAGGAGAGTTTTTTAAAAACAAGAAACGAGAAACAAACAAAAAAAACCTAGGCAAATAGTTACTGTGTTAGTTCTTGAGCAATCTGGCGCTATCCTTTCTCTGCAACTGTTGGTCAAACAATTAGCAATGGCAAATATTTGCTGGTGCAAAAGCGAATATAGAGATAGATGCAACTCCTACCTAGGCTGTTAATGGAGAATTAGTTTCAATGAAAACTAGGCTAAATTAGTCCCCATACATTATTCATTGGGAATTATTCACTGGGCTGTAGCCAGAAGGCAAAAAAAGGATCAAGTAATGTGACATGAGAAAGCAGACTAAGTCATTCTCCACTACTTTCTCTGGAAAACTCCCTCATTGATGACAATACTTGTAGAGGTGAGGGAGATCAAGGAAGCAAGACCTATGCAGATTTAAATAAGGCCTCCTTGAGAGCAGTCTGGAGTAAATATGGAACTTTGGAAACTGAGAGAGGAATTTCCCACCCTCATTTATAATGTGTTAATTAATTAGGTAAAGGTAAAGGTAAAGGTTCCCCCGCACATGCGTGCTAGTCGTTTCCAACTCTAGGGGCCAGTGCTCATCTCCGTTTCAAAGCCGAAGAGCCAGCGCTTGTCCGAGGATGTCTCCGTGGTCATGTGGCCGGCATGACTAGATGCGAAAGGTGCACGGAACGCTGTTACCTTCCCACCGTAGTGATCCCTATTTTTCTACTTGCATTTTTTTATGTGCTTTCGAACTGCTAGGTTGGCAGAAGCTGGGACGAGTAACAGGCGCTCACTCTGCTACGCGGCACTCGGGATTCGACCCGCCAAACTGCCGACCTTCTGATCGACAAGCACAGCGTCCTAACCCACTGAGCCACCGCGTCCCTCTGTTAATTAATGAAGGCTCCTTCTATTCCTTTCCAGCCTCCCTACAATCGTTGACACAGATTTTATAAGTTACCTGGGACTAACACGATGATAGTGGCGGCATTTTGAGTAACATAATTGTATGTTAAAGCCCTGGTGAGAAGCAACAACAGAATACAGACAGTCCTTGACTTACAACTATTTGTTTAACAACTGATGGAGATTGATCTATTCTTTGAATCACCAGAGAGCAGGACCAGAAGTAATGGATGGAAACTTATTAAACAGAAGCCCAGCCTCGAACTAAGGAGAAATTTCCTGACTGTGAGAACAACTAATCAATGGAAGTGCTTCCCTCCTTGAATTGTGGGGCTGTCACAAAGAAGAAGGGGTCAACCTATTCTCCAAAGCACCTGAAGTCAGGACAAGAAGCAATGGATGGAAACTAATCCATGTAGAGAGAACTAATCTAAAACTAGGGAGAAATTTCCTGATGATTAGAACAATTAATCAGTGGAACAGCTTGCCTCCAGAAGTTGTGGGTGCTCCATCACTGGAGTCTTTTATGAAAAGACTGGACAGCCACTTGTATAGGGTTTCCTGCTTGAGCAAAGGGTTGGAATAGGAAGACCTCCAAGGTCCCTTCCAACTACTTCTTCTTCTTCTTCTTCTTCTTCTTCTTCTTCTTCTTCTTCTTCTTCTTCTTCTTCTTCTTCTTCTTCTTCTTCTTCTTCTTCTTCTTCTTCTTCTTCTTCTTCTTCTTATTATTATTATTATTATTATTATTATTATTATTATTATTATTATTATTATTATTATTATTATTATTATTATCCCTTCCTACTGTTGTTCTTGTATTATTCTGTTATCCCTTCTAATCCTATGATTCTATGTTCTACATTCAAAGTTACAACAACACTGAAAAAAAAGTGACTTACAACCAGTGGTGGGATTCAACTGATTCTCTGCATGGATACCACTTCTAGAAGTCTATTCTGGGCCTGGGCCTCTATGTCCACGCACTTCTGGAGGGCTGTTCTGGGCCTGGGAGGCCTCTCCCAGGCCTCCAAGGCTCAGAACGGACTTCCAGAAGTAGCGTCCACACACCTCCGGTGGGCCATTCTAGGCCTAGGAGGCCTCCCCCAGACCTCCGAGGCTCAGAATGGACTTTCAGAAGTGGCGTCCATACACTTAAGGCAGTCCATTCTGGGCATTGCGAAAAAGGGCTAGGGCTTCAGCCAGTTCCCTGAAGTCAACAAAAAATTAGCTAACGGTTCTCCCGAACCTGTGTGAACTGGCTGAATCCCACCACTGCTTACAACTGGTCCTCGCACTTACAACTCTTACAGCACCCGCAACAGTCACATAAGCAAAAGTGGCAACCAGCTTGTATTTATGATGGCTGCAGCATACTGGGGTTATTTTAATCATCATTTATAACTCCCCACTCAATGGGGAAAACTAGATTGGCTTTAAAAACTCCTGATTCACTGGACGACTGCAGTGATTCACTTAACAACTATGGCAAAAAGTTGTGAAATTGGGTGCAACTCACTTAACTATCTCCTTGCTTAGCAACAGAAATTCTGCTCCCATTTGTGGTTCATAAGTCGAGGACTACCTATGCTCAGGTGATTGGCACAAAGGACAAGTCCAAATATTTGAACATGACTGTTAGTTGGCTTTCTGGCAATTCTCTGTCAAGCGCAATAGGTTTATTCCATACTAAATCTCTCTACAAGAATCTGAACTACGGTTAGTCCTCAACTTACAACCACGACTGAGCCCAAAATTTCTGTTGCTAGGTGAGACAGTTGTTAAGTGAATTTGGCCACATATTACAACCTTTCTTGCCACAGTTGCTAAGTGAATCATTGTAGTTATTAAGTTAGCAACACGGTTGTTAAGAGAATCTGGCTTCCCCATTGACTTTGCTTGTCAGAAGGTCGCAAAAGGTGACTTTGCAACCATCATAAATTTGAGTCAGTTTCCAAGCATCTGAATTTTGATCACATGACCCTAAGGGTGCAGCAAAGGTTGTAAGCATGAGAAACAGTCATAAGTCACTTTTTACAGGGCTGTTGTAACTTCGAATGGTCATTAAATGAGCTGTTGTAAGTCAAGGACTATATTAACAGACAAAGCAAACAGGTGATCAAGAAGAGTCAATAGAATTCAGGGTGGTCTGGAATTAAATCCTTTGTGTCTACAAATGGATTTGAAACTGATGACACATTTGACACCCTCCCCTCAGATTCAGCCTCGTCATCGCCTACATTCTCTTTCTTTTTAAGAGGAAGATGTGGCTGGGGAGGAGGAGGAGGAGGAGGAGGAGGAGGAGGAGGAGGAGGAGAAGGAGAAAATACAGTCCCATCTTTTCAAACTTATCTTTTACATTCATTAATGTGTTCGATTAAGTAAACTAAGGGGTAATGAGCTGAGGGTCATTAACTTACTGGAGGAACAGAATTGTGGTTTGGCATAATTAGCAATTTGGAAACAGTGTATATGGAAAATATGATGCAGCTGCTGCTTTTCGGATGGATGGAATAGTACTTTTTCTACTTTGTGGCTTTCTTGAGACACTGACATTTTGATAGGATAAGACCTCCCAAAGAAAAGAGAGAGTATGTATACGTGTAATGGTATATTCTAAGGTTAAAATAAAAGAAGGCAATAGAATCCAGAATGAACCAATGTGTCAACCCTACCAATTAGTCCAGACTAGGAGTGTTGTTGTTGTTAGCTGCAAAGTCGTGTCTGACCCATCGCGACCCCATGGACAACGTTTTCTCCAGGCCTTCCTGTCCTCTACCATCTTCTGGAGTCCATTTAAGCTCATGCCTACTGCTTCAGTGACTCCATCCAGCCACCTCATTCTCTGTCGTCCCCTTCTTCTCTTGCCCTCAATCTTTCCCAGCATTAGGCTCTTCTCCAGTGAGTCCTTCCTTCTCGTTAGGTGGCCAAAGTATTTCACTTTCAACTTCAGGATCTGGCCTTCTAAAGAGCAGTCAGGGTTGATCTCCTCTAGGATTGACCGGTTTGATCGCCTTGCAGTCCAAGGGATTCGCAGGAGTCTTCTCCAACAACATAGTTCAAAGGCCTCAATTCTTTGGTGCTCAGCCTTTCTTATGGTCCAACTTTCACTGCCATACATTGCAACTGGGAAGACCATAGCCTTGACTATATGCACTTTTCTTGACAGGGTGATGTCTCTGCTTTTTAGTGTGCTGTCTAGATTTGCCATGCCTTTCCTCCCAAGGAGACTAGGAGTACATGTCTAAATAAGCTAAAACTGTCTTTATTGAGGTTGGCTTTAATAATAAATGGGCATGCAATGGCTCAGGGTGTAAAGATGCTGAGCTTGTCAGCTGGAAATCTGACAGCCTGGGTTTGAGAACTGAGTGCCCTGCGATGGGATGAGCTCCTGTTATTTTCTCCACCTCCTGCCCATCTAGCAGTCTGAAAACATGCAAATGTGAGTAGGTAAATAGGTACCACTTCAGTGGGAAGGTAACAGCATTCCATGCACCTTGGTGTTTAGTCATGCTGACCACGCAACAGCTTGCCTCCAGAAGTTGTGGGTGCTCCATCACTGGAGGTTTTTAAGAAGAGACTGGACAGTCACTTGTCTGAAATGGTATAGGTCAGGGGTAGGCAACCTTGGCTCTTTTGTGGCTTGTGGACTTCAACTCCCAGAATTTCTGAGCCAGGTAGCTGGCTCAGGAATTCTGGGAGTTGAAGTCCACAAGTCATAAATGAGCCAAGGTTGTTATCCCTGGTATAGATTCTCCTGCTTGAGCAGGAGATTGGATTAGAAGACCTCCACAGTCACTCCCAACTCTGTTCTAATTGATTGATTGAACTCATGGCCCAATAGTGGGTCTTGGTGGAGCAGTGAGCTAATGCCTCCTTAAGTAACACCAGCTGCCTGCAATTAGTGCAGGTTCGCATCCCACCAGGCTCAAGGTTGACTCAGCCTTCCATCCTTCCAAGGGAGGTAAAATGAGGACCCAGACTGTTGGGGGCAATAAGCTGACTTTGTAATAATGCTGCTTGGGGGGGGAAAGCCCTAATAAGCAGGCATATACATAGAATGAAGGCTATTGCTAAGCACATTGGTTTGTGCTTAAATTGTAAGCCGCCCTGAGTCTTCAGAGAAGGGCGGGATATAAATGGGATTAAAAAAAAAATAGCCCGGGAGTTGGAGACCCCTGGACTAGAAAAACTCTGAGGCCACTTCTATCGCTATGGTTCTTTGATTGTGCTGTTCATCCCCCCAGCCCAGCTCCGCCCTTTTTAATCCACTGAATAGGTATTTATTATTCAATTTATATGCTGACCATCTCACCATCAAGTGAATATTCTGAATACAGATAGCCCTTGATTTACAACAATTCATTTAGTGACCATTCAGAATTACAATACCATTGAAAAAAAGTGACTTGTGATGGATTTTCACACTTTGCAGCATTCCCATGCTCACATGACCTGGGACTACCTTTTGTAATCTTCTGAGAAGCAAGGTCAACGGGGATGCCAGATTGGCTTAACAGTCGTGTTATTAATTTAACAAGTGCAGTGATTCCCTGAACAACTGTGGCAAGGAAAGTTGCAAAATGGGGCAAAAATTCACTTAACAAATGTTTCGCTTAGCAACGGAAATTTTGGACTACCTGCATTACCTTCTTTTCTAGGGCTTAAAAAAATATTTCAGAACCTTTCGCCTGGGTGATGCTTCTTTCATATATTGCTTTGTTTTCCTTCTATGAAGCACCTCTTTATCAAAGCAAATCAAGCTGAATTCCTTGCATATGCCTCATGATTCCCCATAGGTGATCCATCATTATATTTCAGCTGTATTTTTAATGGCAGTGAACAGAACAATATGGTTTGCCTGTTGGATGTTTCTTTAATTTGTCACTGTAAATAACAGGTGAGAAAATTATACGTGGTAAACATACACAGTTAGTCACGGACAGACTGTTCAGATTTAGAGACAGCGATTCTGATTTGGGGAGTAATAATATTACCAAGCCAGGCAAAATTTGGACTTTCTTAATTCTTTGAAGTGAATACTTTGAAGTGAATACTCTAAATATTTTGCACTGCATTTGGTGATCTATTCAGTTTTTTCTTGTTTATATTAATAAATTGTGTTGGGCTCTCTTCTGTCCGCTGTCTAGGGGTCCCTGCTGTGAAATGGAAGGCTGCGTAAATTACATAAACAAACAAAACAATAAAATGTTATATTTAATTTTCTATCAGCATTGTCAGACTCCCCTGCTGTCAATTTGGGCTAGAAATCATACAATAAAATCATAGCCTCTCCCGAGTTTTAATTAATTGTATTTATTAGAAGGAAAGTTAAAGCAGTAAGATAAGAATATTTATTGGAAGGAAGGTGAAGATAGTTAAGAACTCCGAGAACTATTTTATTTTCATGGGAAACATTGTAGATGTAGTCCTTGACTTCCAACAATTTGTTTAGTGCCCATTCGAAGTTGCAATGGCACTGAAAAAGGTGACTTATGACCATTTTTTACACGATCCTGGTAGCCTCACCATGGTCACATGATCATGATTCAGACACTTGACAACTGATTCATATTTATGACGGTTGCAGGGTCCCGGGGTCATATAATCCCTTTTTGCGACCTTTTGACAAGGAAAGTCAATGGGGAAGCCAGCTTCATTTAACAACCATGTCACTAACTGAACAACTGCAGTGATTCGCTTAATAACTATGACAAGAAAATGGGGCAAAATTCACCGAACAACTGCCTTGCTTAGCGATGGAAATTGTGGGCTCAATTACGGTCATAATTCGAGGACTGCCTGTACTGTATGACCAAAACATTTGTTCATTTTTTCCCCACACTCTTACAAGGACAGAAGCTTCCCTGTTTTGTGAAGGTGGACACTACAATTCAAATCAACTTATAACAATTACAACAACAACAACAACAACAACAAAATAATAATAATAATAATAATAATAATAATAATAATAATAATAATAATAATAATAATAATAATAATAATAATAATAATGATGATGATGATGATGATGATGATGATGGAAGGGACCTTGGAGGTCTTCTAGTCCAACCCCCTGCTCAGGCAGGAAACCCTATACCATTTCAGAAAAGTGGCTGTCCAATCTCTTTTTAAAATCTTCCAGTGTTGGAGCATTTACAACTTCTGGAGGCAGGTGGTTCCACTGGTTAATTGTTCTCACTGTCAGGAAATTTCTCCTTTGTTCTAGGTTGCTTCTCTCTTCGGTTAGTTTCCATCCGCTGCTTCTTGTCTTGCTTTTAGGTACTTTGGAGAATAGCTTGACTCCCTCTTCTTTGTAGCAGCCCCTGAGATATTGGAAGACTGCTATCATGTCCCCCCTCGTCCTTCTCTTCATTAAACTAGACATACCCAATTCTAGCAGCTGTTCCTTATATGTTTTAGCCTCCAGTCCCCCGATCATCTTTGTTGCTCTTCTCTGCACTCTTTCTAGAGTCTCAACATCTTTTTTACATCGTGGTGACCAAAACTGGATGCAGTATTCCAAGCGTGGCCTTACCAAGGCATTGTAAAGTGGTATTAACACTTCACGTGATCTTGATTCTATCCCTCTGTTAATGCAGCCTAGAGTTGGCTTTTTGGGCAGGTGCAGCACAAGGCTGACTCCTATTTAAGTGATTGTCCACTCGGATCCTTGATCCCTCTCACAGTTATTACTATTGAGCAAGGTACCACCTATACTTCTAGACCTATGGCACAGAATTTCCTTGAAACAGTGCCTAGAATCTACATTCCTATAACAACAGACATTGCCCCAATTGTGCTATGATCCATTATCTTCTTCCATCTAGTTTTACAGAATTCCAGAGTAACCAAGTTGGAAGGGATCTTAGAAGTCTTCTAGTCCAACCCCCTGCAACTGCTTCTGCTATGGCTGTAGATACATAGAGAGCTGGAGCATCGGAGAGACAAATAGAACAATAGACAAAAAGGAAGCCATCTCTGGGGCTGGAGGAAATAACTCCCAATCCAGGAAGTGTTCTAAATCCAGGTTGCAGCAACATCCCTGACCAGACATAACACCAATGGCTTCCACCAGTGTCTCACCACTACTTCATAGTTTATTGCCAACTCTCTCTAGCTAGGAAGCAGCTTCTATTCTGGCCAGGTATTTTAATAATGTAGGACATAATACTCCCAGCTCTTTATCTATTGGCCTCAGATTCTGCTTCAATACTAGCACAGGTAGTCCTTGAATTATAACAGGACAAGCAGGACAAGAAGCAACGGATGGAAACTAGTCAAGGAGAGAAGCAACCTAGAACTAA
Organism: Vipera berus; assembly: GCF_964194415.1. Lineage (NCBI taxonomy): Eukaryota > Metazoa > Chordata > Lepidosauria > Squamata > Viperidae > Vipera > Vipera berus. The sequence continues at coordinate 11,312,267 of NC_138206.1, forward strand.
GGAGAAACTTCCTGACAGTTAGAACAATTAACCAGTGGAACAACCAGCCTCCAGAAGCTGTGAATGCTCCAACACTGGAGGTTTTTAAGAAGAGACTGGCCAGCCATTTGTCTTAAATGGTATAGGGTTTCCTGCCTGAGCAGGGGGTTGGACTAGATGACCTCCAAGGTCCCTTCCAACTTCTTCTTCTTCTTCTTCTTCTTCTTCTTCTTCTTCTTCTTCTTCTTCTTCTTCTTCTTCTTCTTCTTCTTCTTCTTCTTATTATTATTATTATTATTATTATTATTATTATTATTATTACAATTGGTTTAGTGACTGTTCAAAGTTACAACAGCACTGAAAAAAAAAGGGACTTATGACCATTTTTCACACAATCCTGGTAGCCTCCCCATGGTCACATGATCAAAAATCAGACCTTTGGCAACTGACTCATATTTATGACGGTTGCAGTGTCCAAAGTCCGGTGATCCCTTTTTGCGACCTTCTGACAAGCAAAGTCGATGGGGAATCCAGGTCCCACTTAACAACCACGTTGCTAACTTAGCAACTTAACAGAGATTCACTTAACAAATGTGACAAGGAAACTCACTTAACTAAAGTCTCACTTAGCAACAGTAATTTTGCACTCCCTTGTGGTCAAAGGTTGAGGACTATCTGTATTTCCATTACCAGATATTTCTTCCTCTTCCTCTTCCTCTTCCATTTGTTTTTTAACCAATGTTTCCTTAGCTGCTTCCTGTTCTTCTTGGGCACCTGACGGGCAGGAAGATGTGTGAGACGTTCTAAAAATATCTGAAAAGTTTATCAAGGACCAGCTATTTTAAAGAGGGGTACACTTTTTCTGGTTTGACCCATATTTGCCCTTTGATAGCATCTCAGTGGTTACGCTCTAAAACAGATGGGGCCAGGAAAATATTAAATTAAACCTAGCTTAATTCCAAGTAATTAAAATTAAATGTCCATGATGAAATACACAATTAATATGATTTCTCCCTATGTATTTAATCATTTCCCATTTCTACCGCATTAAAAAAGATAATGTGATAGCAATTACTGTAGCAGCCTTGGAGTGTGTTACCCAAGGAATCTCCAGCCCTTTCAGACCGCCTCACCAAATTAACCGAGTTATTATTTCTTTTTGTGGAAATAATTTATTTCTGAAGAGCAGAGCTTTAACCAGCTGCCTGTAGAGCTTAGGACTGCCCCTGACCTTCGCTCATTCCGCCGGGACCTGAAGACCTGGCTCTTCAAGCTTTCTGGCCTGGACTGAGAGTATTAACTGTGGTGTTAATTGTATTTTTAATTGTAATTGGGTTTTTATTTCAAGGTTAGTGTAATCATTTTAATTGTTTTTAATTTTTGTAATTTGTTGCAATGTTTTTAAAAAACCTTGTAAACCGCCCTGAGTCCTACGGGAGAAGGGCGGTATATAAGTTTAATTAATAATAATAATAATAATAATAATAATAATAATAATAATAATAATAATAATAATAATAATAATAATAATAACTCTAATGAGACTCTAGTCATATTCCTAGATCAATATATAACCGTGTTCTTCATATATTTGTGATAATGTTCTGTTGTAAGTCCAAAGAGCCTTGGTGGAGCAGTGGGCTAATGCCTCCTTAAGTAACACCAGCTGCCTGCAATTAGTGCAGGTTCGCATCCCACCAGGCTCAAGGTTGACTCAGCCTTCAATCCTTCCGAGGTAGGTAAAATGAGGACCCAGATTGTTGGGGGCAATTAAGCTGACTTTGTAATAATGCCGCTTGGGGTGTGTGTGAAAGCCCTAATAAGCAGGCATATACATAGAATGAAGGCTACTGCTAAGCTTGTAAGCCGCCCTGAGTCTTCGGAGAAGGGCAGGATATAAATGGAATTAAAATAAAAATAAAAAAAATAAAAATATTATACACATTAGAAAACTAAAACATTACTTTTTGACATAATTGCTATTCAAACTGAGACACATTAATAATAATAATAATAATAATAATAATAATAATAATAATAATAATAATAATAATAACAACAACAACAACAACAACCACAACAACAACAACAACTATAATGAGACTCTAGTCATATTCCTAGATCAATATATAACCGTGTTCTTCATATATTTGTGATAATGTTCTGTTGTAAGTCCAAAGAGCCTTGGTGGAGCAGTGGGCTAATGCCTCCTCAAGTAATAACAGCTGCCTGCAATTAGTGCAGGTTCGAGTCCCACCAGGCTCAAGGTTGACTCAGCCTTCCATCCTTCCGAGGTAGGTAAAATGAGGACCCAGATTGTTGGGGGCAATTAAGCTGACTTTGTAATAATGCCGCTTGGGGTGTGTGTGAAAGCCCTAATAAGCAGGCATATACATAGAATGAAGGCTACTGCTAAGCTTGTAAGCCGCCCTGAGTCTTCGGAGAAGGGCGGGATATAAATGGAATTAAAATAAAAATAAAAAAAATAAAAATATTATACACATTAGAAAACTAAAACATTACTTTTTGACATAATTGCTATTCAAACTGAGACACATAATAATAATAATAATAATAATAATAATAATAATAATAACAACAACAACAACAACAACAACAACAACAACAACAACAACAACTATAATGAGACTCTAGTCATATTCCTAGATCAATATATAACCGTGTTCTTCATATATTTGTGATAATGTTCTGTTGTAAGTCCAAAGAGCCTTGGTGGAGCAGTGGGCTAATGCCTCCTTAAGTAACACCAGCTGCCTGCAATTAGTGCAGGTTCGAGTTCCACCAGGCTCAAGGTTGACTCAGCCTTCCATCCTTCCGAGGTAGGTAAAATGAGGACCCAGATTGTTGGGGGCAATTAAGCTGACTTTGTAATAATGCCGCTTGGGTGTGTGTGAAAGCCCTAATAAGCAGGCATATACATAGAATGAAGGATACTGCTAAAGCTTGTAAGCCGCCCTGAGTCTTCGGAGAAGGGCGGGATATAAATGGATTTTTTTTAAAAAAGATGCTTTTTCATGAGGCAACTGGACTTCTTGTTTTTCTTTGAAGTTGTTTCCCTTCTCATCCAAGAAGCGAAACATCATTCCATTCCCCATCATCTGGTCAGAGCTGAAGAAGCTTCTCGGATGAGAAGCAAAACATCTTCAAAGAAAAACAAGAAAGTCCAGTTGCCTCGTGGAAAAAGCACTTTTGGGATAACTATGACCTGGACGACTGAGAATCTCCACAGGCGTTCTGTTGTAAGGTGTTTCGTGGTATTTAATTGACTTTCCACTGGAATAATACTTATTGTCCTAATATCCAAGTTCACCTGCAGTCAACCTCTTAAGAATCAGAAACCTCACTGAAGCTGAAAGCTTGATAAACCTGACACATCATATTTGAAAAAGAAAAACCTCTCTCTCTTTTTAAGATTTGGAATGGTATTATTTCTTGCTTATTGAAATGGGATTCCTCAGATAGTGGTTTGTCCATTGGTTCAGAAATGCAGGTGCTCCTTGTTTAATGACCACTTATTCAGCAATTATCCAAAGTTATGATGACACTGAATGAGTGGTAGTTAAGATCAGTCCTTGTACTTACCTATGGCCATTGCAGAATGTCACGTAATCATGTTTTGCTACCTTCCCTGCTGGTTTCTGATAAACAAAGTCAGTGGGGAAGCTGGCAGGAAGTTGCAAGTTGTGGTCACGTTACGTCCTCACTTAATGACCTGCACAATCTTCCCTTAACAATGACAAGTGGGACTGCTGGTCAAATGTTTTTCAACATCACTTAGTAACAGAATTTACAGTCTCAATTTGTGCTTCCTAAAAAGGGATAAATTTTAATTCCTAAGCCTTCAAGCCATTATCATTATTAAAGGTAACAGTTCGAATAGAACAGCCCAGCCCAGCCCAGCCCAGCCCAGCCCAGCCCAGCAAAGCAAAGCAAAGCAAAGCAAAGCAAAGCAAAGCGAAGCGAAGCGAAGCGAAGCGAAGCAAAGCGAAGCAAAGCAAAGCACAGAACAGAACAGAACAGAACAGAACAGAATACTTTATTGGCCAAATGTGATTGGACACACAAGGAATTTGTCTCCAGTGTACATACTAACTATGTACAGTGTGCATAGCTCTCAATATACATACAAACAACAAAGTAATATACTCATAAGATACCAATAAGACAAGGCAGTAGGAAAGATAAGAAGGATAATAGTAATACAGCCATACTACATGGGTAAATGTCCTTAAAGATAAGACAGTACTGTGGGAATTAGGTGTGCAGCTTATATATGGGTACATCTCAAGTCATGCCTATAACTCCTCTATTTTGAGAGCAACCAATGATTTCCAGTTGGCTTTCAAGAACAATGAAAGATCTTGGTTCTCAACCTAGAAATTCCTTCCTAGAGCATACCCACCTTTTTGTAATAACATTTGGCCACATTGTAATTGTTCAGTTACAGTTTGTCACTTCTCAGTAATTTCCCTCTCTTCTGGAGAATATAGTATCCCTTCTACCCAATGTCTATGGGTTAGGATTAGGGTTAGGGTCAGTTATCCAGGTCATGGTTGTCCCAATGGTGCTTTTTCAAGAGGGAATTGGACTTTCTTTGTTTTTCCTTGAAGACATTTCACTTCTCGTCCAAGAAGCTTCTTCAGTTCTGACTGAATGGTGGGGAATGGTAGAATTTATATTCTTTGCAGTCATCTGCTCATCAGCACTCCCTCTGAGAGTCACTGAGGCTACTTGGGGCCTTGTTTACTCACAGTCCTTTCAGCAGTTCCAAAAAGGTTCCACACCCATTTTCACTATTCAGCTGACCCTGAGGGCACAGATAAACCTCCAAGAGGCCTCAACGACTCCCAGAAAGAGTGCTAATGACCAGATGACTGCAAGGAATATAAATCCTTCTGTTCCCCACCATTCAGGCAGAACTGAAGAAGCCTCTTGAATGAGAAGCAAGACATCTTCAAGGGGAAAAAAGAAAGTCCAGTTGCCTCTTGAAAAGCATCATTGGGATCCCTTCTGCCTGCAGGTTGTGAATAGCTCCTGTTTCCTAGTTTTCAAAATACCCAGTTATTCAATTGAGCCTTGTGGACCAGACTTATTACTTTCTTCCCAAGACCATGAATCAATTTGATTTTTATCCTGAAGGAAGATTCCCAGTTTTTGTATGGCTACCTACAACATATGATTCTAATTTTGAAATTTGATTTTTTTTAAACTGTTTTAATTATGGAGTTGGGGAGTTGTACACCATTTCGAGTCAGAGTCAGGTTATTGATTTGATTTGATTTATAGAGTCATCTCCCGTATCAAGAAATGCAAAGAATTGTTTCTCTACTTTCTCTGCTCATAAATTTGGAGAATTTCAAGCAGTAGACTTCTACCAAGATATTATGAAATCAAACAAAAGAAGGGAAAATACATAACATTAAAAGAAAGATGTATTTTCTTGTAGAGAAAAAAATGGCAATTGGTTATAATGACATTTGTGAGACAGTTAGTCCTTGAAGTATGACATAGAACATAGAATAATAAAGTTGAAAGGGACCTTGGAGGTCTTCTAGTCCAACTCCCAGCTCAAGCAGGAGACCCTATACCAGTTCAGAGAAATGGTGGTCCAGTCTCTTTTTGAAAGCCTCCAGTGATGGAGCACCCACAACATCTAAAGGCAATCTATTCCATTGATTGATTGCTCTAACCATTAGGAATTTTCTCCTTAGTTCTAAGTTGCTTCCCCAGATTTACATTAAGCCAGATGTACTTAACAACTGTATGAATTGCTTTACAAGTGTAGCAAAAAGGTCAAAATCAAGCACAACTCACTTAATGATCTCATCGCTTAACAATGGAAGTTCCAGTCCCAATTGTTGTGGTAAGTCAAGGACTATCTGTACAAGGTTGTTTACTGAGGTCTTACTACTCCTTGTAGAAACACAACTGCTAGGATGTTTTCCAGGGGTTGGCTAATAAATCCTTGATTATGTTTATTCAAAAAGATTTCCAAAGGGCCTGGACTGAGTTGAAAGCAGATTTTACTACATATATACATATACAATCCACATTCCTTCATAAGATTCTTGTTGGGTTTGGACTGGAAGATTGGATATGTAATTCCTGAGAGCAAGATTGGTCTAGTGCAGGGGTAGGCAACCTTGGCTCTTTTATGACTCATGGATGTCAACTCCCAGAATTCCTGAGCCAGCCATGCTGAGGGGAAAGGGAGAGGTTTCCAATCTGAGCCATGGGAATTCTGGGAGTTGAAGTCCACAAGTCGTAAAAGAGCCAAGGTTGCCTACTCCTGGTCAAGTGGTTAAGGCACCAGGCTAGAAATCTGGAGTCTGTGAGTTCTAGTCCCACCTTAAGCCTGAAAGTTGGTTAGATGACTTTGGGCCAATCACCAGGAGAGTGTGAGTTCTAGTCCCGCCTTAGGTAGGCATGAAAGTTGGTTGGGTGACTTTGGACCAGTCATTTTTTCTCAGCCCACATGTCAGGTTTGGGCAACAAGCTGATTAGTCAATTCCTGTTGCAACCAATGGATCAACATTTATTTGATAAAAAAAAGACTCTTCACTTGAAGGAAAACAAAGAAAGAAAGAAAGAAAGAAAGAAAGAAAGAAAGAAAGAAAGAAAGAAAGAAAGAAAGAAAGAAAGAAAGAAAGAAAGAAAGAAAGAAAGAAAGAAAGAAAGAAAGAAGGGAATTGCTATGCAGATGTACATTTTCAAGCTGAATCCCTGTTTTAATAATAGGGATGTCCTGGAACCTATATCCTAGTTCAGTGTTACCCAACCTTGGCAACTTTTAAGATGTCTGGACTTCAATTTCTATAATTTCCCAGCCAGCATGCTTAATCTTAAAGTTGCCAAGGTTGAGAAACACTATTCTAAATTGGTTAAAACCTGCTGAGCTACAAAATATTTCAAAAGGCCAAATGCACATTCCTGGATTACCTGATTCCCTGGGGAACAGTTACCTCCCAAAGACATTTTGCAGTTGGGTAGAGAGGTGGTTGTAAAACCCCCCCACAAACACAAACACAAAGAGAAAAGATTCTCCTTTTAATTTTATTGCGAATGCTTCCCTTTCATTCCCTCTGTCCTTCATTCTTCTCTGTCTCTTGAGGATGCTGACTTTGTTACTGGGAGAGGCAACAAAAGATGTCCATTTGTCAGCCTGTTATCTTGGGTAATTTTTTTCACAGTTGTTCTGTTTTTATTTCTATTTTTTTTAAAAGAAAGACTGTGCAAAGGTCCAAGTCACCTATTTCATGCTGAAAAGTTTCAGCTTTTCTGCAAGAACTGTCAAGATCCCTTGTCTTTTTACTCGTAACAACAATATCTCAGTAATCATACATCTTTTTTTTCCAGTGAGCAACAATTGCAACTGAGGTATCTTGTGCAATCTGGCAATTGTGTTGAGAAATAACAGTAGTAACTATAAAAAAAATTTAAAAAAAAAGATTGATTTGATGGCCAATTCTTTTTATTCTCCTTTTATTTTCTGGGCTTTAGCCATTAATGTTAATAGCAGAACAAGAATAATTCCTGTTTCCTAATACAGATCTCATGTTGTATTCAAATGGACCCCCAATTTTTTTTTTACTCTTTTTGTAAAAGATGTGGAGCCTGCTAATAACAGACACTGTTTTGTTTCCTTCTTAGCAAAGCGGATTTCCAATTTGTCAATCCGCTATCCAGATTTTAAATGAAATATCTGGAGGTAAGTTTACTAGTTCATTTAGGGACAAAGGCACGATCACTTAATTTATTTATTTATTTATTGAAAAGTTTTAAAATACATTTTGGAATACAAAAGATGTTGAAACTCTAGAAGGGGTAAGGAGAAGAGCAACAAAGATGATTAGGGGACTGGAGGCTAAAATATAAGAACAGGTGCAGGAATTGAGCATGTCTAGTTTAATGAAAAAAAGGACTAAAGGTGACATGATAGCAGTCTTCCAATATCTCAGGGGCTGCCCCAAAGAAGAGGGAGTCAAGCTATTCTTCAAAGTACCTGAAGGCAGGACAAGAAACAATGGATGGAAACTAATCAAGGAAAGAACCAGCCTAGAACTAAGGAAGAATTTCCTGACAGTGAGAACAAATAATCAGTGGAACAGCTTGTCTCCCGAAGTTGTGAGTGCTCCATCACTGGACGCTTTTAAAAGAGACTGGAGAACCATTTTCTAACATGTTATGGGGTCTCCTGCTTGAGCAGGATCTGCGAAACTTTCACAGATGAAAGTGAAACAGTGGAATGGAACAAATCAGATTTCAAAGAATCAGGCATTCTAAAGCCATTCTGCACCTACCTTCGGCCTTATCTCCTTCCTGGATTCTTTAAATCAGTTGAAATAATATCTACTTCAGAAAAACCAGAATGGATCCTAGGGTCAGGAGTTGAAAGTAATTGCTTTCTGTTTTGTCACAGCTTGGAGATGGGAGAATTAACACTTTCCCAAAGCTATATCCCTGGCAGTCTGCAAATAAACTGATTATTTTCTTAAAAGCAAAATTGTTTTGTTGGCTGCTTTTTCTCATTTCCTCTGTCACCTCCTCTTCTCTTCCACCCTTGGAGAAGTTGCAGTTCAATAACAATAGAGTTTTAAAAAGGTAAAGGTTCCCCCGCACATGCGTGCTAGTCGTTTCCGACTCTAGGGGCTGGTGCTCATCTCCGTTTCAAAGCCAAAGAGCCAGCGCTTGTCCGAGGACGTCTCCGTGGTCATGTGGCCGGCATGACTAGACGCCAAAGGCGCATGGAATGCTGTTACCGTCCCACCGTAGTGGTCCCTATTTTTCTACTTGCATTTTTTACGTGCTTTCGAACTGCTAGGTTGGCAGAAGCTGGGACGAGTAACAGGCGCTCACTCTGTTACGCGGCACTCGGGATTCGACCCGCCAAACTGCCAACCTTCCGATCGACAAGCTCAGTGTCCTAACCCACTGAGCCACCGCGTCCCTAACAATAGGGTTTACCAGAACACAAATAGGGCCTCCATTGATGATTCCAATGGGTGTGTACACTAACTGTGAACCATAACTTGAAAGATGTAGAAGAATTTAAACAGGTGCTATAAGATTTGTTCTACATCCTTGCAACCACATTCAGAGTAGTAATTTGGTCTTTTAGGAATCAATACTGCTTGGATCCTATTGATTGGAAATTGATTTCATCTGTGGGACTTAAAAATCAATATTTACTCCAGATCAAAGCTGTTCTTCTACTTAATCCAGGGGTAGGCAACCTTGGCTCTTTTATGACTCGTGGACTTCAACTCCCAGAATTCCTGAGCCAGCCATGCTGAGGGGAAAGCGAGAAGTTTCCAAGCTGAGACATGCCGGCTCAGGAATTCTGGGAGCTGAAGTCCACGAGTCATAAAAGAGCCAAGGTTGCCTACCCCTGAGTCCTAGTCAAATACAGATAGTCCTTAACTTACAACCATTTACTTAGCAACTGGTCCAAGTTAGAATGGCACTAACGAAAGTGACTTATGACTGATCCTCACACACACAACTGTTTCAGCATCTCCACAATCACATGGTCAAAGTTCAGGCACCGGCATTTATTTACTATGGTGGCAGCCTCTGAGGGTCATGTGATCACCGTATGTGACCTTCCCAGCTGGCTTACGAGGAGGTTATAGATAGAAGCAAGTGTTTTATGGATATTGGAAAAGTAAATGTTTCGTACTGAACATACAGGAGATTGCTTACATGAAAGGAGCAAGCTAAGATTCACTAAGGTCCAGGAAATAGGGAGGGGGAAGGTGAGCTAATCTGGATTGATGTGTATGAATAATCACCTTGGAATTTGTTTTTCTGTGCTTCCTTGCTCCTGGTACGGAGACTTGGATCTCTTTGTTCTGAAAAGGTATACTGTAAGAAGTGGAAGAAGTCTTTTCTGGGTGTGCCTTCATCCCTCTAAGCAGCCGCAGGAGGGAAAAAGGTTACCCAACTCTGTCTTGGCCAAAATAAAGCTGCTTTCTTGCTGAAACCTCAGCTCAAGAGTTTCTCTGGCTCTTCAAAATTCCTGAGTAGCACAGGGAAATTTGTGAGGTTAAGAAGAGAACCTTACAGTCTAGAAAGAGCATTTTGAAGGAAGCTTTGGGATTCTCAGTGATACTGAGCCCAGATCAAGTTATGCTCAAGCAATTAAGACATGTAGACATCGCATTCTCTAGCTAAATGCGGCTTTATCACTGGGATCAATATGCTCATTAAATCTGCATAAACACATCTATGAGACAAATGTGTGTAAGAAAAAAAATCCTGTTTTAGAAGGCAACATCTTCTACTAGAAAGAAAAAAAAAACATTTTGAGGAGATCAGCACTAGGCCTAGCATTGTTGAGGGTGAAAAGTTACCTCAGGTCGCAGATGCAGGCAAGATAAGCCATTTTCCTCCTGAACCTCCTAACACTTTCCCTCTTTTGGAGAACACAACACACAATGATGTGTGCCATCCAGCCTCCTGCTAAACTAGAATGCTGCTTTCACTCAGAGAATAAAAATTTATCCTTTTACCAAAGTTGGATACAAATTTATTTTATTATTTATTATTTAAACTTATATACCGCCCTTCTCCCGTAGGACCCAGTCACATTTGTTGTATACCCTCTTGTCCGATGCATCAAGTAATAAAATATCTGGCCCTGAAAATGTCTTCTTCTCCAATTCTCAGCTAGATTTTCCAAAGCACCTGAAGGCAGGACAAGAAGCAATTGATGGAAACTGATCGGGGAGAGAAGCAAGCTAGAACTAGAGGGAAATTTCCTGCCAGTTAGAAAAATTAATCAGAGGGATGATTTGCCTTCAGAAGTTGTGGATGCTCCAACACTGGAAGTTTTTAAGAAGAGATTGGACAAACGTTTGTCTGAAATGGTGTAGGGTTTCCTGCCTGAGCAGGGGGTTGCACTAGAAGACTCTGTTATTCTGTAGGTGCTTTTTTTAAAAAATGTACTTCTTCCCTAAAAGATTTCTCTATGTTTAAAAAAATCCTGCATATCTGCTATAGTTAAATCATTATTTCACTAATTTATCAGTCTCCAGAGTTCTTGATGTATGTCTTGTCTGAGGTTATAAATTTTACAAGTCTTTTATTTATCTTTAGAGTAAAAAGGGCCTTTTTAAAATTAAAATTTAATTTGGTTACAGGTTAAAACAGACGACAAAGTCATTTCAAAATATTACAGAGCTGACTCAGTCTGACATAGCATTCGCACAGCCAAACGACTAACTTATTTCTTCATTTTGGCCTGTAATATATTTCCCTAACACATTTATCAGACTCGTATAAAAGCAAAAATATTTTTTTTTCTCTTCCCCTTTCTCTCCCCTAATTTTCTCATTATTCTCATTTTTTCCTTTGTACTTTGTATTTTATATTTTGATAAACTAATAAAATATTTTTTAAAAAAACAAGTAAAAATGACTGAACTGTCAGCTGAAATGACATCCACAAGAATTACTCCTTTTTATTGTGTATTTCCCCAATTTACTATTTATAGAACCATTCCTCTCTTACATTTGACACTGTTTTCAGTCTCAAATCATAACACACTTATAAAACATCTTTAGGTATATTTTGCTAAGATGCATTTACTGCAGGAGATGACCAGGCTGAGCCCAAGGAAGGGGTCACACACTTCATAAGTCAGGAGAGGTTGCCACTTATGCAAGAGATCTAGATCCAGACCACGTTGAAATGCCTTTATTATCTCCTGCTCATTTCCCTTGACCATTAGTTGGCCAGATTTGTGTAGAGAGCTTAAGCTTGCAATAAATCTTTATACGCATTTGAACTGCCTGAATCTCCTGATTTTCCCCCAGTGCTTGACATTAACAGAGATAAAGCAATTCTTCCAATATCTGGAATATCTGTGCAATGTCTCCTGGAGCAATTTTTCTACCACTTTCTGCAGTTCTACTTATCTAAGAATCCAATAGTGGATTTATTATTCTACTTCTCTCATTTATGGTCTCTTTTCTGACTTTGAATTCTGCTGATGTGATGTGATGTCAGATGTCAGGGTGAAAGTTGCAACTGCTTTATACTTTGCTAGCTCTTAGTTTCTTCTTCTCCTAATCATTTTCATTTTCTTGGCCTAAGGCCAAATGCTTTTCCTTGGAAATATTCTACCTTTGATTAATTGCCTAGGCTCATTATATTCTTATCCGAAATTAAATCATGCAGGTGGTACTTCCATCATCACATTTAAAAAAAAAACAACAAAAAAACTGCTGCTCAATTTAAAGAGAACTGATTTATTTTTTAAATCAATGAATCTAAATGTTTGAATGTGGCATTGCTGATTGTGTTTGTTTCCAGGTGATGATTTCCAAGAGGGACATTCATCCTGTCTAAAATGCATGTTGTCCAATTGGCACATATGTCCTCTTTAGTGTTTTAAGTTGCCTTCTCAAATTTGTCACAGTGTGTAACCTATCACTTATCGCTCTCATGTGACACTTTCTTTACTTGTAACTCTCCAAGTCCCATTCCCTTCAATTACATTTTCTCCTCCTATGAAAATGTGGAGCGTTATTACAATTACCCATTTGCTTTTCCTTGACTACTAACCTCATGACTCTTGCAACAGCTGGAAAAAAGCTTCCTTTTTTTTTAGGCCTGATCTGTTTAAAATCTGCTATTGTTGCAAGAAATTTTCTCCCCAGGGACTTTTTTTGTTTTCGTTTTAACTTCCTATTGCTTTCTCACCATTACTATCTAGGAACTGTGTGGATTTTTAAATTCTTTCAGTTTCCTGTTTTCCCTTGTCTCCCATCTTTCATTTGCTGGAAATGCCTGCCACTTCCTTTCACACTTTACAGTGTAGCCTGGTTCACTAGCTCCGGGACCAAGCCAGAACTTGAAGCACAACAGAAGGCATCACAAAATGTTTCTCTCTGCCCTTCTCCACTCCTATTGCCCGTAGTTCCATCTTCCCTCAGTCATTGGTGTTTCTGTGTTAGAAACTAATTGGAAACTACTCATGGAGGGAAGCAATCTTGGGTTCTCCTAGGAGAAAAAGTTCCATTTCCTAATGTTAAGAACAATCAACTGGTGGAACGGCTTGCCTTCAAGAAGCTGTGGGTGCCCAATCACTGGAGGCTTTTAAGAAGAGACTGGGTAGCCCTTTGTCTGAAATGGTATGGGTTCTCCTGCTCAAGCAAGGGTTGAACTAGATGACCTCCAAGGATCCCTTCCAACTCTGTTATTCTATAAAAAACATTCTATAAGATGGAATGTGGAGATACAGCATGAGCCATCCATTCTTCAGGATAAAAGAGATTGATCATTCTCTTTGTTTTGTACTCCACCATAAACCAAATGGAGAATAAAAATACATTTCAATGATTATGAGCTGGTCTATGAACACAGTGGCTGGACACCTCCGAAGCTGACACCAGCCAGAGCATAGAAAAACTCAAAGAAGCAGTGCAAATTGGAAGATGTGGAAAGAACTGGCCCATAGAATTGCCAAGAATTGGACATGAATGAATGGATAACATCTCCTCCTCCTCCTCCTCCTCCTCCTCCTCCTCCTCCTCCTCCTCCTCCTCCATCATCATCATCATCATCAAAGATTGTCTGTGGTGATTTTGTCATCCAGGTCATAGTTGTCTCTGACGTGTTTTTTTATAAGGCTACTGGACTGGCTTTTTTTTTCCTCTGAGGAAGAAGTTTTGCTTCTCCTCCAAGAAGCTTCATTGGTTCTGGCAAAAATGGTACCGGTAATGGAAGGATTCCCCCCCCCGGTCAGAATTAACCCTTCCATTGACCCCTATCATTCTAACAGAAATCAATGAAGCTTCTTGGAGGAGAAGCGAAATGTCTTCTGCTTTTTCCTCAGAGGAAAAGAAAAACAGTCTAGTTGCCTTTGGAAAAAGCACCTTTGAGACGATCATCAAAGATTGATTGATTGATTGATTGACCAAAGTCATCATAAATAAAATGTGGAGAAAATTGAAGGAGATTCAAGAATGGAAAGGTAGGGCAGGAGAATATCGTAAAGAAAAAATTCAAAAGGACAAAGGGAAAAGGTCATAAAGGCAATACAAATAGTCCTTGACTTACAACAGTTCATTTAGTGACCACTCAAAGTTACAACGGCACTGAAAAAAGTGACATAGGACCATTTTTCACACTTTCAACCGTTGCAGCCTCCCCGTGGTTCCCGTGATCAAAATTCAGATGCTTGGCAACTGACTCACACTTATGACGGTTGCAGTGTCCCGGAGTCATGTGATTCCCTTTTGCGACCTTCTGACAAAGCCAAATTCACTTAACAACCATGTTACTAACTTTAACTCCTGCAGTGATTCACTTAACAAGTGTGGCGAGAAAGCTGGTAAAATGGAGCAAAAATTCACTTAATGTTTCACTTAGCTGCAGCAATGTTGGGCTTAATATGTGGTCATTAGTCGAGGACCAAAAGGTAATGATAGCTGGACAAATGCAAGGGATAGTAGAGTCACAGCACTGAAGACAGAAAGACCGTGGAGATGGGTCACAGTAGAGGAAGAAGAGCAGAAAGAAAAACAGAGTCAAAGGTGACTGAAAACCAGTAGCTCTTCTCTGCTGTCCGAATTTAATGGTTCCAATGGATAAAGCCCTAGGGGCCATTTGAGACCAAGGCTTCAGGCCACAGGTCATGACCCTTTGACTTAGTGACCCTCCTTGTGCAGAGGCAATGAACCAGTCCTGGAGACACTGTCCAACGGCGTCACTTTTCCCAACTGCATTAGGTGGTCATTGGGATTTTTAGAAATAACAATCTGGTTTCAGTCTACCTGTAATAGAAGTAGAGCTTTATTTATTTTATTATTATGTTTTAGCCTCTTCCCTGCATTCAGCCTCAGGCAAGCTCTTAACTCTTTCCTCCAGAATCCCCTATGCCTTGCACAGCTAACAAAAGTCTTTGATTAATTCAGGGCATTTTGAAAGTCTAGTCTGGATCAAGGAATCAGTCATAAATATTACAATCAGATCAGAAATGAGTCTTTGGTCCCCGTGGTTCTCTCTGCCATCAATTTACTGAAAAGAGGGGAAAGGTTTCAATGAGCACAGTTGCCTTGGGGTGCTAGAGTTTGCTAATTTCCCGTTGAGTGTCATCTTATGAACTACACTGCCATTTATTTCTTCCCCAACAGACTTTAGACACATGTCAGACTACCTAGGATTTAAAAAAACAACAACAACACAACACAACAAAAACCTACATTTGCTTTTATACGCAATCCTCTCTTTCTTCCGGCCTTTGCATGCAGCCTAGATCATTTTATAAGAAATCCAGTTTGTATACAACTTTATTTTTTTAAAAAATAAAAAATAAATGCAGTATCTTTCTTCATTTTTCTACGTTAAAAAAACCCCCTAAAATAATGTTTTCGTTTTGTTTCTGTTAATTATTTTTCTTTTGGATTTTGTGTTTTAATCTTCTGAATAAAATAAAAAATGGTTTTTATTGATTACCTCAAATAGGTAATCATGTGCTGATTATGCACCACAACTCCAAAACAGACTCAAAAACAAGCAGTTGACTGTATTTTTTTTCTAGTCAAACAATCCCCCATAATACACTACAATATTATACCTTTGCCAACTATATAGTGTATGTTTTGTATGTATTTTTTTCCAAATATATGTCCTGGTCCATGAATAGTGATGGTCCATCCGTTGTTTAGTCTTGGTCCATCTGTTGTTTAAGGCTCTGTTTTAGAGAAAATTGTTGGAACATCATTAGAAAAACAAAAGGTCTATTCCAACTTGTAGAAACGGTAGGGGGAAAAAAATCTTCCCCATAATAAAAGAACAATAAAACCAGTCATCACAAAGCTTGTTGGGTTCCTTCATTGGATGAATTTTGGTGGAGGCGAGATCAAGCAACTGAATCAAATTAACCACTTGATTAGCTCGTCTCCATTCAGAGTCCACAGGTTTTCTGACAAAGAGATGTTTTAGGGCAGGGGTCTTCAAACATGGCCCTTTTAAGACTTGGGGACTTCAACTCCCAGAATTCCTCAGCCAAGTCCGCTAGTCATAAAAGGGCCAAGTTTGAAGACCTCTGTTAGTTTAGGGCAGGGGTAGGCAACCTTGGCTTTTTTATGACTCATGGACTTCAACTCCAGAATTCTTGAGGCAGCCAAGCTAGCTCAGGAATTCTGGGAGTTGAAGTCCACAAGTCATAAAAGAGCCAAGGTTGCCTAACCCTGGTTTAGGGCAAGGATAGGCAACCTTGGCTCTTTTATGACTTGTGGACTTCAACTCCCAGAATTCCTGAGCCAGCCATGCTGAGGAGAAAGGGAGAGGTTTCCATGCTGAGTCATGCTGACTTAGGAATTCTGAGAGTTGAAGTCCACGAGTCATAAAAGAGCCAAGGCTGCCTACCCCTGGTTTAGGGGAATGAGGGATCCAGATGCCAGAGTGAAGTATTGGTGTGGTGTGGATATAATGTATTATATGTTATTTATATTGCTCTTAAAATGTTTGTATCTGTGGATTACCACCTCATTTGTTTTTTGTGGCTTAGATTCATATTGATTGTGAAAGAAAAGAAAACAATAAAAAAACTATAGAGTGTAAGAGAAGCAGCAGTAAAAAGTTAAAGATATCACAGCAGCATCGACACCATGTTTAAATGCTCTAGAGCAGGGGTAGGCAACCTTGGCTCTTTTATGACTCGTGGACTTCAACTCCCAGAATTCCTGAGCCAGCATGGCTCAGTATGGAAACCTCTCCATTTCTCCTCAGCATGGCTGGCTCAGGAATTCTGGGAGTTGAAGTCCACGAGTCATAAAAGAGCCAAGGTTGCCTACTACCCCTGCTCTAGAGAATAACAAGAACATTTTTTTTCCCACAAAAGGCAATAAAGATAGCGCCAGGCCTCCTGCATTGGAGACAGTGTTTCAGTTTCATATTTTTTATTAGTTTATCAAAATATAAAATACAGAAATATATATATATATATATATATATATATATATATATATATATATATGTGTGTAGATCTAGAGTCTCGGGTTTCTTCCCGCGTTCCTTTCATCTTCAGAAAGTTGTGGCGACGTTTCGACGAAATCCCATCCGTCATCATCAGGCCGGAGTGTTCCTCCTGCTGCTTCCAGGAGCAATGCGTGGTCCTGGAAGCAGCAGGAGGAACACTCCGGCCTGATGATGACGGATGGGATTTCGTCGAAACGTCGCCACAACTTTCTGAAGATGAAAGGAACGCGGGAAGAAACCCGAGACTCTAGATCTACACATACAGACACCCGCGAGAATCTACGAAAACATATATATATATATATATATATATATATATATATATATATATATATATATATATATATATATATATATATATATATATATATATATAATAAAATGAAAATAAGGGGAAAATAAGGGACGGAAGAGGGAAGAAAAGTGTAGGATAGAGGGAAAACGAAAATGAAGGCATTGACTTCTGATTCCTTTTGGTGCAGTAGAATAAGGTAGTAACATGAAAACACAACTTTTTAGCATTGGGGAAAGTGTTTCAAAGTTTGGAGTCTGTCACTCACTGTAAAGACTGCAGCCACAAAGTATTAGCATCTTAAAGAGAGAGGAAAGAAAATATTTTATTGTGGACACATAACTGATAATGGGAAACTCACTGCCCATTAGATAAGAGCAGGCTTTGTATACCTTACCAAAATTAGATACAGATGAAATTGGATATCAAAGTGACATTTTTTAATTGCCAGAATCCATCCTTCCTTCCTTCCTTCCTTCCTTCCTTCCTTCCTTCCTTCCTTCCTTCCTTCCTTCCTTCCTTCCTCTTTCTCTTTCTTTCTTTCTTTCTTTCTTTCTTTCTTTCTTTCTTTCTTTCTTTCTTTCTTTCTTTCTTTCTTTCTTTCTTTCTTTCTTTCTTTCTTTCTTTCTTTCTTTCTTTCTTTCTTTCTTTCTTTCTTTCTCCCTCTCTCTCCCTCTCCTTCTCCTTCTCTCTCTTTGTCATGGGATCCCCTTTTGTGACCTTCTGACAAGAAAAGTCAAAGGGAAAGCCAGATGTATTTAAACACTGTCACTAACTTAACAACTGCAGTGATTCAATTAACATTGTGGCAAGAAAGGCAACACTGAGGCAAAATTCAGTTAACAACTGTCTCATTTAGCAACAGATATTTTTTTTTGCTCAATTGTGGTAGTAAGCCGACGACTAAACAACTAAGATATGGGGGAAAACATAACCCAGCTGTCATTACAACATGAAAAGTCACCAAATAAAGCCCACCCAAATGGGAAAAAAATATATAATAAAAAACATAGCTTTCAGGAGAATGAGAAATAGTCAGATTTTTCTAACCATTCCTTGCCGATAAATCCCTATATATTCCACATGTTTGTTTTCATTCTTGTTTTTACTGGTTTTTGAGCCTCCTAGGATCATGAGATGAGATAGACAGGAGTTCTTTAAATTCCCATGGATTTGGCTGAAATGACCATCCGTGTTGTCTTTGCCCATTTGTGGTAGTGATAGTGTGTCAACCACAGCGCACATGGAAAATGTTAATGGGATCTGAAAAGCAAAGCCATGACTGATGACCCACAGTGGTAAATCCAAAGGGTCTCTGAGCAATTAAAAATCCTTGCCCTTTGGCATATTCAGTTTGTACCTGAAGAAAAACAAATGAATGCTTAACTCTGTTTCTTTTGCCCTGGGGATGTCACCCTTGGCAGTTTGATTTAGCACCATCCAGAGAGGGAGGCAGCATCTTTAGAGATGGGGAAATGGCCTCTAAGTCATCTGTTTTAAAACGAGTGGAAAGGGGAAGATTCCAAGCGGATCCCTTGAGGGCCCTCCCGTTGTAACATTACTCACAAGTTCAGATCCTTGTTGGTTCTTTCTCTCTACCCTCCTTTAATTTTCAGCTTTCAGTCACAGGAGGTAAGGCGTATGGGTTTCATTTACGGCCCAAATATAAATTAAGACTGTAAGGATTCTGGTATGGTGACGTATCGAAAAATCTGGATTTTCGAACAGGATGATGATCAGAACTCACCCACAGACCCAGCTTTCCTTACTCTCCTTTTCATTGATAGATGATTCAGACCATCTCACCTCTGTCTGGTCTGGTGCTTCCCTCTTTTACTCCTTTGTCTGGCTTTGTCTGATTTATCTTTCTTTGCCTGCGGATTCAGGTTTGGGCTGAGCAAAGCAAACATTACAGAATAACAGATTTAGAAGGGCCCTTAGAGGTCTTCTAGTCCAACTCCCTACTCAAGCAGGAGACCCTATATACCATTTTCAACAAATGGTTGTCCAGCCCCGTCTTAAAAGCCTCCAGCGTTGGAGCAACCATAACCTCTGAAGGCAAGCCGTTCCACTGGTTGATTTTCCTTACTGTCAGGAAGTTTCTCCTTAGATTACATTAAGTTCTAGGTTACTTCTCTCTTTGTTCAGTTTCCATCCATTGCTTCTTGCGCTGCTTTGGAGAACAGGTTGTCTCCCTCTTCTTTGTGGCAGCCCCTCAAATATTGGAACACTGCTATCATGTCACCCCTAGTTCTTCTTTTCACTAGACTAAAGGTAAAGGTTACCCCGCACATGCGTCCTAGTCGTTTCCGACTCTAGGGGCCGGTGCTCATCTCTGTCTCAAAGCCAAAGAGCCAGCACTTGTCCGAGGACGTCTCTGTGGTCATGTGGCTGGCATGACTGGACGCCAAAGGCGCACGGAACGCTGTTACCTTCCCACCGTAGTGGTCCCTATTTTTCTACTTGCATTTTTACGTGCTTTCGAACTGCTAGGTTGGCAGAAGCTGGGACGAGTAACAGGCGCTCACTCTGTTACGCGTCACTCGGGATTCGACCCACCAAACTGCCGACGTTCTGATTGACAGGCTCAGTGTCTTAACCCACTGAGCCACCACGTCCCTTTTCACTAGACTAGACAAACCCAATTCCTTTTGGTGCAGTAGAATTATTGTTTTTATCTTGTCAGGAATTGCTGTTCAGTCTCCCTAACCACAGCACCCACAAGTGTGAAGATTGTGGCCTAAAGGGGTTGTGGATAGGTAAGAGTGAAGTCCTTGGTGCTTTCTGAGCTTGGATGTTTTCTTGTACATCTTCACTATTTATTTATTTATTTATTTATTTATTTATTTATTTATTTATTTATTTATTTATTTATTTATCTATCTATCTATCTATCTATCTATCTATCTATCTATTTATTTATTTATTTATTTATTTATTTATTTATTTATTTATTTATTTTTGGGACTTATATGCCGCCCTATCTCCCGAAGGACTCAGGGCAGCTAACAACAATAAAATACAATGATACAAAAGTTAAAAAGAATTAAATTAATCACTGATCATGTTACTTAGTTGGGTAATCAAATTTCTGCAAACAAACAACGAAACTCAGAGAGCACCAAGGACCGCACAGTTCAAACCTGAGCTACAAATATTCTCTTCTATTGGATTATGTAAGATTCTAATTTACATTTCCATCCCATTTGGAAGCCCAGGAGCATATAAATGGCTCTTTCTCAGAAACAGACTGCTGAGTTAGGTTTTTCAGTTCTTATATTGTCGTGTTAATGCTGCCTGTATGCATAGCTGTCTTTTGGGGGAGAAAAAGATTAACCTATTTGTAAGTGAATAATTTATGGATCTAATTTCCAGTCCATTTCACTAAAGACACTCTGCACATTTAGCAAGCCTGTGAGAAAAATCTGCATTGAATTTTGCATATTACCTGTGTTTAAATCATATACGCTGTAGCCTTAAATATAAAGGATGCATTGCCGGGCCCAATTTTTGAGTCTTCCAATTCTATGTTTCTAAGGCATTTGACAAAGCAGACCACAACATGCTACTTGCTAAGACAGAAAACACCAGTTAGGCAGCATCACCACCAAATGGATTCGTAACTGACTATCCAATCACATTCAATGTGTACTCCTTAATAGAACTACTGGAGGAAAGCAGGCAATAGGGTACCCCAAGGTTCTGTCTTAGGCCCAGTGCTCTTCAGCATCTTCATAAATGATTTAGATGAGGGGATAAAATGGGAACTCATCAACTTTGCAGATGACACCATGCTGGAGGAATAACCCAACACTTTAGAACAGGGGGTCTTTAAACTTGGCCCTTTTATGACTTGTAGACTTCAACTCCCAGAATTCCTCAGCCAGGCATGCTGGCTGAGGAATTCTGGGAGTTGAAGTCCACAAGTCATAAAAGGGCCGAGTTTGAAGACCCCTGATTTAGAAGATAGGCTTAAGATCTAGGATCTTGACAGACGTGAACATTGGGCCCTATCCAACAAAATGCAATTTAGTGGTGAAAAATTAAGGTTCTACAAGGCAAGGAAAACCAAGTGCATAGGTATAGAATAAGTTTCTCAATAGTAGTGACTGTGACAGGAATCTAGGAATCCTAGTGGATGACCACTTAAATAAGAACCAGCAGTGGGCTGCAGCTGTCAAAAAAGTCAGTGCAGTCCAGGACTGCATTAACAGAGGGATAGTATTAAGATCACACAAGGCAGGGTTAGTGCAGCTTTACATTGCACTAGTGCAGGGGTAGGTAACCTTGGCTCTTTTATGACTCGTGGACTTCAATTCCATGAGTCATAAAAGAGCCAAGGTTGCCTACCCCTGCACTAGTGAGACCACCATTGGAATATTGCATCCAGTTGTGTTGGACACCACAATTTAAAGAAAAAAATGCTGAGACCCTAGAAAAAGTGCAGAGAAGAGCAACAAATATAATTAGGAGAGTGGAGAGTAAAACATAAAGAACAGTTATAGGAACTGGGAATAACTAATATAATGAAGAGAAAAACTAGAGGGGAAATGATAATCAGACTTCAAAATATTCAAGCAGCTGTCACAAAGAAGAGGGAGTCAAGCTATTCTCCAAAGCACCCGAAGGCAGGAGAAGAAACAACGGGTGGAAACTAACCAAGGAGAGAAGCAACCTAGAACTAAGGAGAAATTTCCTGACAGTTAGAACAATTAATCAGTGAAACAACTTGCCCCCAGAAATTGTGGCTGCTCCAACCCTGGAAGTTTTAAAGAAGAGAATGGGCAGCCAAATTTCTGGAATTGTATAGGGTTTCCTGCTTGAATAGAGGGTTAGACTACAAGACCTCCAAGTTCCCTTCCAACTCTGTTATTCTGTTAAGAAAAAAAAAACCTGGTCTATTTTTTCTGCTCTGAGACACTTTTTTCTTTTTTTCCATTTGTGGTTTGTTTTTTTAACCTTTCTTAATACGCACCAAATGTTTACATTTCAATATACTATTTAAGAAGCATTTTGTTTCTGTAGGGATACACTGTTTAATAGATCAAAACAGCTGAAAATGGCATCAGAACATTTGGGAACTGCAAAGCAAGAGGGAAAGTGCATTCCGATTGGCATCTTAATCTGAATTCAGTTCATCCAGGAATTTAAAAATGTAAGACTTCTTAATCGTCTCTACCAAGTGGTTTGCGATCTGGGTCCATCAGCTTCTTCACGAGGGAGTCTTTGCAATTTCAATGGATTTTCCATATTAGGAAGATAAGATATATTTTCAGTTGAACAAAAATCTCTGTTTTGGCTGGACTGGTTCTATTAAAAAAGATAGACTTTTTACATCAGGGAACAAAACAAAAACCACCTCATGAACTTGATGCACTGTAGACTATTTTTCATTTTGCTTAGATTGTTCAGTACAAGAATGCCCAGCCAAAAAAAAGGAAGGACAGCTGCAATAAAGGATCTGTCAGCGATTTTTTACTACCTTGGATTAAGATCGAAGAGCAGACTTCTAAAATGTTTGATATACGAGACTCCATTGAGTGCTTTATTTATTTCATTGTTTATTTCATATTTTTATCCTGCTTTTCAGAGACGGCCTGTCTCACAAGGTGGCTGACATCAATTTAAGATTAAAAAAGCAAGGGTACGTTTATTCCCAGGGCCTCTTCTTGAGCGAATCGTGGTTGCCAAAATCAGTTGCAAGCTTTGCTACAATTTGGAAATGGAAATATATGAAATTTGAATGCAAGTTCAAATAAGCATTGCTTGCCTAAGGGGGGGGGAAAATACGGCACTATAAAACTAAAATTTCTCGCTGTCCTCATATCCTTGTCCCATCAATTTCATTCCATTGCTCTGGGAATGAACTTTGAATGAGTGACGTGCACAGATGGAGAAGGTGCTTCCATCCCAGGAAACCAGCCCTATCAAAGTGTTGGGGTCAACATTGTCTAAGATAATCCAGGAATCAAGGGTTAGGTAAGGAAGATCATCTTTCCCCAGAGGATGTTCCATATATTCAGGGAATCAGGGTCTCATCTTTCAAACTTGAACTGAGAGCAAGGTACAACTAATCAATGTAGGAAGCCAAGAAATCAATCCTACTAACATGCTGGGGTCAAAATTATCTAAGATTGTCCAGGAAACAAAGGATAGTGAAGGAAGATAGCACAGCACTCAGGTTAGAAGTACCAAGGCACTTCTGGGTTGAAAGGAATGACATCACCATGGCCCAAGACATGCCTAGTTGGGGCTCCTTTTATGTCCCTGGCAGGAGCTGGAGTGAAGGATGGGAGCTCAACCCCATCCCACAGCAGCACTTGGGTCTCAAACGCGGGCTTGCTAACTTCCAAGTCAGTGACCTAGCTGTGCAAGCTACCTTGTTCTTTGGCACACAAAACCCCTTGGCCGGGATTTAGAAAAAGGAGGAATGTGTGTGAAGGCAAACATTCCAAAATTCCATCCATGGTCTAGGAGGTGAAGCCAAGGGACTCCCACACCTTTGGGATAACTTCTAAATAATCCTTGGTTTTTTTTCCCCCAACACCTTGTTTACAACAGCACCAGACTACAAGCAAAGTCTGCAAAGGAGTTGTTGCATTTGAACTGTGCCTGCTTCTCCCTAGCAACCTTGTTCCTGGCCCAAGTTTTAAGGTTCCTGAGATGGGGACTTTCCTTAACTTAGTCCAAGTCTAGTCTACCTGCAGGATTTTCTCCCTTTCAAGGCCTATTTTGATTAATTGAGCCATTCCCTTTTTGCAGCTGGGAACCAGGTGGTGCAATCCAGTTGCTTGGAGACACTGCATTCTGGGTAATTGCTTTAGTTTATTTTTAATCTTTTAATTTGGTGGGTGTATGCTTTCGTGTGTTAATTGGCCAGGTTTAGATTGCAGCCTCTTGACAAATGTGTTCTTAACAGCCATTGTTTATTGAGGAAAGTAGCTTTGGCAGGCCTAGGAGTCAGTTGCTGGGTGAGAGAGGAATGCAGAGCAAAGACCCCTAACTATTTTTCCCTACTATAGGACAAGGAAGGACTTTTATGTTAGATTTTTAATTTTGTCTCTGGAATTCTAAGGGACAGAGGCGATTCTAAGAAGCAGGGGGAAGTAGGTGCTCTTTTCCAAAGGACCTGGTTATATTCCTGAGTAAAAGCAAATTAGAGAAAGCAGAGCTTTTTTGATTAATAAACCTTTATTGTCAAAGTACAACATGTGTACATTGAGATTAGCTGAGCCTCCCCCCGTGCTCTCTCCCCCCAACACACAGTGACAACAAACCCTCCATCCCACCACACCATGTGAACCAACTACACCACACACCGGCCTCCCAGGTCAATTCTGCATAAGATTATGTCCCATTTAAAAGCCTAACAGCCCACGGATAAAAGCTATTTTTCAGCCTGTTGGTACGGCTGGCTATATTCCTATATCTCCTACTGGATGGTAGGAGAGTAAAGAGATACCGTCCAGGGTGTGAGTCATCCCTGAGAATCTTCCTCACTCTTCCAAGGCAACGAGCCCTGGCGATGTCATCCAGTGGTGTCAGGGAACAGCCCACAATGTCTTGTGCTGTGCTCACCACCCTCTGTAATACTTCCCTATCCACGGCTGTCAGACCAGCATACCAAACCACAATACCATACGAGAGGACGCTCTCTATAGTAGACCGGTAAAAGAGGGTCATTAGCTGTTGTTCTACCCTGTTCTTCCGCAAGACCCTAAGAAAGTGAAGCTTCTGTTGGGCCTTTCTAGCCACCTGAGTTGTGTTAACTTTCCAGGTCAGATCTTCGCAGAGGTAGACTCCCAGAAATTTAAAGGAGGAAACTCTCTCTACACAGTTCTCTCCGATTTAAAGTGGGGCAGGTTCCTCCTTTTTTCTCCGGAAGTCTAACACCTTCTCTTTCGTCTTGCCGATGTTTAGGTGCAAGTTGTTGTTACTACACCATATGGATAGTTTTTGTACCTCCGCCCTATATGCTGTCTTATCCCCACCTGTAATAAGACCCACCCATAGAGTTGAAAAGGAATATTTGAGTTGGACCACGTGAAAAGTCCATTAACCGGATGATTCTTTTACCAGCTCTCACGGCAAGGCAGAAAATAAGACATCTCATTCGCTGAGTTGAGCACAATGGCAGAATCAATTTTGTTGTTGTTTTGTTGCTTAACGGACTCCTGGTGGTAAATATATTCATTTGTGTTTTGGTTAATTACCAGTTTTCCAGGGCTAATAAAGAATTCTTGTCAGGCTAGGTAGGTGCTCTCTCTCTCTCCCCCCTCCCTTTCCAATTAAGTAGATGATTATATCTTCTCATTTGTGAGATCAGAAGCAGAAGAAAAATAACTCGGAACAAACGTGATCTCCCAAATTATATTTCAGCTGCAAAGACTTTGTAAAGTTCCCTGCGTTGGGACAAAGATACTTATTTGCATCTTCTTAATATGTGCCTTTGAAAAAAATTATTAATTTTTTTTTATTGAATACAGCGTGACAAAGATAACATGGCAAGGAAAGAGCGGTTTTCATCAGATTAACTTTCTGTTTACTCTACTGATACCATCCAAAGGTATCATATAGTTTAAGAAAAGTACCAGATTTGCAAATCAGGTTTCTAAAAGAACTCCATAATTTAATAATATTTTGGCACTGTTGCCTGCTTGATATTTGGAAATGCCTGTGCATTTAATTTCCGCTCCCTATCACTAGCAATTTCGGAAGGAATCATTTTTTAAGACAGTTATAAACAGTTTATAGGTCAGGAAAATGCATGTTTTTCACAGTCGGTCTCAAATTCTGTTTCTGGTCTTCCTGTCAGAAGTGATATGAAAGATCATATCTATCTAAAATGCTATTACTAGTCAACGTCCACAATAGTGCGGCTTTATAATCTGAATCAGCAGAAGATAACTCACCATGTTCCTAAAATGCTGTTCCATCTAACAGTTGCTCGGGAAGAGGTCTGCCTATCTCTAGAGGCGCCAGGCTTAAAAAGTGCTGTGCTTATCTGGTTTCATGACATCATAAATCCATCAATTTTATCTCAAAGTCATAAATTCAGTCCATGTTGGATGCATGCATGATCTGATTTACCAAGGCAAATAGGAGCCAAGGGATCAGCAAGAAAGAGATTGAGTTGCTTTCCAAGGGAATGGTCTTGGCATTTTGGAGATCTAGCACAAGAAGAGATGGTGGCCTTCGCTCATCAAAATTATTCTAGCCATCTTATGCAACCTGGATCACAACTTTAGTGTCATCAGCATCTGACCCCACCTGAGCATGGCTTGCCCCAATGAGATCAGGGTTCCTTCAGTTGGTGGCTCCTAAGTTTCATTTCCTTCCTTCCTTCCTTCCTTCCTTCCTTCCTTCCTTCCTTCCTTCCTTCCTTCCTTCCTTCCTTCCTTCCTTCCTTCCTTCCTGCCTTCCTGCCTTCCTGCCTTCCTGCCTTCCTGCCTTCCTGCCTTCCTTCCACCTTCCCTCCCTCCTTCCCTCCCCATATGGCCACTTGTTCCACCTTGACTTTTTTTGACCACCTCTTGGGATTGCTCCCGATGACTGCAGTTGCTGACTCAGCGTTGTTGCTGCAGGTTTGGTAAGGCAGAATCTAGAACTTGGGATAACATTTGCTAGTTCTTTTCCTTAACTGAAAAGACCTCAAGATCATATGGAAGAATTTGCAGAAGGTGTAGTGGTTAAGGCTAGAAATCAGGAGTCTGTGAGTTATAGTTCCACCTTAGGCATGAAAACCGGCTGGGTGTCTTTGGGCCAATTGCAAGAGACTATGAGTTATAGTTCCACCTTAGGCATGAAAACTGGCTGGGTGTCTTTGGGCCGATCACAAGAGACTATGAGTTCTAGTTCCACCTTAGGCATGAAAACTGGCTGGGTGTCTTTGGGCCGATCACAAGAGACTATGAGTTCTAGTTCCACCTTAGGCATGAAAACCGGCTGGGTGTCTTTGGGCCAATCACAAGAGACTATGAGTTCTAGTTCCACCTTAGGCATGAAAACCGGCTGGGTGTCTTTGGGCCAATCACAAGAGACTATGAGTTCTAGTTCCACCTTAGGCATGAAAACCGGCTGGGTGTCTTTGGGCCAATCACAAGAGACTATGAGTTCTAGTTCCACCTTAGGCATGAAAACCACCTTGGTGGTGCTCTCTCTCTGCCCATCTCGCCTCACAAGGTTGTTGTGGGGAATATAGGGGGAAGAAGGATTACCAGCGACTTGTTCCACCTTGACTTTTTTTGACCACCTCTTGGGATTGCTCCCGATGACTGCAGTTGCTGACTCAGCGTTGTTGCTGCAGGTTTGGTAAGGCAGAATCTAGAACTTGGGATAACATTTGCTAGTTCTTTTCCTTAACTGAAAAGACCTCAAGATCATATGGAAGAATTTGCAGAAGGTGTAGTGGTTAAGGCTAGAAATCAGGAGTCTGTGAGTTCTAGTTCCACCTTAGGCATGAAAACCGGCTGGGTGTCTTTGGGCCAATTGCAAGAGACTATGAGTTATAGTTCCACCTTAGGCATGAAAACTGGCTGGGTGTCTTTGGGCCGATCACAAGAGACTATGAGTTCTAGTTCCACCTTAGGCATGAAAACCGGCTGGGTGTCTTTGGGCCAATCACAAGAGACTATGAGTTCTAGTTCCACCTTAGGCATGAAAACCGGCTGGGTGTCTTTGGGCCAATCACAAGAGACTATGAGTTCTAGTTCCACCTTAGGCATGAAAACCGGCTGGGTGTCTTTGGGCCAATCACAAGAGACTATGAGTTCTAGTTCCACCTTAGGCATGAAAACCACCTTGGTGGTGCTCTCTCTCTGCCCATCTCGCCTCACAAGGTTGTTGTGGGGAATATAGGGGGAAGAAGGATTACCAGCTACCTTGAGTTATTTATCAAAATAATAAAAGTTGGTCAAATAAATAAAATAAAACAGATAAAGAAAAACTTTTTCTTTCCGGTCACTCTGTGTGGGAGAAGGAGAAACAAGGATTTATTTTTTATGAAAAGAAAGAAATATTTCAGCATTTAACATTTTAAATATACTGTTTCTAAAAGGGAAAAGTGCTGGCAGAGTAAAGTTTAGAAAACAACACCCATTTTTTTTCCTGGTATTAAAAGACGATCCATTAATGCTCTTCACACTGTGCAGTGTCAGTCCAATACCGCAATAATTTCCCAACGCTGCAGAAAGCGAAGGAGAGAAATTAAAACAACCTGGGTGGTAGGAATGGCAGAGTAGGATTACCAAAATTAGAAGTCTGCAACCGATGTAGCATTGAGAATGAGACGGTGTGTGCACAACGTTGCAAGAAACACTGTCCAAAACTAATCAGAGTGACCTCTAGAGGCACATTCAGTTGCTCTGTAGGAGAGAAGCCACCAGCTCCAAATTGCCTCTGGATTGCCCATATTGTGGGAGACAAGAATTCACTTTGAAGGATCTGCTTCCTCCATTACTGGGGGTAAGTAGCTTTAGAACAGAAATTAGTTCCCAAAAACACATATTAAGAACACAAGAGTCCTGATTCTAAACATATGTCCTTTCTGTCCCACTGCAAGAAATGGGATATGCTCCTGCTTAATCACTTTCCATGTACCAAATTAGCATCCAAAGATTACCTTCCTTCCTTCCTTTCTTTCTTTCTTTCTTTCTTTCTTTCTTTCTTTCTTTCTTTCTTTCTTTCTTTCTTTCTTTCTTTCTTTCTTTCTTTCTTTCTTTCTTTCTTCCTTCCTTCCTTCCTTCCTTCCTTCCTTCCTTCCTTCCTTCCTTTCTTTCTTTCTTTCTTTCTTTCTTTCTTTCTTTCTTTCTTTCTTTTTCTTTCTTTCTGGCATCGCTGACCTGGAAAAGGAATGTGATGATGCATTTATGGCAGAGCATGGCTGTTACAACGGTTTCAAGACCAGAGCCTGATTGTAATTATTTTTGAAAGGCACCAGTTCCGTCGACTACTTTATACCTAAAGACTTTGTTTTGACAATGAGTGCAATTTCACACAAGGAGTCTGTGGTTGCTTGTCTGCAGAAGGCATCAGAGAGGAAAATGCAGAATGGGTCTTTGCACACACATGGAATGTGAACTGACAATCAAACTGCCCACAACGAATGCCTGGGAATTAAGAGGATGGGTTCCAATGGCATATGAAATGTGGGGTGTTGTTTTTTTTCTGGGAAGGGGGGGAGTCAACAGGATAGATTACTTTCCTCGTCTCCATCTCTTCTCCATCCATTTATTTATTTTCATCCTTCTTCCTTTAAAATAGTGTTTGAAAATGGAAGATGAGGTTGGGGGAAATCTTCTTGGAACTGCTAAAAGGATTGTGTTGTAAACAGGAGATACGTAGTGTTGTATCCCTCTCCCTCTGTTGAGAGAGGGCTGCTCAAGTCTAACATAAACCATGGTGGCGCAGTGGTTAGAATGCAGTACTGCAGGCTACTTCTGCTGACTGCCGGCTGTCGGCAGTTTGGCAGTTTGATTCTCACCAGCTCAAGGTTGACCCAGCCTTTCCCCCTTCCGAGGTGGGTAAAATGAGGACCCAGATTGTTGGGGGCAATAAGCTGACTCTGCACACTGCTTAGAGAGGGCTGTAAAGCACTGTGAAGCGGTATATAAGTCTAAGTGCTATTGTGAAATGGCCTCTTTGACCCCTATTTCAAACCAGTGGTCCTCTCTTTCCACAATGTGGACTTTGCTGTCTTTAGAAGAGAGACTTTTGTCTTTCAAATGCAGATGGGGTCATAATCATAATAGTAGTAAAGTTGGAAGGGACCTTGGAGGTCATGTAGTCCAACCCGCTGCTCAGGCAGGAAACCCTATACCATTTCGGACATGGCTTCTTCTTAAAAACTTCCAGTGTTGGAGCATTCACCGCTTCTGGAGGCAGGTCGTTCCATAGGTTAATTGTTCTCACTGTCAGGATATTTCTCGTTAGTTCCAGGTTGCTTCTCTCTTTGATTAGTTTCCATCTGTTGCTTCTTGTCCTGCCTTCGGGCGCTTTGGAGAATAGCTTGACTCCCTCTTCTTGGGGCAGCCCCTGAGATATTGGAACTCAGCTATCATGTCACCCCTCGTCCTTCTCTTCATTCAACTAGACATACCCAATTCCAGCAGCCGTTCCTTATATGTTTTAGCCTCCAGACCTCTAATCATCTTTGTTGCTCTTCTCTGCACTCTTTCCAGAGTCTCAACATCTTTTTTACATCGTGGTGACCAAAACTGGATGCAGTATTCCAACTGTGGCCTTACCAAGGCCTTGTAAAG
The DNA here is from genome assembly GCF_964194415.1 of Vipera berus. Taxonomy (NCBI): domain Eukaryota; kingdom Metazoa; phylum Chordata; class Lepidosauria; order Squamata; family Viperidae; genus Vipera; species Vipera berus. The sequence goes on from NC_138206.1 coordinate 11,342,807, forward strand.
TGGTATTAACACTCCACGTAATTTTGATTCTATCCCTCTGTTAATACAGCCTAGCACTGTGTTGGCTTTTTTGGCAGCTGCAGCACACGGCTGGCTCATGTTTAAGTGTGCTGAATCTTGCCCTGATAGGTTTGTTTTTCTATGTTGTGCCATGCATTTGTGAAGTGGTTGTTTTCTTTCACCTATGTAGAGATCAGCACGTGTCTCACTGTATTGTATTACATATATCACATTGCACAGTTTGTGTCTGGGTGTTTTATCCTTGGATTAGTATAATCTTGGGCTTAAAGTGTGCGTGTAAGTTGTGTTGGTTGAAAATCCTCCTGAGTTCTTCAGATATTCCAGCAATTTATGAAATGACAATGTTGCTTCATTTGTTGTTCTCCTCTTTGTCTGTTATGCATGAGCTCCTGCTAGGTCTTTTTCTGGATTTGATGAAGGCCCCGTTAGGATAGCCACAAGTTCTGAGGATTTGTTGTTTCGTTTGTTGTTTTTCCCTCAAGGAAAAGACATAGTCCAGTTACCTTTTGAAAAAAAGCATCTTTCACACAACCTTGACCTGGATGACTGAGAATCTTCACAGAGTTCTGGGAAGTGTTATTCTCATGGCTTGAGAAATTAAGCTGAATAGTCATTCTGAAATAGGATTATTGGACAAATGAACCATGGACTTACATTTATGTAAGATTATGTGCTTCGCGGAGAATATCGGTACTGGTTTTGTAATAGCTCTCATCTCACCGAGTAGACACAAAATTTGGTATTTTTTGAGTTGTTACATATAGTCTAGTACAGGGGTAGGCAACCTTGGCTCTTTTATGACTCGTGGACTTCAACTCCCAGAATTCCTGAGGCAGCCACGCTGAGGGGAAAGGGAGAGGTTTCCATGCTGAGCCATGCTGGCTCAGGAATTCTGGGAGTTGAAGTCCACAAGTCATAAAAGAGCCAAGGTTGCCTACCCCTGGTCTAGTACATCTATGGAAAATGCTGAGAAGCACAGCAAATAGGGAAGCAGCATAGAAAAGACTTATCTTAGGAAACTATATGCATATCTTATGCATATAAGATCCATACAAAGCATACAGGTTAACCCAATGCAGATGTTCTTGCCTTAAAAATAAAATTTGCAGAAGGATGCAGAAGTCTGTTGGCATGGATTAATGACTGCATCTATATGCTGGAGGCCTATTCCATAGGATCTGGGGCTGTATGTAAATTAAGACTCAATCATCCAGGCCACAAAGAAGAGAGAGTCAAGCTGTTCTCCAAAGCACCTGAAGGCAGGACAAGAAGCAACGGATGGAAACTAATCAAAGAGCAAAAGCAACCTAGAACTAAGGAGAAACTTCCTGACAGTTAGAACAATTAACCAGTGGAACAACCTGCCTCCAGAAGCCATGAATGCTCCAACACTGGAAGTTTTTAAGAAGAGACTGGACAGCCATTTGTCTGAAATGGTATAGGGTTGCCTGACTGAGCAGGGGGTTGGACTAGAAGACCTCAAAGGTCCCTTCCAACGTTGTTGTTGTTGTTGTTATATAAAAGTATCCAAAAAGTTAAATCATGGCAACTGGACCAAGTTTCTTAATATGAGACGTTTCACTACTCATCCAAGTAACATCATCAGTCAAAATAAAAAAAAAATGTTAGGCAGAGAATCAGAGTAGTTGGATTGTATTAAATCTTGCCACACCAACTACAGGGGTTTCAATATTGCAATACATTTTTGGGAGAAACCTCTGCAGTTGGCCTGGCAAGATTTAATACATTCCAATGACTCTCTGAATCTCTGTCTATTTTTTATTTATTTATTTTGACTGAAGAAGTTACTTGGATGAATAACGAAACATCTCAGATTAACAAACTTTGGTCCAGTTGCCATGATTTAACCTTTTTGGATATCTGGGGTTGTAGCCTTGTTTTATTCCCAACTCCAAGAAATAATATAGTCTTCAGGGACTATCAAGATAATTCCTTCCAATCTCAGCCTCTCTTCTCTGAGACAACATTTACTTGATGATTAAGCTAGTTCCCACCTTGTTGGTTTTTTAGACAGCTATTCCATTTTGGCCGTTTCAGGAAATTGAGAGCAAATGTGTTTTGAGTTATTGATGTCCCCCATCTTCTGGAATGTCTTTCATCTCTTTGTCAAGAAGGATTATTAATTTTTTATTGCGGCTTACTTTCCATAATTTGTTTTTGTTTTTATGAGTTACTGCTTTGATCTTGTTGTAGGTTGCAGCTCAGAGTTTCTTTCAACTGGAGTGGTATCCAAGACACAGGGAATGAATAAATGCAGACTGTACTTTTGTGCACTGGACTGGGATTGACAATTGAGTGTGATTATCTTTCTACTTCCTGATAAAAATCCTCAAAAACATAGGAGAGATCAAACACTTTGCAGGTTCAAAGCTGGTTGCTGCTTAAGACAGAGGGGGGGGGAATAGTCCTGGTGAGTAGTAGCCACAATCCTATTTGAATTTGAGACTTGCAGGCCAAAGATGGAAAGATTCAATATTGAGGTTTAAAAGCAACAAGATCCTCTTCAAATTAAATAGATTCAATCAAAAGATTCGGGCATGGGTTGCCACGGAGAAATGTCATAGTGACTGCAACTGGTTCATTTTGGGGCAGAATGGGATGAAAGTAGCAAAAGTGACGATCCCTTTAGAGTGCATTAACCTCAAAATGTCAATCAGATAGCCTCAATACTCCAATAGACTTCTGAAATATTCCCTCTCTATCTCTGTCCAGGAAGAGATTGTAGGCTGAGGAAATGACAGTATAGCAGGCTCCAAACTGTCTGTCAACTAAACTCAAACCAGGGCAGAATGGGTTTGAATGCTGAAGAATTGCAGACCAGGACTCCAGATTGCTAGACTCCTGGATGCTGGAAGTTTTCAAATAAAAGGTTGGACAGCCTGGATGGTCTGAGAATAGACAAGGAGTTGGACTGGAAGAGAGCTAAGGTCATTTCCAAACCGGTGAGAGAAGACTAACAGAAACTATACTGCAGGTAAAACAAAGAATCTGAGAATTAAGGGAGGGAATGAGCAAATCGGTATGTATTTGGGGAAAGTAGGAAATTGCACAGAAAGAGCAAGTTAGATTTAAAAAAAATGCAGCAGATTACTGAAGTCTGTCTGTCTATCATTTGTCTGTATGTGTGTCTATCTATCTTATTATCTATCTAACTATCTATCTAATCTATCATCTATAATGGGTTGGGTTGCATGGACATTTCAGGTAGTAAAGAGATCATTATGAAAATAGTCATCACCATGGGATTATGTGAAGCTTTTTCAAAGTGAAATTACAGCTACATTGATCATCTATCTATTTATCTATCTATCTATCTATCTATCTATCTATCTATCTATCTATCTATCTATCTATCTATCTATCTATCTATCTATCTATCTATCTATCTATCTCAATATCTATTTGTCTCTAACATATCAACTGTCTCTATCTATCTATCTATCTATCTATCTATCTATCTATCTATCTATCTATCTATCTATCTATCTATCTATCATCTGTCTATCTATCATATTATATCTATCTATCTATCTAATCATATCATCTCTATCTATGTATCTATGTATGTATATATGTATGTATGTATGTATGTGTCTATCTATCTATCTATCTATCTATCTATCTATCTATCTATCTATCTATCTATCTATCTATCTATCTATCTATCTGTCTGTCTGTCTGTCTACCTATCTATCTATCACCCTCCCTCTATATAGCCAACCTAAAGGTATTCTAACAGACACAGAGTTCTAATACACAGAGGTGATAAAAACCTATAGGCTGCCTACTCATGTCAGTATCAGAGAGTTCAACTCATCTCTAACCAAACCCAAATGCAAAAAAAGGGCTACAACAAAGTTTGAGATGCTGCAAAAGCAGATAACATTGAAATGTCTTCAGATGCCAGTAAGGCATTTGATAAAGTAGATCACAACCTACTACTTGATAAGATAGAAAAATGTGGGTTAGACAGCATCACCACCAGATGGATTCGTAGCTGGCTGACAGGCCGTACTCAGCGTGTGGTCCTCAATGTAACTGCATCTACATGGAAGGAAGTGTGTAGTGGGGTGCCCCAGGGTTCTGTTCTGGGCCCAGTGCTCTTCAACATCTTCATCAACAATTTGGATGAGGGGATAGATGGGGAACTCATCAAATTTGCAGACGACACCAAGCTGGCAGGAATAGCCAATACTCCAGAAGATAGGCTTAAGATACAGGAGGATCTGGACAGACTCGAACACTGGGCACTATCTAACAAAATGAAATTCAATGGTGAAAAAAGTAAGGTTCTACATTTAGGCAGGAAAAATCAAATGCACAGGTATAGTATATGTGGTACCTTGCTCAATAGCAGTAACTGTGAGAGGGATCTCGGAGTCCTAGTAGACAATCACATCAATATGAGCCAGCATTATGCTGCAGCTGCCAAAAAAAGCCAACACTGTGCTAGGCTGCATTAACAGAGGGATAGAATCAAGATCATGTGAAGTATTAATACCACTTTATAATGCCTTGGTAAGGCCACACCTGGAATACTGCATCCAATTGTAAAAAAGATGTTGAGACTCTAGAAAGAGTACAGAGAAGAGGAACAAAGATGATTAGGGGACTGGAGGCTAAAACATATAGGGAATGGTTGCTGGAATTGGGTATGTGTAGTTTAACGAAGAGAAGGGTGAGGGGTGACATGATAGCAGTGTTCCAATATCTCAGGGGCTGCCCCAAAGAAGAGGGAGTCGAGCTATTCTCCAAAGCACCTGAAAGCAGGACAAGAAGCAATGGATGTAAACTAGTCAAGGAGAGAAGCAACCTAGAACTAAGGAGAAACTTCCTGACAGTTAGAACAATTAACCAGTGGAACAACCTGCCTCCAGAAGTGGTGAATGCTCCAACACTGGAAGTTTTTAAGAAGAGACTGGACAGCCATTTGTCTGAAATGGTATAGGGTTTCCTGCCTTAGCAGGGGGTTGGACTAGATGACCTCCAAGGTCCCTTCCAACTTCTTCTTCTTCTTCTTCTTCTTCTTCTTCTTCTTCTTCTTCTTCTTCTTCTTCTTCTTCTTCTTCTTCTTCTTCTTCTTCTTCTTCTTCTTCTTCTTCTTCTTCTTCTTCTTCTTCTTCTTCTTCTTCTTCTTATTATTATTATTATTATTATTATTATTATTATTATTATTATTATTATTATTAATCCAAACTGGATTGGAATCTTTCCAGACCAGTTTGAGATCCCCTAATGAATTGATCTAAAGCAATGATTCAATGATAGTTCTTTTGAATTGATGCAATTCCTCAAGGCTGTATACAGTGTGATGATGCCCTAATTCATTCTCACATCCTTCCTCCCATTTGAGGAATGAGTGTGGTGGAATGTAGCCTGGATTCCCAGGAGGGAGGGGCTACATTCCAGAAGGCAAAGTGAAGCTTAGATAGTTTGGTTGGGAGAAAGAGAGTTAAAAGGTCCCAAAGTACATCTATAGTGATACAAATAGTTGCTTTAGTTTGGCAAATTTTCTGCCTATAGGTGAGGAACAATAAAGGGAACTATTCAGAAGTAATTCCATGCCTCTCTTTGTTCCTAAGGCCTCTCAGCAGGGCTTCTTAGTAGGTTTATGGGAAATATGCCATTGTACTGAGAGAACCACTTACTTTGCCCCCAAATATGCCTTTTCCTGGGGAATCCTTATATAGGCGGTTGGTTACAAGTTACATAGGTATGTTCATTTGTTACCACTTCCTCATTTTCTTTTAAGTGTCTGTGGATGGAGACTATGAAATGTAAACAGTTTTGCAATTTGCAGTTAATCCATTCAGCATTTCATTCCCCAGAAGAATAACACAAAAATCATGCTGGAATAAAGTAACATTCCTTTGAATGAGATTAGGTCTCCTTTGCTCCAAGCTCGGTTCTGGTTGACTTCATAGACCGGTCCATGTATTTTGCTTGACAACAACCCAAAAATGGTATGCCATTGTTGTGTTCCAGGATTTTATTTTTTTCTCCACTAACCTCAACGTCTAGGGGATTCCAGTAACTTCTTGATGATGATCTTAACTAAGTTGTCTTCAAGATCATCCAACATTGGCTAGGTCTTGCTACCTATCTGGAGAACATCAACTTCCGATGACTTCATGGATGCATCCCTGTGGTTTCCTTGGCATCCATACAGAAGCCATTCACTCCTGCCCGTCGTCTTCCAAGATCTTGTTTTGAATTTCTCAGTCTAGCCTACAGCTTAATCCTAAAAGGATTATACTAGAATAACCCATGAGCAACTGCCATTTATTTGAATGAGATGAAAAACACCTCACATTGTCCTACATCTCACTTCTAGCTAGAAGTCAGCAAAAAAAAGTGATATATGCTAATTACTTTAGAAGGCGGATAAATTAGCAATGCTATTTGAAGAAGCGGCATTAACATGACAGGGGTGTTTGGAAAGAAGCTCTCACATATTTTTTTTCCTTTTTGCACGTCTCAGCTCTGTCAAATTTCAAGCACAGCTGTATATATCAAGAGGTAGGTGGATATGTATGCTATTTTTCGCCTTTGCGAGTCTCATTTCTGAAGCGTAATGCTTACTTTGAAAAATTTTGAACAACAGCAAAATAAAACACAAGTTCTGTATTCACGCTCCCCTCCCCTCCCAATCTTTGCAATATAATGAAGAGAAGTTAAAATAGCCATTTGCTCTACCTAGAGGTGAAGGAGATTTGTAATCTGTAGTGGTTTCATCTTCAAGGGAATAAAGACATTTCACCAAGTGAAACCATTTGAAAATCTATTCTATCAGCAGAGCAGCAGTGTGTCGGTTCTGGAGTTCCGCACAATTTTGCCTCTTACAACATTTCCTGGGGAACTCATTGCTTTTCTTTTCTGGCTGTGTTCTCTCATCTTTCCAGAAGAGGTTGTGTTATGAAGCAGTTCAACCTCAGTGCCATTTTAGGAGTATTTGTCAGCGGGCATGACACAATGGAGTCTCCTGCTCCTTAGAATGTCCAAAGTGCAAGTAGATCACTGGAAAATACGAGGCAGTGTAGAATGAAAATTGTCTTTTAGGAAGTGACCCTCCTCTTTTGGAAAGGAGGGTAAAGAAGCTAAGAGAAAGGCCTGCTCTTTTCTTGCACTGATGATGTCACCTAGTTTGGTAATGAAAGGTCTGAAAGAAAACTACCAAGCTCAGAGACCATCAAGGATCCCACAGTTCAGCTCTGAGCTGCAAATATTCTCTTTCATCAGAGTAAAGATTCTGAACAGAGTCTGCTCTCAGACATCTCTCTGTCTTTCTGGGGGTGGCAGTAGATGCACCATACTGTACTCTCATTACAACATTGTGCATGGGCGGAGCTGTCTCCCAGTACATCTCTGCATGCAATTCACGATGATGGTTGTCACTCTACCTTGTGGGTATTTTTATTTCTTTAATTATGTGTTATCAAGCTGGTGTCTCCTCCTACCCCCGCCTGGCCCTTCAAGTGTTCCAGCAGTCTCCCCATTTTCACTGTAATTGAGTCCATACATTTTATAGCTGATTGTCCTCTCCTTCTCTTTCTTTCCATCTTTCCTAGCCCTACTGGACTTCAAAAGGGACCTGGATCTTCACATCATGTACCCAACGTAATGCAATTTGAGCCTGGTAATGTGTGCTTCAATTGAGAACTCTAGACTGATTTGTTCTATGATCTAAATTTTTGCTCCCTTGGCAACCTCCACTAATGTAGCTCCATCTTACCCCCCAGTATTACATTTTCATCTCTTGTACATAATTACTTTCCCAATTCACTTAGACTGTTCAAAGCCAAAAGTCCTTTTCTCCACTCTAAATCTTTCTAATAATTGTAGGTAAGGAAACCATTGACACCTATGGCCTATTTCTTGACTGCTGGTTCTTTTACTGCTGATAATTGATCCTAAAAGATAGAAGCTACCCACCACTTTAACATCTTCATTGGCAAGTCAAAAGCTGTTTGCTGTTTCTGTTGTCATACGGTTAGCCCAGGGCAGTGATGGCGAACCTTTTAGAGACTGAGTGCCCAAACTACAACCCAAAACCCACTTATGTATCGTCGGGTGCCGGGTGGGTGTGGCCCATTGGGTGGATGTGGCCAATTGGGTGGGCATGGCCCATTGGGTGGGCATGGCTGTGGTAGTAACGGCAGACTGGTTGGGATTAAAAAGTTGAATCAATCAATTCCAACTTTGCGAGATCTTTTTTTTTTCCTGTGAGAAGTTGAAATTGATTGATTGAATCTTTTTTTTTTGCATACGGCGGCAGAGGCCTAAAGCAAAAATATTTTATAAAACCCAGCTGAAGGCCTAGGACTGGGGTGATGGTGAGCGTGCCCACAGAAAGGGCTCTGTGTGCCACCTCTGGCATGCGTGCCATAGGTTTGCCACCACGGGCCCAGGGGTAGGCAAGCCTGGCTCTTTTATGACTGGTGGACTTCAACTCCCAGAATTCCTGAGCCAGCCATGCTGAAGGGAAAGGGAGAGGTTTCCAAGCTTAGCCATGCTGGCTCAGGAATTCTGGGAGTTGAAGTCCACCAGTCATAAAAGAGCCAAGGTTGCCTACCCCTGGTTTAGACAAATTGGTACAGATCCCAGCCTCTATTAAGAATCTTTTAGCAACCACAAGCATTATCCAAAATGAGATTTTTCCCAGCAAGCGCATACCTGACTCCATTAGTATTTTTCATGTTTGCATAGGCTAATAACCTAAATTTTCTTTTCAGCTTTACCCATTGCATCATAAAACACCTCCCATCCTTCTTTTGGTCAGAAAAAATTATACCTCCCTCTAAACGAGTGATAGCAAAACCTTTGGATTCAGTAGACCAAAAATTCCAAAAACTGCTGGCATGTTTGTTTCTCTCTCTCTCTCTCTCTCTCTCTCTCTCTCTCTCTCTCTCTCTCTCTCTCTCTCTCTCTCTCTCTCTCTCTCTCTCTCTCTCTCTCTCACAGACACAAAGAAATGAATTTAAACAAACAAACAAATAAATGTAAAGGTTTCCCAGTCACTCGTGTATGACTCTAGGGCACATGCTCCTCTCTGTTCTTGGGTGAGGGAGCCATCACTGTCCAAAGACAATTTCCATAACCATAATGTGGCCAGCATGTCTATATGCTGAGGGGCACAGAACACTGTAACTTCCTCACCAAAGTGGTACCTATTTATCTACTCACATTTTCATGCTTTCAAACTGCTAGGTGGGCAGGAGCTGGAGCAAGGAACAGAAGCTCATCCCATTGCATGGAGCTTGGGTCTTGAACCCAGCCTGTCAGCTCTCTGATTGACAAGCTCAGCCTCTTTAACCATTGAGCCCTCACACCCACCAACCCTCCAGTAAATAAATACATAATTGTAAATATTTTTTTTGAAATCCTTATCTGATGCAGCTTGAGATTTCACAAGGTCAGGAAATATCAGAAAATGCTCTTGCATGGCCCTTTCAGCATCCAAAAAAGGCGGGAAAGCCCAAACTATTTTTCCACAGTTTGGAAGCTCCAGAGGCAGTGCAAGAGCACGGCCCTCTTGCACAATGTCCAGAAAGTCTGGAGACTTGGCAGGTCACTAAAAATGACATGGTGTGTTACCTGTGTAACAGGTGTGTCATAGGTTCTCCCTCACTGTTCTAAACTCAAGATTTTGGGATTTCTTTCTTTCTGGCTGTGGACTGGGATTTCACCGCTTGTTTTGAAGGATGAATTGCATCTCTATCTGAGACTTCCCTGCAGGCATACAGGTAATCCTCGACTTACGACTACAATTCAGTCCAAAATTGCTGTTGCTAAGTGAAACATTTAAGTGAGTTTTGCCCCATTTTACGACCTTTCTTGCCACAGTTGTTAAGTGAATCACCGCAGTTTTTCAGTTAGTAACAAGGTTGTTAAGTGAATCTGCCTTGCCCATTGACTTTGCTTGTCAGAAGGTCAGAACAGGTGATCACATGACACCAACACACTGCAACCATCATCAACAGAACAATAACAATAAAGTTGGAAGGGACCTTTGAGGTCATCTAGTCCAAGCCCCTGCTCAGGCAGGAAACCCTATCTCATTTCAGACAAAAGGCTGTCCAGTCTCTTCTTAAAAACTTCCAGTTTTGGAGCATTCACCACTTCTGGAGGCAGGTTGTTCCACTGGTTAATTATTCTAACTGTCAGGAATGTGAGTCAGTTGCCATATGTTTGGATTTGAGCGCATGACCACATGGATGCTGCAACGGTCGTAAGTGTGAAAAATGGTCATAAGTCACTTTTTTCAGTGCTGTTGTAACGTTGAACAATCATAAAATTGACTGTTATAAGTCAAGGACAACCTGTCCTTCTCCAGAAGGAAAAAAAGCCACAGAATAAGTTCCTTCACAGCTTCAATTTATGCATTTTCCTAAAATTCTATTCTTTCCTGAAAGAAATTTCAAAAGGAAATTCCATTTCTGAATGAGAGTTGGTAAGGGGGGGGGGAGAAATGAAGATTTCATTTTTCTTCCCCTTTTAACACCCAAAGTTTAAAATCAGTTATGGGAAATCTTGCATTCAGAATCCCGCTCCTTTTGTCTTCTTCCAGGCACAATGTTCTCCTGCTGATCTCCGGTGCCACAGAATGTGCCTGATCTATCTTTTCAGCCAGCCATCCTCAGCTGAAAAGAGATTTACATATCACAGTTCAAATGCGCTTTGTGCTCACAGGTGTTGTCAAAGTAAGCAAACAGGTTCTCATTTGCAAAGGCAGAGTGGTAAGGAATTGAAGTGGGTGAGCTTTCTGTCTTTCTCTTTATATATATATATATATATATATATATATATATATATATATATATATATATGGATCCTTGGTTTTTCGGGTTTTTCCCCGTGTAGAACTAAAGGTGTAGGCGCGACGTTTCGACGGAATCCCATCCGTCATCATCAGGCTGGTGGCTTCTGCTTCCTTCTTCTGGGATATATATTGCCTTATATATATATATATATATATATATATATATATATATATATATATATATATATTGCCTTATAAAAGGAGCCGTGGAACAAGAGTCATCTGGAAAGCATTATCGGTCTGCTTCCAATGCAAATAGGGCAGACAAGGGGAGCCTGAGTATGTTCGATCAGAGGTTTGCAAGAAGATTAAAGTACCACTGGGGGAGTTTTTCAACCAGACAAGGGATAATCCTTCGGTGTGTAAATTGGAGCATCTCCTTGGAGGCCAAAATCCAGTACACGGTTACAGTACAATGGAGGGGGATAATTGTTCCAGTTTTGTTACGTGTTAATTTGGTGAACTCCAGAAAAATGTGGTGAGAAGTGAAAGGCATCTATGAGGTGGAAGAGCAATTGTCCAGCAATCAAATTACTTGAAGTGAGGCAGAGGTAGAGGTTTAATATATTCTTAATATATCCTTATCCCACTTTTTTTCTTTTCTTTTTTTTTTTTTAGAAAATTTTATTAAATGTACATTTAACATGATTGAACTTCCCTGGCTACAACACTACTATTAGTATTACCTTATGTTACAGAAAGAAATAACAAAAACTTAAAATAGATTCTATGACAGGACAGAGTATAACAAACTGTACATATAACATCTGTAAATATTTTAGTAAACTGTCTTTCAGTCATCAGCATTATATTTACATATCTTTCAGTTGTGTCCTTATATAGGTGCTGATAAGAAATCCTCACATTATCAACCAATCAAACAATAGTCATCTCAGCAATCCTCCTTATCTCTAACCAATTGTACAAATTTTGCCAAATTTCAATAATACTCCGTTTCACTCTTATTTTTGATCTCTAGGGTTAACCTGTCCATTTTGGCGCTTTTTTCATATACAACCCAAGGTGATACACGTACCTCATACTCCTTCCTCCTCCTATTTTCCCTACAACAACAATCCTGTGAGGTGGGTTAGGCTGAGAGAGAGTGACTGGCCCAAAGTCACCCAGTCAGTTTTTCATGCTTAAGGTGGGACTAGAACTCACAGCCTCCTCGTTTCTTGACTACACCTTGACTACTACACCAATTGGCTTCTGTGTGTCCATCTACTCTTGAAGAAGAGATTTGTTTACATGTTTAAATCTTGTTTAAATTTCTTAGAACTTAGAAAAGAACTTTGAAAGAATTGGAAAGCTTTTGCCAGCCCTTTGTGTAGTTCGCAGTATTCTGACTGACATAAAGCTTGACAGAAGGTCACAAAAGGTGATCGATCACATGGCCCCGGCACACTGCAACCATCATAAATGCAAGCCAGCTGGCAAGGGTCCAAATTTTGATCACATGACCATGCGGATGCTGCAGCGGTGAAAAGTGGTCATAAGCCACCATTTTTCAGTGCCGTTGTAAGTTCGAATGGTCACTAAACGAATGGTTGAAAGTCCAGGGCTACCTGTATTTATTTCAAAAATCTGATGAAGTTCTCAATCCAATTTTTGCTGCTCCAGGATTTTATTTTATTTTATTATTTTCAGAATGACATGGTGAGGTATGGTTCCATTCGGCCCAAAAAGAAATATCATAAAACCATATTAAAATGCTATATTCTACAGGGAGCAGAGATTTATGAAGCCATCCTGAAAAGGACACAGAGGCCTTTTGTAGAACACGTGCTTATGATTTCCCAGAATCCCAGGGGTGAGACGACTGATAATGTAACCCATGATGTAAAGGGGCATAGAAGTACCGTCAGGCATAGAACAAATGCAGACACAGTCAAAAATGTTTAAAATCCTCTTAGATGCTGATGAGCTTTTGATTCAGTCCATATGATCCAGTCACAGAGCTCTGAAGGCAGAAGTATTTCATACCTGGACCATTTGCCCTCTTCTTGTGAATGACCGCTTCAATAAACTGGGGGCTAAATTGTTGATGGGCAGTGAAATGTAGCTCAGAAATAGGCGTGAGGAACCTCTCACTGCTCTGAAAAAAACGAACAGCAGAGAGCTGGAATCAAAAACCAGTCCAAGGTTTGGGGCAATTCAAAACACTCACAGCCATTTTGGTCTAGTGCAGGGGTAGGCAACCTTGGCTCTTTTATGACTCGTGGACTTCAACTCCCAGAATTCCTGAGCCAGCCATGCTGAGGAGAAATGGAGAGGTTTCCATGCTGAGCCATGCTGGCTCAGGAATTCTGGGAGTTGAAGTCCAAGAGTCATAAAAGAGCCAAGGTTGTCTACCCCTGGGACTCTAGTGGTTAAAAGTGCTGGCCTAGAAAACAGGAATCTGTGACTTCTAGTCCTGCCTTATGCATGAAAGCCAGCTGGGTGACTTTGAGTCAACCACCAGGTGACTGTGAGTTCTAGTCCCGCCTTAGGCATGAAAGTCAGCTGACGGACTTTGGGCCCATCACCAGGAGACTGCGAGTTCTAATCCTACCTTAGTCATGAAAGCTGGCTGTTGACTTGAGCCAGTTGCTCTCTTAGCCCAACCCTGTTCAAAGGGTTGTTGTGGGGAAACCTGAAGGAGGAAGGTGGGTTGGACCTGTTTGTCACCTTGAATTATTTGTGGATACAAATGAAATAAATAAATGCACTTATAACAAAACCAGTTTCGACTAGTATTAAAGGTAAAGGTAAAGGTTCCCCCGCACATGCGTGCTAGTCGTTTCCGACTCTAGGGGCCAGTGCTCATCTCCGTTTCAAAGCCGAAGAGCCAGCGCTTGTCCGAGGATGTCTCCGTGGTCATGTGGCCGGCATGACTAGGTGCCAAAGGTGCACGGAACGCTGTTACCTTCCCACCGTAGTGGTCCCTATTTTTCTACTGGCATTTTTACGTGCTTTCGAACTGCTAGGTTGGCAGAAGCTGGGACGAGTAACAGGCGCTCACTCTGTTACGCGGCACTTGGGATTCGACCCGCCTAACTGCTGACCATCTGATCGACAAGCTCAGCGTCCTAACCCACTGAGCCACCACATCCCTATTCGACTAGTATTACAATGAGTTAAACCAAGGAGCGAAGAAAACCAAATTAATTCAACTTTCTCCTGTTACAATTGCTTCCGTTCCAGCAGAGTGCGCTCCAAAGAAACCCACTCTGAATGTCCATCCTGGACAATGGATTGATACAGAAAAGCTTGAACTTGAAATAACTATTCTTAGCTTGCTTGGGCCATTCATCTGACAGGTTTGAAGAACCACCAGGCAGGCGCCTGTCCATAGAAAACCATCTTTCACTGTCTCCCGAGTCTGTAAGTACATAAGTAAAGTCTAGTTCAGTCCTCCAGGTCAGGATGCATTATTTATCGACCACAAGGTCAAAGGGGTGTGTCATGCAGAGCACTGAATCCTCAGTGACAAATGGGCCTCATTTTTCAAACAGGAAGAAATAGGCAACAATACGTGAGTTTATTATACTTCTTCTAATCACAGGTTAACCTTTCCATCCCTTCCCTACCATCAATCAAGAATAATATATGAGAAGCAGGATCCAGAAATCAGATGGGGAGTCCCTTCAGAAGTAAATCCTTATTATTTAACAATGTTGTGTTTTTTTTTTGTTGCCTCATGACTTTGAGAAAGGAAATATTTCCTTCCATTTTTGCCAGGCCCCAGGAAGATAATGAGGGTGGATGATTGGAGATGGTTATCTCCTTGGAGATAAATAATAACAACAACAACTACTACTACAACTACAACAATAAAGTTTGAAGGGACCTTGGAGGTCATCTAGCCCAAGCCCCTGCTCAGGCAGGAAACCCTATAACATTTCGGACAAATGGCTGTACAGTCTCTTCCTAAAAACTTCCAGTGTTGGAGAATTCACCGCTTCTGGAGGCAGGTTGTTCCACTGGTTAATTGTTCTAACTGTCAGGAAGTTTCCCCTTAGTTCTAGGTTGCTTCTCTCCTTGATTAGTTTCCATCCATTGCTTCTTGTCCTGCCTGGTTTGTTCATTTTTAAGGCTATTAGAATATATGATACTACAATATCAGTGATACTAAGAGGATGGCGAGAAGACTCATGTATTTCAGGGACCACTTGATCCCTGTCTTCAACAAGGAGCCCTGGTGATGCAGTGGTTAGCAATAGTGTAATGTATTGGGCTTGTTTTGTTAAGGGAACACCACGTGGGTAATTGCTGGGAGGTTGCTTGAGCAGGGAAGCTGGCTAACGGCTCCCAGCTCCTCAGACAACCCGTCTCCAGCGCCGCTATTGGTTGCCTCTAGGGCGGCAATAGGTTGCTTTAAACCTATTGGCTGCCACCTAGAGGCCAGGGTATAAATTGCTGCATTCGCAGCCCTGTTTCTCAGTTCAGATCCTGCAAGCAATAAACAATGATCTCTGCTGAACTCACTCGCCTCATCTTTGTCATTAAGCAATGAACCCCGTACATAACAAATAGCAACAGCAATAGCACTTAGACTTATATACTGCTTCACAGTGCTTTACAGCTCTCTCTAAGTGGTTTACAGCAGGGGTCCCCAACCCCCGGTCCATGGAACGGTACCGGCTGCGGCATGCCAGCAGCTAGTCTGCACAAACAAGCAGAGCCCCATCGGAGGGATGCAGGCAGCACACAAAACCACACACTCTCTGGTCTGTGGAAAAACCTTTCTCCATGGAACCGGTCCCTGGTGCCCAAAAGGTTGGGGACCTCTGGTTTATAAAGTCAGCATATTGCCCCAAACAATCTGGATCCTCATTTTACCAACCACAGAAGGATGAAAGATTGAGTGAGCTTGAGTTAGACAGAAGACAGACACCATCAATTTGAGCTTTCAAATGTTCTGAGTGATTTTTTTTATCTTCTTTTTGCCTCTAGCCTCTCAAATAAAAGCAGTTGCAGGGAGGTATATGTCTGTTTATATAGGAAAGCCAGCTGGAAGAGACTGGGTCATTGAGGCTACAGAAGCTAACTTTTTCATGTTGTCTTTTGTTTGTAGAACTTGCTCTGTTTCTGCCTTCAAAATGAGGTATGGAAAAAAGAAAGCTGGCAAGAAAAAATATCCTTAGTATTGGCAGCTCCAGGAGTAATTAACAGAAACAAGAACAATTGCATTTGAATTTGAATTTGTGCTGGCTGCAAAGATTAGTGCGTGCTAGGTGGATGCCAAAATATCAGAATACATATAATAGAAGAGGGAAGAAGCTATATATGGCCCCCTCAGCAGCAAGCTGAAAAACAATGCTATTTAATTTCTTTATTTAGGAAATTGATATTCTGCTCTTCCATTTGGAAAAATCCATTCACAACCCACTTCTAGAATAACTGAAGGTGTTAAAAGTGTACCTAACATTTAGAATTACTTCTCTAGCTTGAAGACCATATTAATGCCATTTGTATCTCAAAGGTTCTTTTTCTAAAGGCAACTGGACTTGGTTTTTCCTTGAAGACATTTTGCTTCTCATCCAAGATGCTTTTTTTTCGGTTCATACTGAAGTCTGTCTGAAGTCTGATTGAAGTCTGAATATCAGAACTGAAGAAGCTTCTTGGATGAGAAGAGAAACATCTTCAAGGAAAATCCAGTTGCCTTTAGAAAAAGCACCTTTGGGACAACCATGACTGAGAATCTCCATAGACATTTAATCTTCTATACTTTTCCTGGGTTTACCAAGTCAATCCCTTTGTCTTTATGTCCTCTTGTTTACCTGTCCATTCTCCTTTATAAGGTGACTCCATTAACCTCAGATTTGCTTTATCTTTGTTTGACCTGCCCTGGCTTTCTAGCAATTTTTTTCCCTGATGTTTCTCTGTAGCAGGGATATAAAATATTTGTGGCATCCTTTTGAGAGCAAATGCTAGGATTTTCCTTCCTGTGAAAATTTTGTAATGAATGCTTGCCACACCTGCAGTCTGGCTACCCTTATTTCCTACCTAAAAATTAAATTGAGTTTGGGGGAAGGAATAGTTATCTTTTAAAAAAGATGATCAAGGTAGCTGTAAGTTCACTTTGAAAAAGCTTCACATAATCCCATGGTCAATATTGTTTTCATAATGATCTCTTTACTTCCTGATATGTCTATGCAAACCAATTCATTATACATGATAGATTAGATTAGGTTAGATTAGATTAGATTAGATTAGATAGACAGACAGACAGACAGACAGACAGACAGACAGACAGCAGAGACAGACAGACAGGTAGGGATAGGCAAGACAGACGACAGAATCAAACAATGGAGTCAGTAAAACCAAGTGGCCAAATATATCTTTTTTTCCCAGTCTCAGACCAGCAGAAACAAACCCAATGATTATCTTCATCATGATCTGATCCCATTGCAACTTAAAGCCATGAGCCTTGTCCAACCTTGTCAACACCAATATTGACTACCTGTAGCCTTCTCTTGGCTTCTTCTAGCCTTTTCTTTGTTGGAAAGTGCATTTATGTTATCCTTTTTGGAAAACCTTCTTATCCCACCTCAAATGCAGCCTCCTTTTTTTTCTCCTATTCAAGGTTTTTCTGTCAAGGTGGAATTGCTAAGATGCTTGCTAATCTCTGTCGCTACTCAGCTTTCAATGGAAACAAGGGGGAAGGGAAGCTTGGGAGAAAAGGGATTTTTAAGAAGCCTTTCTACGGACCATGAGAACCAAGGTCATAAATGCAGGCGTCTGATGGAGAAGTGGACTGTTCTCATAACAAACCAAAGAAATAGGATTGGGCAATGTGAACACTTGGTGGATAGGGGTTATGGAGAGCTATTGTTAACTAACCAGATTTTTGTGTGGAAAACTTGGAGCTGATTTTGCTTCTTCAGTACCGAGATGTGTATTCAATAAAGTTTATCTTTTATGGCACCTCAAAGCCATAGTTTCCTCACTCTTGAATTCACTTGTCAGACAGTTGACATTTTCTCCTTCTCAGAGTTTTTTCACAACTGACATGGTCTTTAACAATAGTAAGCGCTGTCACACTGGATAAGATATGGAATCCAACTATAAACTGCTATATAAGCTTACCTTTCACAAGGTTACTTTATTACGGATATACATGAGCTAGGCTGACATGGAACATGTATAGCTAAAAAAGGGACATGATGGCTCAGTGGATAAAGATGCTGAGTTTGTCATCTGGAAAGCTGACAGCCCTGGTTTGAGACTTGAATGCTGCACAACAGGGTGAACTCCTGTTCTTGTCCCAGCTCCCACTAACATAGAATAGAATAGAATAGAATAGAATAGAATAGAATAGAATAGAATAGAATAGAATAGAATAGAATAGAATAGAATAGAATAGAATAGAATAGAATAGAATAGAATAGAATAGCTGGAAGGGACCTTGGAGGTCTTCTAGTCCAGCCCCCTGCTCAAGCAGGAGAACCTATGCCATCTCAGACAAGTGACTGTCTAGTCTCTTCTTAAAAATCTCCAGTGATGGAGCACCCATGATTTCTGGAGGCAAGCTGTTCCACTGGTTGATTGTCCTCACTGTCAGGAAGTTTCTCCTTAATTCCAGGTTGCTTCTCTCTTTGATCAGCTTCCAACCATTGTTTCTCGTCCTTCCCTCTGGTGCTCTGGTGAATAACATGACCACCTCTTCCTTGTGGCAGTCCCTCAGATACTGGAATACTGCTATCATGTCTCTCTTATTTCTTCTTTTCTTCAGATTAGCCAAACCCAAACCCGCAGCCGTTCTTCATATGTTTTGCTTTCCAGGCCTTTGGTCATCTTAGCTGCTCTTCTTTGAAATTTTTTTTTCCCAAAGTCTCAACATCTTTTTTGTGATATGGTGACCAAAATTGGCTACAGTACTTGGCAGTACAAAAGCGTGCAAATGCAAGTAGACTAATAGGTACCACTTCAGTAGCAAGGTAACAACGTTTCTTGTGCCTCCCAATATAGTCAATGCTGGCCACATGATCACGGTAATGTTTCTGGACAATGCTAGCTCCCTCAGCTGAGAAACGGAGGTGAACACTGCCCCGTAGAGTTGGAAATGACTGGATAGTAGTGGTTTACCTTTATAGCTGAAAAATGATAATGATCCTATTTTGGAAATACAGCCTCTTCTCAGTGTGCAGAAAAGTACAGAAAAGTTGAATATATGTAAATATTGATGTGTATTTATGGATGCCCTTGTTCTCCGCAACAGACATACTCTTGGTCCTTTGTGCAGGTTAGATATAGCAGCAGAATGCCTTCAGACAGTTGTTATCAAGGTCATAAATAGTAAATAGATTATTATTATTTTTGTAATGCTACGGACATTACTGTAAGCTTCACCTTGGCAGTTTTGACCAGTAGATCCTCTAGTTAGAAAGATAAGGATATTTCCCTGCAAATAGAGAAAAAGGCAACATGAAGTCTACTGAGGTCTACCCTAAACCATGACAATTTCTTAGTCTTATTTTTTCTTTGTTAGTAAAAAGAAGAGAAAAGAGTAAAGGATTGCCAGCATAGGACAAAAAAATTTTCTGAGGGAATTTGGATTAGGGGGCGGGGAGTGAAAACAGCCTTAATCCAGTCCAGTTTCTTTCTTTTATTGAATGTTTATTGTCCTGCCATTAAGATGCCATTATCTCCTGACTAATTACTTTACATAATGGGAATGGGAGAAAGCTAATAAACATGTGTGTGAGATCAGACTATTAAAAGGGGTGCATTATCATAATACCTTGACCTTAGCCCAGCGGGGAATCAGACCTTCACTTTGAATATTAGTTTTCGCTTTTTGAACACAATGGGCTGCTGGAATTATGCTTCCCCCCCCAAAGGGTTGAGGGAGGAAAATAATAAGCTAACAATGCAAAATAAACTATGTTCAGCATATGATAAGGCAATGAAAAATCCAGAGATGGGAGCCCTCTTTCTTGTGATGTGAACTATTGGTTCAAGAAAGAGGCCTCCCATCTCTAGGGCAACCTAAGGATTCTATCAGGTTTAAAGATGATAAGGGTACAATATCTGCAGAGCAATATTCAGCAAACTGTGGGGCAAATAAGATATTTTTTTCATTCTTCAATCCTCTGGGGTAATCACAAATGCAGCGGAAGGGGAGAGAGTGGCTGGGAGAATCATCCATCATTGAGACTCAAATTAATGGCCCTAACATATAACACAAGAGTTCTGGAGCTTGATTAGTTATCTAGTTACTACACCTTGATGTGGGAATGAAACCTCAAAAAAAATCTGTCAGACTGCCCACAACTTAAACCTCTAAATAAAAACAAGCCTTGGCTCCATTTGTTGAGAAAGGTGTAATTTTATTAGAGATCAAGTGTATTGCAGCATTGCATAGCCAGAACTGAGAATTGCACACCAAAATCTCTAAGTTCCATTCCCTTCCCCCTGGTTGTCTTTTGCTGCCCACCCCACAATAACCATTCAAGTGGTTATTCAAGCAGCATCTTGAGGAGGTACAATCTCTACTTTTGATTTCCCAAGCATTTCCCCTCCCCACAGTTCATGGCAGTTTGTCACTGCATAACAGCAAAGCACAAGGTGAGAGCTGACAAAATCATGGAAGGATGTAACCTACCAAGCCTCTCTTAGGAAAATGGCCGATTTTATACGTTTTTCCTCTTAAGGTTAAAGAATTTGAAAGAGCATAGTTTTTGTTTAACATAAATGATGATGGTTTATAAAAACTAATGAATATGAATATAAATATATGTTATTTTCCACAGCAAGGAAAAAAAAACATAGAGATGGTTAAAATGACTGCTTTATTCAAGAACACAGATAATTTTGTTTCCACTGGGAAACCGCTTCTGGGTTTTGTGCTTGAGATGTAAAAAATGAAATTTTGATTTTGGTTTTGCTGATCAGATAGGTTTGTTGCTATAGAATTGCCTAGCATATATTATATTACTGTGTAAAAGCAAAAAGTTGAGGTTGTAATGTTGTTATCTTTAGGGTTGCCAGTGTCTGGTAGGACTCTCTGTATAAATGGGGCATAGTATGACTGTGACTGTGGAGCCCCACATCAAATTGTAGATCACATCGTGACCGTTGTAAGCTGAGGGCATATACTGGCCCGGGATCTATTTTTTTTAATATAAACGATGCTACACTTCAATGATTAGACAGCCTATACATTGGTATTTGAACATAGATGTTTTTAACACTTATATTTTTATTGGGTTTTACTACTCAAGATGAAATGTAAATATATATTGCCACTGCTTTTTTTGTAAAAGAACTCACACATGTCATACAACCTGCCTTGCCTACCCTACAAGGTTCCATCCAAAAAAGGTGCCGGAACTCCGTTCTGAGTGTTCTATGACAAAAAAAGCCCTGTATATTGCTAATCCATGTATGATATGCCATAAACTAACTAAATAAACTGGTAAAAAGAGTCAGAAGTCAATGCTTTTCTTTCTGTTTCCCCTCTTTCCCTACACTTTCTCTTCTTCCCTTTTTCCCATCATTTCCCTTTTCCTCTGAATTTTATATTCCAAGACAGGGCTTTTCAACCTTTTCACCCATTGTACCACTTTTAGGATATGGCAACATCCGAGTACCAACAGTCGCCTAGCTCCATCCGTCTCTCGTTCAGGCTTGTGCGGTGCTGCCACTGGTACAGCTCATTCCCCTCCCCTGCTACCACTTTTCTAGGATGGTTGCGTACCACCTGCCAGGTGCCAATGTACCACAGGTGGTACCCGTACCACTGGTAGCCCTGTACCAAGAGAAATGGCAAGAATCTTAAAATATATTCCTGTTTCTTTTTGTGGGTCTGCATCAATGTGCAACCGTATTCAAGAGGGATTCCACAGTGCTAATGCTTTACCTAGTGTTTTCTAAGGTAGCACTCATTTATTAATATTATGTATTATTTATGTGCCGCAGAAGCTTAGAATACATTCTTAGGCTATTTTTCAGGGACCAAAAATGCTGAAATCTCCACTTGCTAGAGTTTCACAACCATTTTGGCAATTCTCTGTTAGGAAAATGTATGCCAAAACACATCAGTACTGGGAGACATAGCTAAAAAAAAAGATGGACATGCTGGCCAAAGTATATGGAAAATATATTTGAATTTTTTTGTGTGTGCAGTAATCCAGGAGAGCAGATTGATATTCTGATGAGAAAACCGGAGAATGGAAACTAAGGAATAGTTTGCTGGGGTCACCTTGTCTTCAGACTGAAATTTGTTCCTTGAGAAAAAGAGGAAAAAGAGTGAAAATCTTAATTTTAAGTGTCTTGATGTCATGGCATTCCTTGGGAGAATCCTCTTCTGGCAGACAAGGACAGAGTGCCAGCCCAAGGAATGTTCTAGAACAGGGTTGTCAAACCAGTGGTGGGATTCAAATATGTGAACAACCGGTTCTCTATGTGGATGCCACTTCCGGAAGTCCATTCTGGGCCTGGGCAACAAAAAATTAGCTACCGTTTCTGCCGAAGTGGTGCGAACCAGCTGAATCCCACCACTGTGTCAAACTCGCTGAGTCACGTGACATGTCACGACGTATCACGGCTTTTTTCCCCTTGCTGGACCTGGGGTGGGCGCGGCTTCTACGTGACGCATCCGGCCCACGAGCCAGCAGTTTGACACCCCTGTTCTAGAAAGTATAGTTGCTGATTTTAATTAACAGGATGAGATCCCCTGATCATTTCTTTCTGGGTCCTAAAGACTGGAAAGCCCTCCAAAAGCACATTCAAAAATGGAGTGTCTCCTCAATGTGAAACTTTAGAGGATGAGTAATGCAAGATCCTTAATTTGTCCAGACCTTCTGGAAAATATTGTAGTGCCAAATGAAGAACAGAAGAAAGAAAACTATGGAAATGGGTTTTAAATGTTCAGTCTTGTCCCAAATCTTCCACACTGATCATCTTCTGCTGCTAATCCTTCATTTCTTAGATTTGTATCCTGCTTTTCTTTTTAGGTGTGATCCACTGTTGAGTTGGGATTTGAATCTGGGTCTCCATGTGCCAGTTGAGTATTCCACCTTTATACCATATTGATTGCAGGTAAGTCCTCAACTTATGACCACAATTGAGCCCAACATTTCTATTGCTAAGACAGTTGTTACTTGAGTTTTGCCCCATTTTACAAGCTTTCTTGACACAGTTGTTGAATGAAACACTTCGTTTGTTAAATTAGTAACCCAGCTGTTAAATGAATCTGGCTTCCCCATTGACTTTGCTTGTCAGAAGGTTACAAAAAGTGATCAGTGACTCCGGGACACTGCAACGGTCATAAATACATGCCAGTTGCCAAGCATTCACATTTTGATCACATGACTATAGGAATGCTGCAATAGTCATAATTGTGAGAACCAGTCATAAGTCACTTTTTCCAGTGCTGTTGTAATTTGGAACAGTCCCTAAATGAATGGTTGCAAGTCGGGGACTACCTGTACTGCAAGCCATTCCAGAGTACTTCCGATGAGGAAAAAAGAAGTAGTAGTCAAGTCCTAAAATTATAATCTAGGAGGAAGATAAATCAACGTCTTGCAATCTGCATCATTTCAGTCCCCAGATTCTTTTTTTATAAGTGGAAGAGACTTGTGTAACTTTGCAGATGTGCCTCCTTATTGGTATAACGCAGGGGTAGGCAACCTTGGCTCTTTTATGACTCATGGACTTCAACTCCCAGAATTCCTGAGTCAGCTCAGGAATTCTGGGAGGTTTTTTTTTTAATCCCATTTATATCCCGCCCTTCTCTGAAGACTCAGGGCGGCTTACAATTTAAGCACAAACCAATGTGCTTAGCAATAGCCTTCATTCTATGTATATGCCTGCTTATTAGGGCTTTCCCCCCCCCAAGCAGCATTATTACAAAGTCAGCTTATTGCCCCCAACAGTCTGGGTCCTCATTTTACCTACCTCGGAAGGATGGAAGGCTGAGTCAACCTTGAGCCTGGTGGGACTCGAACCTGCACTAATTGCAGGCAATTGGTGTTACTTAAGGAGGCATTAGCCCACTGCTCCACCAAGGCTCTTCATTGAAGTCCATGAGTCATAAAAGAGCCGAGGTTGCCTATCCCTGGTATAACCCATCAAGGGTATTGCTCACCTTTCAGCTCCATGGTAATATTTTTGAAATCCATTTAATTTCCACAGAAATAAATAATTTCAAGAAATAAATGGCTGTGCCACCCAAAAGGGTTTGGCTCTGCGAGATGGATATGGATACCTAGAGAAAATGGATGAAAATCCCTCCCTAGGAATAAATTCTCTCCATAGGAAGGAAATGGCCTGCAATGATTCTGTAATTGGAGCATGAGTGCAAAGTTAAAAAGAAGAAGAAGAAGAAGAAGAAGAAGAAGAAGAAGAAGAAGAAGAAGAAGAAGAAGAAGAAGAAGAAGAAGAAGAAGAAGAAGAAGAAGAAGAAGAAGAAGAAGAAGAAGAAGAAGAAGAAGAAGAAATTTATTTCTGTTGGTTGGTTACTATGTTAATCCTTCTGAGCCCCAAATCGGATTGTGATTAGTGGTGTTTTAATAGACACAGGAGGCTGCTAAGAGAATACACTGTGCAATCAAAAAGTTGCATTAGAAAGAGGAACAACGATGATATTTTCAGTTGCTCTTTAATTATTATGTGTTCTCTGCTATCCATCCATCCATCCATCCATCCATCCATCTATTTGTAAACAAAGATGAAGCAAAATCAGACAGTTAGTTATGTCTTATGCAATTCATTAATTTACATGTAGCCTCCAGGAATGGTTGTAGCAAATATTCATAGCCTTGGCTTACCTAAATGAATTAAAACTGCTCACTTCAAGGATGTGTGAGTTAGAAGGGAAAGCAAAAATGCTTTGAACAATTCTTCAAGACAAAAGCCGTAGAAATATAACCATCAAGTTATTGCACAATAATTTAGGGGATGTTTCTCTGCCCCACTGAGAAGACTCACTAAATTCAGAACAATCCTTCAGTCTTCCTCCAAAAGATAGCTTACTTTTTAAATAACTCTCCCCGTGTCTGTCACTTTTCCAAATGTTATTTTAAATAAAATCTATTGACAGCTTACATTTGTGTTATGTGGTCCTGGCTATTTTCCTTCGTGACCAGAGGCAAGCTCGCCTGACCAATAACCAGCCAAGACAGAGCGAAGGCCTTTTGTTTCATTTATTGCAACAAATGGGGAGAGAATTTTGCCCCGTTTTACGACTTTTCTTGCCACAGTTGTTAAGTGAATTACTGCAGTTATTAAGTTAGTAACACAGTTGTTAAGTGAATCTGGATTCCCCATTGATTTGGCTTGTCAGAAGGTTGCAAAAGTTTATTGCATGTACAGCTCTCATAAGTACATGCCAATTGCCAAGCATCCAAATTTTGATCATCTGACTCTGAGGATGCTGCAATGGGCATAAGTATAAAAAATGGTTATAAGTCACTTTTTTCAGTGCCATTGTAACTTTGATCTGTCACTAACTAAATGAATGGTTGTAAGCAGTGGTGGGATTCAAATATGTGAACAACCGGTTCTCTGTGTGGATGCTGCTTCCGGAAGTCCGTTCTGGGCCTGGGCAACAAAAAAATAGCTACCAGTTCTGCTGATGTGGTACGGACCAGCTGAATCCCACCACTGGTTGTAAGTCAAGGACTACTTGTACTATAAGCTCTGAGAGATCTTGCTTGGTGAAAGTTTCCTATCCAACTGGGAATATGAAACCTTATTTTCAATGGATGGGATAAATGTGTATGTCATTTATGTCACTTGGCATCTTTTCCCTTTATTAACAGCTCTTCTGTCCCAGAAATTAATGAGTTGTGATAGTCCCCTCTAATTCTCCCTGCTTAATACAAGCCCCAGAGGTGCTTTTTCAAGAGACAACTGGACTTTTTTTTGTTGTTTTTCTTGCAAGACGTTTCGCTTCTCATTCAAGAAACTTCTTCAGCTCTGACTGGATGGCGGGAAGCTGAAGAAGCTTCTTGGATGAGAAGCAAAACGTCTTGCAAGAAAAACAAAAAAGTCCAGTTGCCTCTTGAAAAAGCACCTTTGGGATAAAACTATGACATTTGTTTAATGTGGAGGCTAGAAGAACAGATCCTTAGTTATAGACATGCTGCCCAAATCCATCCTACTTTGTGAATCAAAATATTCCACTCAGAAACCTAGAAGCAATGGCAGTTTCAGACTGTGGGTGAAAAATAGAAATCCCTAGAGTAGCTACCCCAGTGCTGCCATGTATTAAACATCAGGTACTGCTGGCTATCGATTTGTAAGATCTTCTTTTATTCTCCGATAAAGCGGCTTTACTTATGAATACCTCTCGCTCCGTAGGAGATGTTTTTCTCATTTACCTGAGCCCTGAACAACAAAAGGAACTATTTGACACCAGTTTGTGTTGGTCATAGGGAAAAGAGGCTGTTGTGATTCAGGGTCAGCCTGTGGGTTCGGCAGTTGGGTCGGATGACTCAGATGAGGGGGAGGAGGGGGGTGTTGAAGAACTTGCTGATGATGGCTTTGGGGCTCCGCAGAGCCCCCAGCCAGGCCCCTCCTACCTGGTGGAGACCCAGACCCAGCTGTGTGAGCCTGACAGTGTGGATGAAGATGACCCACAGCTGGCCCTGTTCAAGGACGCCCGACGCAGGAGGCAGTCAAGTAGGAGCAAGCAGAGGAAGGCTGTGGGACTTCTCGGAAGGAGGCAAAGAGAGGCCACGCCCTGAACTCTTTATAAAGGGAATGTTTGGGGGAGGGCTGGTTTGCTGAAAGCAACCGCTCCGATAGAGTTTCAAAGCTCCGGTATCTTGTTTCATGTTTTGTTTGTTTTTGTAATAAATTTGGCAGACGTATTCCAGCCTTTTGCCTTCTGTAAAGGGGTTGCCTTTTCTGCAAGGCCGGTAGCAGGCTGGTACAGAACAGAGGCTGGGATTCATCCATTTTGCAAGGGCTGCATTCCTGTAACACAATTAACCTGACTAGAGAGAGAAATCATTTGAGGGGGATTATTGGTTTATCTCACTTTTTTTTTGCAAGGTGGCTTGGCTGGGATTTCAGTTCATTTCATTCTCACAACAGCAATCTTCTGACATAGGCTGTGCTGACAGAGTGACCGGCCCAAAGTTGCTCAGTGTCTTTGCAAAAATAAGGATGGACTTGAGCCTGCATCTTCCTGGTCTTTGTTAATCAAGCCAAGCTTCATTTTAACCAAGTTTAGCAAACCATACAAACCTAGCTGGTTTCCTGATTACATTTTGTGAATGCAGCCAGCATGTTGTTAGAAGAAATGGAGCACAAGTAGTCCTTGACTTATGACCAGAACTGAGTCCAAAATTTCTGTTGCTAAGCAAGACAGATGTTAAGTGAATTTTGCCCTGTTTTACAACTGTTCTTGCCACAATTGTTAAGTGAATCCCTGCAGTGGTTAAGTTAACATGGTCGTTAAGTGAATCTGGCTTCCCCATTGATGTTGCTTGTCAGAAGGTCACAAAAAGGGATCCCATGAGCCCGGGACACTGCAACCGTCATAAATATGAGTCAGTTGCCAAGCGTCTGAATATTGATCAGGTGACCCTGTGGATGTTGCAATTTTTCATAAGTATGAAAGACGCTCATAAGACACTTTTTTCAATGCCATTGTAACTTTGAACGGTCACTAAACAAACTATTGTAAATTGAGGACTATTTGTAGACTAAAATGCTTTCAGGGAGGTTATACACATCATTAGTAATAATAAATAAAAATATCAAATTTCATATTTCTTCCATTTGACATTCTTCTAAGCATACCTTCATTTGGGCTTGTTCCAGACCTGATCATATCAAACAAAAAACAACACAATATCTTCATGAATCTCTGTCATGTTTTCACTGCTGTTGGATAGTTCAAAATTTTTCCCACCGGATTTCAATTGGATAGAAGAGAATCTACAGTAGAAATCGTTTCAATGGAGCAAAGAATTTCAGATATATTCCTGCAAGAGGAATTCAGCCCTTTGACATGTATTAGTTAGGAGGAGGCCAAGGGTTGTGTCTGTGTGTTTCCCATCTTTTATTGTGTGATAATATCTGCAGGAGTCTGCAAGACTGTCTGGTTTCCCAACCATTCAAATAAATCACAAAGGAAGACCTTTTTCACTTCCATTGCCACTTTCACAACTAAGGAGAAATTTTGCCCTTGAGAATTGGTTGAGAGAACTTCTCTTTTCCTGGAGAAAATCATTTATCCAATTTCTTTCCTCGACAATTGTGATGTTACTGGTGTTTTTTTTTTTCTAGCCAGCCTTGGGTCAGGCCTGGTTAGCTCTGGGATGGGAGATGAGCGGACATCCCAGTTTTGTAGGCTAAACTGGAAAAGCCAAAAAACAACATTGCAGAAGAAGCAGTGGCAAGCCATTTTCCCATTCCCATCAAGAGAACTCCATAAACCTTCAAAGGGGACATCAAGAGTTGAAACTTGATTAATCAAGATATTTTTTTTTACCATTTTTCATGCACGTTTACCTGAATGAATATATGGAGAGTATTGTTTGTTTGTTAATAATCCAAAAGGATAATTCATTTGCTGAATAAAGTAAAACTTTGCTGAACACAGAAAAGGTGGCAAACTTTTTTTTCTGTGCTTTTCTATCTTTTCCTTTAAGAAATATTCTTTTCTTATTTTGATTGGGCTGGTCATAACACTAACTTAGATTACTTATCCTAATTAAAACATTCTTATTATGTTTATTTTCTCTCAAAATAGAACATTTGTATAAAAATTACTGAAAACCCAGTATCCTGTCTGATATCCTGTCTAAAACTTAGACATACTGTATGAATAATATGAACCTGAGCATGAACTTACTCAATTACAATTTTTTTGAACTAATATCTAATTGCAGTTCAATTCCCTTTGAAATTCACGGCTCTCTAAATTTTGCAGTATGTGTGCCAACAATTAAAAATGTATACTTAGGAAAAGATTGTCCAAAAATGCATGCATTCATTAACATAATATCCAAAATACACCATGTTAGGAAACGTATTGGCAAAAACGGTTTGAACTAAACAAAATGGGAAATAAATAAATACAGATTTGGGGAAATGCGCATCAAAAAAGTAAAAGAAAGAAGTCTACTAATTAAGAATATCCTTCTAAAAAAATCTTTGGATTCAACAATCCAAAGTTTAAGACGTTCAAAGAAATTAGAATATTTGGCAAATTTAATCAGTCCTGATGATGCAGTTTATGCTTTGTATGCCAAAGGCTTAAGTTCAATGTCTGGTTTTTTTTTCCTATTAAACAAACCATGTCACAGAAATTTGAAAGATCTTTTTAACTAATGTCTCTCCAGTCACTGTCACCATAGCTCAGGGGTGTCAAACTGTCGGCCCGTGGGCCAGACGCGTCACGATGAAACCGTGCCCACCCCATTGCCGGCAATGGGGAAAAAGCTCCAATACGTCATGCGACGTCATGTGACGTTGCGAGTTTGACATGTCTGCCATAGCTGGTCAACTATGGCTAGAATGCAAGTAGTCCTCAAATTACAGCCATCCTTTTAGTGACTATTCAAAATTACAACAACACTGAAAAAAAAATGAATAGAATAGAATAGAGCTGGAAGGGACCCTGGGAGATCTTCTAGTCCAGCCCCCTGCTCAAGCAGGAGAACCTATACCATCTCAGACAGGTGAATGTCTAGTCTCTTCTTAAAAATCTCCAGTGATGGAGCATCCGTGATTTCTGGTGGCAAGCTGTTCCACTGGTTAATTGTCCTCACTGTCAGGAAGTTTCTCCTTAATTCCAGGTTGCTTCTCTCTTTGATCAGTTTCTGACCATTGTTTCTTGTCCTTCCCTCTGGTGCTCTAGTGAACAACCTGGCCCCCTTTGCCTTGTGGCAGCCCCTCAGATATTGGAGTACTGCTATCGTGTTACCCCTCTTTCTTCTTTTCTTTAGACTAGCCAAACCCAAGTCCCGCAGCTGTTCTTCGTATGTTTCAGTCTCCAGGCCTTTGATCATCTGAGTTGCTCTTCTCTGATTATTTTCCAAATTCTAAACATCTTTTTTGTGATATGGTGACCAAAATTGGCTGCAGTATTCCAGGTGTGGACTCACTAGGGTTTTATAAATAATAATATAAACCAAATTAATAAATAAATAAAGCCATACTAATACTTTGCGTGAACTTGATTCTATGCCTTTGTTTATACATCCCAGGATTGTATTAGCTTTTTTGGTTGCTGCTGCACACTGCTGGCTCATAGTAAAGTGATCATTCACTAGGACTCCAAGGTCCCTTTCCCAGTTACTGTTTTTAAGCCAAGTCTCACCCAGTCTGTATTTGTACCTTTGGTTTTTCCTTATGACTTATGACCATTTTTCACACTTATGACTGTTGCAGCAGCCCCATGGCCACCTGGTCAAAATTTAGGCACTTGGCAACTGGCATGTATTTTTGACAGTTGCACTGCCCCAGGTAATGGATTACCATTTGTAATCTTCCCAGAAAGCTTCTGACAAGCAAGGTCAATGGGGAAAGCCAGATTTGCTTAATGACTGCATGACCACTTAAGGACTGCAGTGATTCATTTAACAGCAGTGGCAAGGAAGGTCATAAAATGGGGCAAAACTCACCTCTTGCTTAGAAAAGGAAATAGCCATGGTGGCGCCGTGGTTAGAATGCAGTATTGCAGGCTGACTCTGCTCACAGCCAGCAGTTCGATCCTGACCTGCTCAAGGTTGACTCAGTCTTCCATCCTTCGGAGAGCGGTAAAATGAAGACCCAGATTGTTGGGGGCAACATGCTGATGTTGTAAAACCACTCAGAGAGTGCTGTAAAGTACTATGGGGTGGCATATAAGTCTAAGTGCTATTGCTATTTTGTGTTCAATTATGTTCATCAGTGGAGGAATAAGTGTAAGTTTGAGTTAATAATAATAACAATAATAATAATAATAATAATAATAATAATAATAATAATAACAACAACAACAACAACAACAATAACAATAATAATAATAACAACAACAACAACAACAACAACAATAATAATAATAATAATAATAATAATAATAATAATAATAATAATAATAATAATAAAAATAACAACCACCACCTGGTTGATACCTAGGACGCTGGCAGCAACCCGTGTCAACCATTAGTGCCAGTCAGTATGAGTGTTCAATTGACTTGAGTTTCATGTTTTATGAATAAAAGCTTAACAACAACAACAACAACAATACCTGGTTGATACCTAGGATGCTGGCAGCAACCGGTGTCAACCACTTGTGCCAGTCAATTTGAGTGTTCACTTGACAGAGTTTCATGTTTTATGAATAAAAGTTTAATAATAATAATAATAATAATAATAATAATAATAATAATAATAATAATAAATAATTAATAATACTTTATTGTCACTTTGAATGTACACCAATCGGCTTACATCAAAATGAAATTTCGTTGCATTCAGCTCTCAAAGAGTCACCACCTGCGATATACACTCCTTGTTCATGGCCAGATCAAGTGTCAGATCGTCCAGTTTAGTCTCAAGGGAGCGAACGATGGCAAACAGGACAGATGGAAATGGGGCTCCATGTGGATTAGCCCTCAAATTAGCTTGTATTCCTGCACGACAACCTTGCCTTCT
Source organism: Vipera berus (assembly GCF_964194415.1). Classification (NCBI taxonomy): domain Eukaryota; kingdom Metazoa; phylum Chordata; class Lepidosauria; order Squamata; family Viperidae; genus Vipera; species Vipera berus. The sequence continues at coordinate 11,374,257 of NC_138206.1, forward strand.
TTTCTTTTTCTGATCCTGACTCTTCCACCTTTTCCTTAAAGGGGCCTTGCTTCTTTTCGCCCCTGGAACATGCCGCCGCCGCCTCCAACTCCTTCAAAAGCCTCTGTCTCTTCCTCTGGGCCTGCCAACAGCCTTATCCAGTTCATTCGCTCCATAAGCCCCGGGACCTCTCCTCCTCTGCCTCCTTCGGAAACAGCCCTGATTTGCAGTAGAATCCGTCACTGGGCCAGCAGTCAGATCTTGCTGCCGGCCGAACAATTTCAAACAGCGCAAATGACTTTTAATGGTCTCACCAACAGTCCTGAAACAGCTAAAAACTCGCCATACCAGCCAAGATTGTCGGTTGTACGTTAGCTCAGTCCCGCTACATTGCTCAAACCCATTAAAACCTTCCCAATCATGTGGCCTATATCCCTTACTATCCCTCCAGAAACTTCACTTTTGAGAGCCAATGCAGCCCCAGCCGATCCAGGTGCCGCCATCTTAACTGTCATCTGCTGATCTCTTAATCCTGAATGAGATTTCATGCCTTGGAAAGTGGCTTTCAACTTTAATATATGTGCTACTGAAGTAAGCACAACTTTTAACTTCAAAGTGAAAAAGACAGTTACTTTGGGGGTTCCATCCATTCGTTAACAGATGTAGCTGTTTTGATAAGCAGTAGAGACTTTTTTTTAAAAAATCACCCCAGGAGTTGCTCCTAAGCGGATGATTTTAATAATTCTCGACACTTAAGCTGTTTCTGAGGTTAGTGGTTGGCTCGTTCATATCTTATTTGCATCAAAAAGAATTCCACCGTTCTCTTACTTAGCTTTGTGTATCAGTCTACGAGACAGGAGTTTATAGAATGGAACTCCAGTTTTGCCGGAAGACAGGGATTTTTTGTTTTTCCGTACAAACATATTTCAGGAAACAAGGCTATTTAAATACGAAACAGAAACTGGGCTCCAGGTTTGACACATTTCTCAGATTTATTTTACAGAAGCAAGAAGGACAGTGATTAAATGTACATGTGTACACATGGAATTTTGTGTGGGATTTGGCAAAAGCTGTCATTTGGAATAGACTAACGTCCAGTTGTCTCCTCCTCCTCTAACAAAAATCTCCTGCCCTTGTGGTTTCTTTGCTTCTATTTTCAAAAGAAAAGAAAGTTGTCTTTGTTGGCCTTCTTTATAAATACAATAAGTGGGACAATGGAAAGTAAAACCAGACAAGATTAAGTATACAATAACTGAATCCTAAAGCAGATTTTTATTTTGGAGAGGTAGGAAGGGAGGCAGAGAAACATTGGTCTGGAAGAATAACCACAAAAAATAAACAAATAAATAGTCATAAAAAGAAAACCTGGGTAAAAGAAAAACCCCAGATTTATTCAGCATATGGCACATCATACGTGGACTAGCAATATAAATTAACATTTCAACTAGATTAGTAGAACCATATTTTTATACCATATTTTATGTTGTTATCAGGTTTCTTCAGAAATAGAATACATGTCTCTGATGGTGTGGTTTTTTTTTAAGAGAAGGAAATGAATAAATATGGGAGATATTGAATCAGGCAGCTCAATCCATTCAAGAAGATAATTTTACATGCACACTGTAGCTATTAAAAGTCCAGTTTTGAATAATCTAGAACGAAGAAAAAAACTGTCTGATAGGGAGAACAATCCATCAGTGGACCTGGCTGCCTGCAGAAGTTCTGGGTGCTCCATCACTGGAGGTTTTTAAGAAGAGATTGGACAGCTGTCTGTCTGAAAGGGTATAGGGCAGGGGTGTCAAACTCAATTTCATTGAGGGCGGCATCAGCATTGCGGTTGCCCTCAGGGGGCCGGGTGGGTGTGGCCAGGGTGGGTGTGGCCTAGTTCATGGGCGTGGCTAGAGTGCAAATGGCCTACTGGGTGGGCGTGGCCAGCTCCACATCGTTCACATCAAGGGTGCCTATGGGGGGGCCTGGGCAGGAGTGGGACAGATCTGAGGGTCTCTGGCAGAAGGAAGGTCTCTGGGCCAGGGCCAAGGCAGTGGGGGCTGTTCCCTCACTGTTTCCAGGATGGCTTCGCGGGCCACATGAAACCACTTCGTGGGCCGGATCCGGCCCCCGGGCCTTGTGTTTGATATGTCTGGTATAGGGTTTCCTGCCTAACCAGGGGGGTGGGCTAGAAGACCTCCAAGATCAATTTCAACTCTGTTATTGTGTTATTCTGAATCTTGGGCCCATTAATTCAACTACATTTGTATAGCACATTACTAGCTCATTTTTCTAACAAATTCTCAGCTCCAGCAGCTACACGGCAGGGAGCACCAAATGAACTACTCTTCTGGCTGGGGAATTCTGAGAATTGTAATCCCAGTGCCTCCTGATGGCTCCAGGCTGGCAGAAGATTGTCATTCAGTGTGGGTGTAGCTTTGCATGTTCTCAGATCATATGTTCATATGTTCTAATCATATGAAGAAGGGTTGCAGGAACTGGATAGGTCGAGTTCAATGAAAGGAAGGACTAGGGGGACACGTGATAGCAGTGTTCCAGTATCTAAGAGGCTGCCACAAAGAAGACGGTGGTCAAACTATTCTCCAGAGCACTAGAAGGCAGAACAAGAAGCAATGGAAACTAATCAAGGAGAGAAGCAACCTAGAACTAAGGAGAAATTTCCTGACAGTGAGAACAAATAATTGATGGAATGACTTACCTCCAGAAGTTGCAGGTACTCCATCACTGGAGGATTTTAAGAGACTGGACGACCATTTATCTGGAAGAGTATAGAGTTCCTGCTTGAGCAGGGGGTTGGATTAGAAGACCTTCAAGGTCCCTTCTTTTATTCTGTTAAGATTCTGGGGCGTTTCTTTGGAGGAACAAAGATGTTGTGAATGTTTTGATGGTCAATAGCAGGCTAGGAAAGAGATCCTTTTTATCTTCAAATAACCTTTGAAAACACTGATAGATACAATTGTCATGTTGAAACTAACCACATGGAAGAGTGATTTTCAAATGTACGTATGAACTGTCTTGCCAAGTTGCATCTAAAACATTAAAAAGAAATGGTGTGGCACGAAGAAGCTGATAGTTGGGTAAGAAAGAAAACAACGTAAGGAATCAGTTTTGTGAAGGGAAACCATTTATCAATATATTTAAGAATTTCCAGCGTCAGCTTCAATATGCGAAAAGGTCTGTTGGTGAAATTCTGCTTGGCAACGCATGGCTTGAATGAGCAACATGTAACTGTTGTGCTAGATTAATATTTCTGTGCCAAGTGGGTTTTGCTTTGATTTTTTTTCCCCCATTGAACAGAACGAGCAATTTATTATTAAAAACAAAAACACAACCAAGGGAGGCCCAGAAACTCGTCTCAAGTCACACAACTTTGCATTGCTGTGGCAGGCAGAATGTCTGAATTAAGATAATCGCAGATCTAGTTTGACTTCAGCAGATTTATGAGCAAGCACTGAAACACAGACTTAAGCATCTTTTGGACCCAACTCAGTAAACGCTTCTGTAAAACCACGGAGTGGGAAACTTGGTTTGTATCAAACTGCCAAACACTAGAGCTTTTGCTGAATAGAAAGACAATAGCTCAGCTGTTGCTTTTCATACAATAATGTCTGAATAACAGAATAACAGACTCGGAAGGGACCTTGGAGGTCATCTAGTCCAACCCCCTGCTCAGGCAAGAGACCCTATACCATTTCAGACAAATGGCTGTCCAGTCTCTTCTTAAAAACTTCCAGTGTTGGAGCACCCACAACTTCTGGAGACAAGCCGTTCCACCGATTAATTGTTCTAACTGCCAGGAAATTCTGTTCTGTACCAGCCTGCTACCGGCCCTGCAGAAATGGCAGGGACAACCCCTTTACAAACGGCAAGAGGCTGGAATTAAGCCTGCCACATTTATTAACATAAAACAGAGCAAACAAGACACCAACCATGAAACAGCAGCTATGAAACAGGAACTAATCAAGCGGTTGCCTTCAGCAAACCAGCCCTCCCACGCATTCCCCTTTTATACAGTTCAGGGCGTGACTTCTCTCTGCCTCCTTCCGAGGTGCCCCATTGCCTTCCTCTGTTTACTCCTGATTGACTGCCTCCTGCGTCGGGTGTCCTTGAACAGGGCCAGCTGTGGGTCATCTTCATCCACGCTGTCAGGCTCACACAGCTGGGTCTCTGTTGTGACCAGGTGGGAGGGGCCTGGCTGAGGGCTCTCATCAGCAAGATCTTCAACCCCCACAGCAAGTTCTTCAACACCCCCCTCCTCCTCTGAGTCGTCCGACCCAACTGCCGAACCCACAGGCTGACCCTGAATCACAACAAATTCCTCCTTAGTTCTAGGTTGCTTCTCTCCTTGACTGATTGATTGTTTGAATATATCTTTTAAAAGTTCTTCCTTTGGATTAGCAGTACCTCTCATTTCATCAGTCATTGATGAAATGACTGATGCTTAGGGAGGTTTTGCTTCAAATCCTGGTAGAAGCCAGAAGGGCTACAGCAGGCCACCTATTAGCCGGAATCTTCCTCTTTCCAAAATAAATCATAATTATTAACTCCTTTTCTGTATTGTAAAAGTGTCCCTTGTGGACATTCCACAATGTGCTTTTCTCACAGGACTCTCTGGAAGGATGATGTGATCCCTTGTACATCTCATGAACTAAGACCTAATGCATCTTCGTCCGAAAATTATCCAGAGAAATTTTCTCCTGGTGTTTTAAATTGTACGTTTTTGAGAATAATAGTGTAGGCTGAAAAATCTGTCTCCAAAGAGAGCATTAAAAAAGGGCACAGATCTGTTTTATTCAACAGTAACTCACCTTCTTTTAAACTGGACTTGCTGATTGTTGCTCATCCCTCATCGTGCATTTCATTTAAAAAATATTGGAGCTGCTGGTTATCGTACTCTAGTTTTTGGGGGTTTTTTTCTGCCTGATGGTGGCAGGACATTTGTATAGGTGGTCCTCGATGTACGACCACAATTGAACCCAACATTTCTGTTGCTAAGCAAGACATTTATTAAATGAGTTTTGCCCCATTTTACCACTTGTCTTGCCACAGTTGTTATGTTAATGTTATGTTATGTTAATTCCATTTATATCCCGCCCTTCTCCGAAGACTCAGGGCGGCTTACAAGCTTAGCAGTAGCCTTCATTCTATGTATATGCCTGCTTATTAGGGCTTTCACACACCCCCAAGCGGCATTATTACAAAGTCAGCTTAATTGCCCCCAACAATCTGGGTCCTCATTTTACCTACCTTGGAAGGATGGAAGGCTGAGTCAACCTTGAGCCTGGTGGGATGCGAACCTGCACTAATTGCAGGCAGCTGGTGTTACTTAAGGAGGCATTAGCCCACTGTTCCACCAAGGCTCTGTTAAGTGAATCACTGTGGTTGTTAAGTTAGTAACATGGTTCCTAAGTGAATATGGCTTCCCCATTGACTTTGCTTGTCAGAAGGTCGCAAAAGGCGATCACCTGATCCCAGGACACTGCAACTGTCGTAAGTACATGCCAGTTGCCAAGCTTCTGAATTTTGAGCATGTGGCCAGATGCTACAATGGTTGTAAATGTGAAAAAATGGTCATAAATCACTATTTCAGGGCCGTTGTAACTTTGAACGACCACTAAACAGACTATTGTAAGTCAAGGACTACCTGTAATTACTAATGCCAGTTCAGCTCCACAATGATAAAATAGCACCTTAAATTATGTGCCGCACTGAGAAAAGAGAAGTTACTCCTTGATCAGCCACCACAGAAATAGAATCAATTCACACAACTGGATCCCCCCCCAACATAAAATCAATAAAATGGCAGAATGACCTCATAAATTAATAAATGAAAGTGAATAATTGCTGTGAGCTGGGACTTAGATCGGCTCTTTGTGAAAGCAGGAAATGTCTTCTTCATTTTTCTAGGAGAGATATCAAAAGAATCAAGAAGTCATATGAGATGTCAGAAAAAAGTCCCACTCTTACCTGTAAGAATTGGTTCTTATAAAGGATCCTTGGTGGATAATTGGAAGGCTCCTAGAAAAATAAAATTGAAACGCTCCACCATTCATAGGGATATGTGGGTTTCTAGATGATTCAGTTGTTGGAATTCTTGAAATCTCACTGCTTTCCCATCAACAAAACTTGCTAAAGAGAACCCTGTAAAAATCCTGTTTGGAATATAATTACTCTTTAGGTAGCTGAAAAGAACCTAATGTTTCAAGCATTAGGGACATTTGACTAAAGGTGAATATTTAACAGGATAAGAAGAAGCCTTTGCTAGCCCAGTCTAGCATTCAGTGCCTCACAATGGCCAGTTAGCTGCATTCCACACACTTACAAACAGGACAAATGGGGGAAGCATAAAGTTATCTAAAAATGTGGTATCATTTGCCAGGGTAAAGAATTGTAGGTCATCTCGCCTCCCCTTATGGAGCCACTTGTTGAAAGAAAAATCTTCATCAGGGTCCAGTCCAAGCTGGGAGTAAACAAAATGGAGACTGCTTTAAAAAGAAGATGGAGTTTATTGAAGAGGAGAGCCAGAAAGAAATGTGGCTCTGGGGGAAAAAAAGAGAGCACATGTAAGAGGGAGTGGGTTTTTATACCTTCTTAGGCTTTTGTTTGGAGTTGTTCCTGTGTCATGAACTTTGACCTGAGTCTGAATGTGCCTTTTTGGTATTCTGATGGTAGTGAGTTATCCTATTTTGTCCCAAAGGTCATATCCTGGTTCCCTGTGGCTGTGGCTGATGACTATGTCCTGTGTTGGATTTTTTTGGTGTGAGGGATTGTTGATTCTAGGGATCTTTGTCTTTCTAATCCCAGCTTCCTGGCTCCAATCTTTCTGACAAGATTATCACATCTGCATTTCTGCAGACCTAGTTTATGTTTGGGGCAGAGAGACTTGTGTGTGTGGGGGGGTGTTGGTTTATATCTTTAAGATCCTTTGGGGAAATATAATATTCTGCCTTTTAATATTTCTAAAAATATTTCTTTCTCTGGGGGCGGGGGGAGGCTCACTTCCCACACACTCAAAGCACAATTCAGCATATGGATTAAAAGAACAATTATAACTAATTATTTACTTACTTACTTTACTTCACTTACTTTCTTATTCATTTATCTATCTTATATATGACTGTGAATGTTGTTGAATACAACTTTGGGTGACTAATAATTATAATTAAATTATAATAACATTATAATCAAGAAAACCAGGTAAAACATGGGCCTGGCACATAATCACCCATCCATCAAATCATTATGCAATCCTTGGCTCCAATCTCACTCTATCCCACTACAAAATGTCCAGTGTTGAATGTCACATGCAAAAATTATTTTCTAACATTAAGAACAGTTCAGCAGTGGAACCAGTTATCTAGCAATGAGTTGATATCTTTCATTAGTTTTTTTTTAAAGCTGAGTCTGGACATCCATCTCTCAGGAATGCTTGAAGATAGAGAGCCCTTTTGATCAAGTGGTTGAGGCACCAGGCTAGAAACCAGGAGACTGTGAGTTCTAATCCTGCCTTAAGTATGAAAACCAGCTGTGTGACTTTGGACCAATCACCAAAGGATTTTGTGTTTGGTTCTGATAGACGAGGACTCAGAGTGGTTTTACAATGAACGAGTTTATTGAATACACATAAGTCAACTGTCAACTGTCAAATGTTGCAAGCTTTTTATAGTGGAACTGTTTGAACTGTAACCAATCATCGGAGTCTATTTTCCCGCTTCTTGCTTATTGTAACCAATGATTGCACCGGAATCTCCCGCTCTAAACCCAGCTATATTGCAATCTGCTATTTTCCTTGTTTGCAACTATTTACAGACACAACACCCCTTACCCCCCAGTTGTTGTTATTTATGTACAAAATCCTTTAAATATTTTGGTGGCCTATGGACTCTTGAAGGGTATCTATTGCTCTGGCTGCTAGGGTCACTTCTTTCTGATTGTCTGCTTGGCTGATTGCCTCTGTTGGACCTGGACTCTTGGCTACCTGACTCTGACGCTTCCCTGTTGCTGTTTTGTGGATCTGTTTGTGTTTGAAGATCAGCTATCGCTGGCCTACTCCGCAGGGGTATTTCCCAGTCAATTTGACTAAATTGTTGTTGTTGGTTACCAGGGGATGAGTCATTTTGCGTTTCTGCTACCCCACTATCTGGCGTGTTGTTATCACTGAACCTGGATGTAAAGTTCCCCCCAAATATACTTTGATCCCCATCTACTGGCACACATCCACTAGTTCTCTTTCTCAGCTGATCTATGTGTCTTTTGCTGATCCGATTCCCTTCCCCCTCAATAGTGTAAGACAGGGGACCCAATATTTCAGTAATCACCCCTGGGATCCATTTGTCCCCTTGTGCATAGTTCCTGGCCCAGATTAAATCCCCCACTTTAAATGTTCTATTTGGAATGTCCAGTTCAGCACTTGGTAAAAGTCTGTCAGGGTGTAATCTGTCCAATTTGGTGGTTAGTCTCCTTCCCCACCTCATTTCAGCTGGACTTTTGCCGGTAGCTGTACATGGGGTCGTATGTTGGGTCAGCAAAAATTCGGCCAGTCTTTGATGCCAGTCGCCCCGAATGATCCTTTTTAAGGCGTCTTTCGTGGTCCTCACATTTCGTTCAGCCAAGCCGTTGGTGGATGGGTGGAAGGGTGCTGATGTCTTGTGTTTAATCGAGTTGGCCTTGAGGAAATCCTGGAATTCAACAGAGGTGAATTGGGGCCCATTATCAGACACAATTACATCCGGTAACCCATGAGTGGCAAAGAGGCCCCTTAATACCTGTATTGTTCTACCTGAAGTCAATGAACTGACTGGTACTACCTCTAGCCATCTAGAGAAGCTGTCCACTACTACCAGGAATGTTAACCCTTGGAAAGGTCCAGCAAAGTCAATATGAATCCTGGACCAAGGATTCCTAGCTAACTCCCACTTATGCGTACGAGTGTGTTGTTGTTCCGGCCTAGAACGTTGGCACAAATGGCAATTGGCAACACATTCCTCAATGTCATTGTCCAGTCCTGGCCACCACAAGTGGCTCCTAGCCAACGCCTTCATACGTACTATTCCTGGGTGCCCTTCATGTAACTCTAATAAAATAGCTGGTCTGTGGATTTCGGGAATGACCACACGGTTTCCCCACAGTAAGCATCCCAAATGAACTGACAGTTCATCTTTTCTTCTAAAATAGGGAATGTACTTGGCATCAGGGTTGGCATTTGGCCACCCGCTCAGGACCCAGGCCATTATTCTCTTTAAAGTATGGTCATTGTTTGTTGCCACAGCTATATCTTTAGCGGTTAAAGGCCAGTCAGGAATGTCCTGTAGGGACATTATTTGTCCCACAGGGGCAGGGTCTTCCTCAGTGATGTTTAATGGCAGTCTGCTAAGGGCGTCAGCATGTCCCATGTCCTTGCCCGGTCTGTATTGGAGAGAAAATGAATATGCCGAGAGGAAAATGGACCACCTCAGCATTCTGGGTGACATGATTTGGGGAGTCTGTTTATCCGTGGTAAACAGCCCCAATAGGGGTTTGTGGTCAGTCAGTATGGTAAAGTTCCTACCATAAAGGTAGTCATGGAACTTTTTTACTCCTGCCACGATTGCTAATGCTTCCCTGTCTATCTGAGCATAATTCCGCTCTGCTTTGGTTAGCGTCCGGGAATAATATGCGAACGGTCTTTGTATACCTTGGTTGTCTAAGTGGCTGATAACAGCCCCCACACCATAAGGTGAAGCATCACACGCTAGATAAATTGGTTTATTTTCGATAAAATGGGTTACTGTTGATTGGCTGGAAAGAATGTCCTTTAAAGTTTGGAAACTAACTCTATGTTTATTCAGCCACTGCCAAGGAGTCTTTTTATCTAAGAGTCTATGGAGGGGTTCTGCAATGGCAGCCTTGTGTGGCACAAATGTATGGTAGAAGTTTACTAAGCCAAGGAAGGCTTGTAGTTCAGCCTTGTTCTTTGGTTCAGGAGCCCATTTAATTGCTTTAATTTTGTCAGGGGTAGGATGGATTCCATTTTTGTCTATCCTGAACCCCAAGAAATCAGTGGACTTAACCCCAATGCAACATTTTTCCCTTTTTAGTTTCAATCCAGCCCTCCTAAATCTTTCCAATACCTGTTCAAGCCGCTCCACTAACATCTCCTCATTTTTTCCAGCTATCAAGACATCATCAAAGTAAGGGCATACACCAGGTATGCCCTTTAAGGTCCTCTCCATCACTTCTTGGAAGATGCCTGGAGCTGCTGCAATACCAAATTGCAGTCTGTGGACTCGGAACGCCCCCTTGTGGGTAACAATCGTCTGTGCTTCTGCAGCCTCTTCAGAAACAGTCAATTGTAAGTACGCATGCGCCAAGTCTAGCTTGGCAAACATGGCGCCGTCCTGGATCGTGGCGAGGACCTGCTTCACCGTCGGAACCGGGTAAGCATGTTTTTTCATTCCAATGTTCAGGGTGGCTTTGTAGTCAGCGCAGATTCTCACATCCCCGTTGGGTTTGAGGGGTGTGACAATCGGCGTTTCCCACAAACCACCCTCAACAGGTTCTAAGACGCCTTGGCCTACAAGCCTGTCGAGCTCGGCCTCGATTTTTTCCTTCAGGGCGAAAGGTACCCTTCGGGCCTTAAGCCTGATAGGTTTTACTGAGGGGTCTAGATTAAATTTAATTGGGGGCCCTTTGTATTTACCTAGAGATCCATCGAATACGTCTGCAAATTCATTGCAGACTGATTCAAGGGTCTTGTTTTTAATAACTGAATTTATTCCCCCGATCCAAATGCCCAGGGCTGGGAACCAGTTAAGGCCAATTAAACTAGTCCTCTGTCCCTCAGTAACTATTAAATCTAAAACCCCCTTAAACCCCTTAAATTTAACACTAAGGCTAATCTTTCCTTTTATTTTTATTGGGGTTTTTTGGAAATCGGTTAATTGAATTTTTGTTGAACTAAGTGGAATTTTCCTTCCACTTATTTGTTCAATCCTTTCAAGGGTTTCACTGGATATTATTGACACTGAAGCCCCTGAGTCTATTTCCATTCTGCAAGGAACCCCTTGCAGATGGACTATGATTTTTAATTTTCCTTCTGGAAAATTGCTATTTTTCCCTTTCCTACTGCGATTGACGCGCGCCACCTCCCCTAGATTTGGAATTTTAACCCTGGGTCTAGGGGTCTCTTTGCCACTAAAGTAAGGGGTTACCTTACCTTCGGGCCACACATCGACTTCGTGAAGGCGGTTGTCGCGAGCACGGCTCCTACAGATGGCCTGGATGTGGCCGGTCTTCCCACACGCTCTGCATTTTGCGGTACAGAATCGGCAAGAGGCGCGGGGATGGTTGCCTCCGCAGCTGCCACACCGGTTTTGGTTATCGTTGTCGCGCGGTCTGGTTGTGGTATCCCTCCATGGTCGTTGGGCCCCTATCGCTTGTCTTTGCGGTGTTGCGGATTGGTGACAGCGGTTAGGTTCCGGCCCCTCACTTCTGGATGGGTTTGGCGCCAATTTTCCGAATCGTCTGGAGACTTCAGCGATGTCTTCTTCCCACTGCTGGTCCACCTCCCCGCAGTCCACATAGCCTTCTTGGTTGATCTCGGCCGACGCTGCCATGCTACTGCGGGGGGGGTCGCGATACCCGGTGGATTCGTACGTTAAAAGTTCATCCAGCACTTCCTGCAGATCGCCGGTGGGTTTGGCGATTATTCTGTTTTGCAGCTGCTCGTCTCGCAAGCCCAGTACTACTCGGTCCCGAATTCTTATTTCTAAATTGTCGTATTTACATCGTACTGCGACTTCCCTGACGGCAGCAACGAATTTTTGTATGGATTCGCCCGGTCTCTGGTTCCTTTTCTCAAATATGCGCCGCCAGAAGAGTTCAGATCTCCTAGGTGTGAAGTGGACCTTGAGTTTGGCTAGGAGGTCGGCATATGGCATGCTTGAGACCGGCTGCGGTTGACACAGTCCAACAGCGATTCGGTAAACCGGTGTGCCACAAATTGTCAATAATGCTGCCGCCTTTTTTCGGTCGTCTGTGATTCCGTTCACTAGCAGGAACCCTTCGACTTGTCCGATGTATTCTTCCCAATCCTCTGGAAAGTTTGGGTCGAATTCTTTCAATGACCCTATTTGCGCCATTCTGAGAATTTTTCTTATTCCACCGCGGCCGCTCGGTTGACTGTGACACGCTTTCGAATTTGCCGCCTTTGCGCAACAATTTCGCCAATTCTCTGGTCTTCTGTCTATCCCACCTTCGTCGCCAATTGTTTGGTTCTGATAGACGAGGACTCAGAGTGGTTTTACAATGAACGAGTTTATTGAATACACATAAGTCAACTGTCAACTGTCAAATGTTGCAAGCTTTTTATAGTGGAACTGTTTGAACTGTAACCAATCATCGGAGTCTATTTTCCCGCTTCTTGCTTATTGTAACCAATGATTGCACCGGAATCTCCCGCTCTAAACCCAGCTATATTGCAATCTGCTATTTTCCTTGTTTGCAACTATTTACAGACACAACACTTTGAGTTCTACTCCCTCCTTAGCTATGAAAGTCACTGGGTGACTTTGGATCAATCACCAGAAGCCTGTGAGTTCTACTCCCTCCTTAGCTATGAAAGCCACTGGGTGACTTTGGATCAATTACCAGGAGTATGTTTAAGTTTAAGTTTTAAGTTTTATTAAATTTTTATACCGCCCTTCTCCCGAAGGACTCAGGGCGGTGAACAGGGCATATGAATAAAAATACAAAAGTACAAAAGTTAAAAAAAGGATTAAATTATTGCCCAAATTAAAACGATCAAAATATACAAACATTAAAACCCTGACTCCCCATCAGGCCAGGCCAGCTTGTTCAAATAAATGGGTCTTTAACCCGCGCCGGAAGGAGCGAAGATCTGGTGCCATCCGGAGCTCAACCGGCAGTTGATTCCACAAAGCCGGGGCACCCACAGAGAAGGCCCTCCCCCTGGGGGCCACCAGCCGGCATTCTCTGACCGGGGGCACCCTGAGGAGGCCCTCTCTGTGGGAACGCACAGGGCGGAGGGGAGTCGACGCCGGCAGCAGGTGGTCCCCGAGGTATTCCGGACCCATGCCATGTAAGGACTTAAAAACCATCACCAAGACCTTGAACCTCACCCGGAAGAGGTTCAGTGTCAGAGGTTCAGGCCACTGGGTGACTTTGGACCCGCCACTGTCTCTCACCCAACTTACCTCACAGGGTTGCTGTGGGGAAAAGAGGAGGAGGAAGGCATGTTGGATATATTTGCCACCTTGAATTGTTTATCAGAAATAACGAAGTTGGGCAATCAATAAATAAATATGAATTCTGTCACTGAGGGAAAAGTTGAATTTGAAGACCTCAGTGGCCCTTTCCAGTGCTATGATTCTGCAAACAGAAGAATAGTAAAACATAAAAGCAGAAAGGAAAACCTTGTTCCAAAAGCCAGTCCCCAAAACATATGTCAACCTTAAATGGCAATGGACTTTTAAAAGATTACTTAAGATAAAAACGTCAAGGATCAATGGGATTCCATAAAACAGGGAAATCATTTGAAATGTTAAAACAGGGAGTTTCACATAGGGATTTCCCCCCCTCCCTCTTGTCCAATAAAAGCTTTCTTGGGCCTCATTCAGCATCACAAAAAGATTCCTCTCAGGCTGAGCGACATCCATCAGTTGCTAGGACTCCTGTCCATGCTTCATGTTCAAGGCATCCAGGAGAGGCTCTTTAACTTGCAAACCATGCTTGAAAATGCAATTGAATGGGAAGTATTAAAACAGCTTAAAAGCTTATTGTGGTGAAATGGAGGTGGGGATAGTAGGGAAATCTCACAGCTCTGTGATGAGCGACAGCAGAAATTCAAGTGGCCACCTTTAAGCAAGCTTTGACTTTCGTGTCAAAGAAGACTTCATCGCGTTCACCCCTGTCTTTATGGTATCTGTAGCTAGAGCAGGGGTAGGCAACCTCGGCTCTTTTATGACTCATGGACTTCAACTCCCAGAATTCCTGAGTCAGCTATGCTGACTCAGGAATTCTGGGAGTTGAAGTCCATGAGTCATAAAAGAGCCAAGGTTGCCTACCCATGAGATAGAGTATCTACAGATGAATGCCGAGCATGCATGGGGAGCTCACCGCCGCCCTATCGTTCATCAAAACAAAGCAAGTATCTCAGATGACGGATACAAAAAGGCGACCATTGTGGTTGTGGTCTCTTAAACTCGCATCAAGCATGGTGGAGTTGATCTGTGATGCTTAGAATTTCTTTTCCCCTGCCAAAAATCAGAGGGAATCTGGTAGCATCCGGAGTCAGAGCTATCATTTTCCCGATAGTAACGTATAGCTGTGAGAGTTGGACCAGAAGGAAGACTGAGTGCTGAAGAATTGATGCTTTTGAACTGTGGTGTTGAAGAAGACGCTTCAGAGTCCCTTGGGCTGCCAGGAGTTTGAATCGGTCGATCCCAAAGGAAATCAACCCTTGACAGTCCTTTGGATGGACAGTTATTGAAGCTGAAGCTCAAATACTTTGGCAGCAATAGAGAAGGCAGAACTCCTTGGAAAAGACTCTGATCTGGGAAAGACATAAAGCAAAAGGAGAAAGAGATGGGAGAGGATGAGAGGGTTAATGTCATTGATGCAATGAACATGAATTTGGACAAATTTTGGGAGATAGTGGAGGATGATGGGAGGGCTTGTGTCCTATGGTCCATGGGGTTGTAAAGAGTCAGACACAACATAGCGACTAAACAACAACACAATATGTTGTCACTTCTGGCAACCTTTTATGGACTTTCTGCTGATGCTAAACTGAAAAAAAAGAATAATGCTTTATGGATTTGTCTATAGATAAAAGATGGAAAGAAAAGATAATTACTTGTGACCCTGGAAGGAGTGACTAAATTTATTTATTTTTTTTGCGATGAAAGTTGCAAGTCACTTCTTTATATATTTCTTTTCTGTTTATCTTTATTTTTTTCCTCTCTCTTCTTCCTTGCAACTTTTTTTTGTCTTTTTCTTTAGTTTGCGTTAGATTTACTATTCTAATCCATTGTATGTTTAAAAAAGCAAAACAAAACAACAGAGGAAATTATTTTTCACTGAAATGAATGAGAGCTGGTGGGTAAAAAATATCATGAAGTGTTTTAGGGGCAGCACTCATCTTACAATAACAATAACAATAATAGAGTAGTCTAATCCCCTGCTCAGGCAGGAAACCCTATACCATTTCAGACAAATGGCTGTCCAGTCTCTTCTTAAAAACCTCACAGTTGGAGTGAAGGAGCATTCACAGCTTCTGGAGGCAGGTTGTTCCACTGATTAATTGTTCTAACTGTCAGGAAATTTCTCCTCAGTTCTAGGTTGTTTCTCTCCTTGATTAGTTTCCATCTGTTTCTTCTTGTCCTGCCTTCAGGTGCTTTGGAGAATAGCTTGACTCCCTCTTCTTTGTGGCAGCCCCTGAGATATCATGTCACTCCTAGCCATTAAACTATTATTCAGACACCAACTGGGAAGATCCAATAGAGGTAGTTTAGTTGTCTTTCATAAGGGATGGGGGGCAGTGGTAGGGCAGCGAGGAAGATAATTCCTCTTATCGTTCATCTCAGATTACAAATGTTTAAGCCGTCTAGAATGCAGCTCTGAGGTAAGTCAGTGCAAAAGCTCAGCTATTGTAAAATCTTGCTGCGGATAAAGGAAGTTGCTTTTATAGTGGTATCTCTGAACGCCCCTTTGCTTTTAAGGCCCAAATTAACCATAAAGCCCAAGTCTAGGCTATCTACGGAGCACATTGATTCCCCTGCTGCCTACATCCTGTACACTGGGCCTTGATCCAAGTCACTTCATTATATCTTTAAAGAAATGTCAGGAGACTGTGAGAATGAAATCCTTGAGGAAATCAGAGGTTTTGGTTTGGTTTGGTGTTTTTTTTAATATCACTGCTTTCTGAACCTTTTGTTCCAGAAAGCACGATGAGAAAATAATTGGGGTCCAAGTTCCCATGTGAGGGGACCCAAGGACAGTGAATCAAAATGTGTTTTAAGACCTCATAATTTGTTCTAATTCAGGCACTGGAGGCCTCTTTGTTTGGAATTTAACAGTTTTATAGCAATAAAGAGAAACAGAAAGAGGGCCTCTTTGGTTTTGGGAATTGCTAATGTTCTGTTAGAGGTAATAATTCACTTCTTATATGAATCCATGGCCTTGAATGTATTGGAATTCAAAGAACAAAAATCACTGGTGATGTAGTTGTCTGTTTGTCTGACTGACTCTCTCTCTCTCTCTCTCTCTCTCTCTCTCTCTCTCTCTCTCTCTCTCTCTCTCTCTCTCTCTCTCTCTCTCTCTCTCTCTCTCTCTCTATCTATCTATCTCTCTCCCCCATCCATCCATCCATCCATCTTGCTATCTCACTATCTATCCATGTAGTCTGTTTGCCTGCCTGCCTGCCTGCCTGTCCCTCTGTCTCTGTCTGTCTTTCTATCTACTCCATCATTATCATCATCTTTTATCATATCTTATTTTTGTGAATTTCATTGCAGTTGGGGAGAAAGAGCAAACATAAAGATAAGCTGATATAGGCATCCAGCAGAATCAACAATAGCATGAAATTCAGTTTGATAAATGGAAGCTCTGACGATTCATTAAGACAAAGTTCCACAGAATACAAAAGGGGAACTTTTTCTTCCATTGCCATTAATTTGCTACATAAGGGGCACGGCCTTTGAAAATTCAAGTTCCTAAAGTATGTTTAATATTTTAGTTGATGGGAATAGGAAAGTACATGGTACACTGGGTACCTGGATACTCTTCGTTGATTGGTTCCAGGAGGCATGATGAGTAACAGAAATGATGAGTACCAAACAATTTTTCCCATAAGGAATAATATAGTGAGTCACAAGGTAACCAACACCGACACGTTCTAGCTTATGTGTCAAGTACCAAATAAATGATGAGTACCGGGACAACATTTTTGCATCAAAATGTGTTGAGCACCAAATTCAATGAGTTTCAAAGCAGTGGAGTACCGAGGTACCACTGTATATGATTGCTTTGAATACCAAGGACTCGAGATACAATCGTGCAGTGAAGGAATATAAGAGAACAGCAAATATTTATCTACCTATTCCATAATTGCAGAAATGAATTCCTTTATAATAACAGGTAGGCTTCTATTTACAGTATGACCACAGATGGGACCCGAATTTTCATTTCTAAGCAAGGCAGCTGTTAAGTGAGTTGCACTCAATCTTATGACGATTTTGACCATGATGGGTAAATGAATCACTGCAATTGTAAGGTAAATTGCATGGTCGTTAAATGAATCCAGCTTCCCCCTTTGATTTTGCTTGTTGGTAGCCAGTTGGGAAGGTCACAAATAGGGACCACATGACCACAGAAGGCTGTAATGGTCATGATCAGGGGAGCGCTGCAACTGTGTAAGAATCTGTTGTGGAAGTCATGAAAGCTGGACTTTTTCTTCTTGACTCGCTGCTTATCCAAGTAGCTTCTTCAGTCTGCAGAAACCTGCAGATTGAAGACGGTTGCCAAGACTCAACCTCCAGACAACTCTACCTGGATGACTGGGAATTGTTGCTAACATACCATCATAAGGGACTTTTTTTTCCCCAGTGACATGGTAATTTCAAATGGTCACTAAATGAATGGCTGCAAGTCAAGGCTGCAAGTAATGAGCTAGTTTGAAATAATGGTTAAGGTATTGGCCTAGAAACCAGGTGTTGGGCCTGCCATCTTCAGCTTCTTCGCTTCATTGGCATCCTGCCATAAAGTTAGAGCAGAGGTCTTCAGACTTGGCTCTTTTATGACTTGTGAACTTCAGCTCCCAGAATTCCTCAGTTAGAGGGTGGGGGGAGGCATTTGAGGAAGCAAAGGTTGGGCATGGGAATGGGTGAAAATAAGGAGGGGGAGACAGGCTGACAGGAAGCAGAGGTGTCAAGCTGGACTAAACCAGCCGCCAAGGACACACGGCCTGAGAATGAAATGGGAAACTCTACCATTCCTAAAAGATCAAACATGAATGCTATTGGACCCTAATGGACTGGTCGTAGGGGCGGGGGGCAGGGGAAATGGAAAACTGTAACCTTTGCACAGAAATAATCAAATGCAGCTTTACTTGGTGGCACAGTGGTTAGAATGCAGTATTGCAGGCTAATTCTGCCGACTGCCAGCAGTTCGATTCTCACCGGCTCAAGGTTGACTCAGCCTTCCATCTTTCCAAGGTCGGTAAAATGAGGACTCAGATTGTTGGGGGCCAATATGCTGACTCTGTAAACTGCTTAGAGAGGGCTGTAAAGTGCTATGAAGTGGTATGTAAGTCTATTGATATAGCTACTTTCGCTGTAACCGCTTGACTTTAGTACAAGAACCCTTCCCTTCAAAACAATGGAGTTGAGGGTCTTTCTTTTCTAAATGTCCAAGTTGGGACAGGTCTGACCCCAGGAGACAGTGAGCTAGAATCCTCCTTTAGATCTGAAAGCCAGGTAAGTGACTTTGGGCCACCTCATAGGGTTGTTGTGAGGAAAGTGGGAGACCAGAGTATAAGGTATGTCAAATATATATACTATATATATAAGGGACGCAGTGGCTCAGTGGGTTAAGACGCTGAGCTTGCCGATCAGATGGTCGGCAGTTTGGCGGGTCGAATCCCAGGTGCCGCATAACAGAGTGAGTGCCTGTTACTCGTCCCAGCTTCTGTCAACCTAGCAGTTCGAAAGCACGGACCACTACGGTGGGAAGGTAACAGCGTTCCGTGTGCCTTTGGCGTCTAGTCATGCCGGCCACATGACCACGGAGACGTCCTCGGACAAGCGCTGGCTCTTCGGCTTTGAAACGGAGATGAGCACCGGCCCCTAGAGTCAGAAATGACTAGCACGCATGTGCGGGGGAACCTTTACTTTTACCTTTACCTTATATATATACACATACATACACATACACATACACATACACATACACATACACATACACATACATATACATATACATATAAATGATAATGATAATAATAAAAAGGACAGCTGAATGTTAGAAGGAATTCTATATGCAGGGAAAAGTTTCTTCTTGCAGGAGTTCTCTGTGTAATCTGGACAGTGGTGGGATTCAAATATGTGAACAACCGGTTCTCTGTGTAGATGCCGCTTTGAGAAGTCCATTCTGGGCCTGGGCAACAAAAAATTAGCTACCGGTTCTGCCAAACTAGTGCGAACCAGTTGAATCACACCACTGAATGTGAAGCTTTATAAAATTACCTCTTATTAGGTTACTACCTGGCTGTCTCTTACCATATTCCCTTTCAAACACATCTACTTCACAGTCATTCAGTGTTGCAATGTTCATGTTATGTCATTTCACTTCAGTCACTTCTCCCTGACAATGGGAAATTGTTTCCAGAAGTCATGCATGGGTGTATTTCATCATGTCTGTCATTAACAGTTCCTGTTTGATGACAGGAATATATCAAAATGTACAATTTCACAGCTAAACAGAGTCCACCATTAGTCCCCAGCATGTTTGCAGAAGGGGGCTGGAAATTGTATGCCACCACAGTTTGTAAAATCCTGCCACATCTGGAAATCTCATTGACTCTTGGTGACCTCTGTGTAAGCAAGAAGGCATAATACTATAGCAGCCGAATGCCTCTAAAAGAAATTGAACCTCGCTTGTAAAAACCTGCATGACGTCTGCATTACATTACAGAAAAAATATACCAAACTGTAAGTTAGCATAAGATCTGAAAGAGAAGTTACAAGAACTGGATATGCTTTATCTATCACAAATGTATTAAAAACACGTTTAATTCGATGTCAGGCGGCCTTGAATATTTGCCTTTGTTTTAGATTTATACCTTTTTTTTTTCTTTCAGAAACTTGAGGTGCCATGTAAAACAGTCTCCTTCAATTTTTCCAAAACAACAGCCACGTTCCATAGGCTAAGCTTAGAAAGAACGATTAGCCCGAATGTCTCCAGATAAGTTCAGCGGCTGAGGGGAGATTTTAAACCTGGGTTCCCTGGTCCCAGTCAAATATTTTACCCTTAACCTGCCCTGGTTCTCTGTGTAGGACCAATTAAAACAATCCTTACTGTAAGGCTTAACTGATGAAGCTACTTCCTCAGATAAAAAAAACAGTCCAGTTGCCTCCGGAAAGGGGGGGGGGGGAAACCACTTTTGAAACGATTAGGAGCAATTCTTTGTTCCTGTTGGCACAACCAGATCCTGTCTCTCCCCATCCCTTTTTTCATCTGACTTATCACTGCAGGTCAGCAGTATATGGTTTGAGGGGGCTTGATCAGTTTAACCAGCATCCATTTTTCTATTCCTGTCAAGTGAAAGAAACGAAGGAAGCCTTAAAAAGCTTTTTTTCCCCCATGTTTCCTTAGGCATTGCTTCCCTGAGAAAGTTATTTTTTTCTTTCAAAGTCATGACTGATCAGGGTTGGCATCAGTCAGCTTTCAAAGGGAACAACCCCCCCCCCATTCCTATTCACTTGCTCATTTCCCATGAGGCCAAAGTGGACAGGAACTGAAAAGGCCCTAACAATTCTCCTTCGGGAGAAGGGCGGTATACAAATATAATTAAAAAAATAAAAATAAAATTAGATGCCTTGGACTTATCTCAGTTTTGGATGCTAAAAAGGATATACAACTATATCTGGAATATAGGATGCATGATCTGGATTGAGTTAGCTTAACTAGACAAAGTTAATTCCACTAAATCCTTTGGGGGCTAATTCTAACCTCTTCAGGGTTAATTTACTGGATCAGTTACCTCAATTTTAGAATTTATAGCACACATTTCTATCCTTTCATGTCACCCAGTTAAATGTAGGGTGAAGAAACTGATCTCTGAGATCATAGTGGTATTCCTTGATTAACAACCACCCTGTTTAGTGACCATTCAAAAAGCCCTGAAAATGTAGTTTTACAGCTGGTCCTCGAACCTATGACTGTTACACTGGTCACATGATTGCCATTTGCAACCTTCACAGTCAGCTTCCTGACTGTTTGCTGTGGTGGGTTTGCCAGTCCCAAATGTGGTCTTTAAGTGAGGACTACCTGTAATGTGTTAGGTGGTAATTGGTGGTCCTTTGATGTAAACCCGGGGTCTTCAAACCTGGCCCTTTTATGACTTGTGGACTTCAACTCCCAGAATTCCTCAGCCAGCATGCCTGGTTGAGGAATTCTGGGAGTTGAAGTCCACAAGTCATTAAAGGGGCCAAGGTTGAGAACCCCTGATATAGAGAAGAAGGGAGGAGAAATGAGAAGGAAATTGGAGATGAGCGCATACGTGCTTAGACTTCTAATGCATTTGATTAATTGGGCCACTAATACATTGATTAGACATTTCAGCTGAAATAGGAATCCAATAAACAAAGACATCCCTTTGAATAATCATAGCAGATGATTAACGATCAAGATCTTCAACTGACTGATTTCAATGAAAGAAGTAAACATATGTGGTGTTAAGTGCTGTTAATTAACCTTCTCTAACTTTGTGTCTTCCAGAAGAAGTGTTGGGCTGCCGTTTCCTGACCCAGATTGAAGACATTAGGCCACACAGTGCCCTTCTGCCTAAAAATAATAAGTTGTTCTCTGTAATTTAATAATGGAAATGTATCTCCATCTTTCTTTGCCATCTCTAATTAGTCCAGTATTCAGATTTGTTTAGTTTCACTTTGGCACTTTTTGAAGCCAGCTCATTACCTTATGATTGCTCCTGCCTACAAGGGAGCTTGTGTCTAATTCTAAATTAGTTACCAAAAGATTAATCTCATCTGTTTGATTACTGAGAAATTAATCTCGTCTGTTTGATTATTGAAAGGAGCAGAAAGGCAAACAGCAGCGGCTCTTGTTGATTCTAAGGAAATGAGACAAAACAGGACAAAAACATCATATGGAAATCAATGGCAGATACCATTCAAGATTGGTGTAGGCTCAGTGGTGGGATTTAGCTGGTTCACACCAGTTCGGCAGAACCAGTAGCTAATTTTTTGTTGCCCAGGCCCTGAATGGACTTCCAGAAGCGGCATCCACAGAGAGAACCAGTTGTTCACCTATTTGAATCCCACCACTGAATAGGCTGCATTAACAGAGGGACAGAATCAAGATAGTGAAGTATTAGTACCGCTTTATAAGGCCTTAGTAAGACCGCACTTGAAAACTGTATCCAGTCTTGGTCGCCACAATGTAAAAAAGATGTTGAGACTCTGGAAAGAGTGCAGAGAAGAAAACACAACATGTGCTCTACAAACACACCCAGTCCAGTCTTGAGAACAGGAAAGATGGTCAATTCTGACAGAAAGATCTGCCTGAAAAGAACAATTGATACATTCGGGACAACCCTGAGGATTCCTCTGAACAGACTTTCAAAACCCACCTCTTGAGGCGAGCAGTAGCTAATTGTGGGAAATGTTTTAATAGTCATTTCTGCCAACCTAGCAGTTCGAAAGCACGTAAAAATGCAAGTAGAAAAATAGGGACCACTACGGTGGGAAGGTAACAGCGTTCCGTGCGCCTTTGGCGTCTAGTCATGCCGGCCACATGACCACGGAGACGTCCTCGGACAAGCGCTGGCTCTTCGGCTTTGAAACGGAGATGAGCACCGGCCCCTAGAGTCGGAGACGACTAGCACACAAGTGCGGGGGAACCTTTACCTTTACCTTAGACCTTAGGTTTAGACTTAGCCAATCTCATTGTATACATGGTTGTACTTTGACAATAAAGGTTCATTCATTCACGTCCCAGATATTGTTCAAAGCTCTCGTTGCCCTTTGTGCTGAGTACTTTCTATAGCTACTCTTCTTGTTTGGGGGTGGAAAAATCACTTTCTTTTTCCGCTACCACCAGATGGGATAACTGATTCACCTTCACTGGTCCGTTACCACTTTGCATTTTCCAAATAGATGACATTCAGCATCTGCATATAAACTAGCCTATGCAATGATGCTCACCATCTTTTCTAGTAAAATGTCCTGTCAGCATCTCAGTAACATAATAACCTGACATTAAGCACATTTTCAAAGTCTCACACACCAAAGGGCAGTGCAGGACAAATTAAAAAAAAAACTTTCTGTTGGATTTTTAAAAAAAGTAGAGGCCTAAAGGGAAGAATTTCAGGAAGGTAACTGGACCATGATGTCCAAATCTATGAATGTCAATCAATCAATCAGACTTAAAGCTGGAAGGGACCTTGCAGGTCTTCTACCCTTTCAGACAGGTAGCTGTCCACTCTTTTCTTAAAAACCTCCAGGGATGGAGCGCCCACAACTTCAGGAGGGAAGTTGTTCCACTGGTTAGATGTCCTCACTGTTAGGAAGTTTCTCCTTAGTTCTAGGTTGCTTCTCTCCCTGATTAGATTCCATCCATTATTTAGTCGCCTGCCTTCTGCTACTTTGGAAATTAAGTTGACCCCCTCTTCTTTGTGGCAGCTCCTCAACATTCTTAACGCAAGATGGATGACTGAGATAGGCACAGGGACAGAATTTAGTAAAAGTAGGGCAAATCCTGCTCTCTAAGTGTAGGGAAACCATTTCTTTTCAGCAACCCCCCCAAAAAAAAAGTGATCAACAACCTGGATTTGAGCTTTAATTCTAATTTCAAGCAAAAACCGGAATGAGTTCGCTTAATGACTGTGGCATTTGCTTAATAGGTAAAGGTAAAGTTTCCCCCGCACATGCGTGCTAGTCGTTTCCAACTCTAGGGGCCGCTGCTCATCTCTGTTTCAAAGCCAAAGAGCCAGCGCTTGTCCGAGGACGTCTCCGTGGTCATGTGGCTGGCATGACTAGATGCTAAAGGTGCATGGAACTCTGTTACCTTCCCACCGTAGTGGTCCCTATTTTACTACTTGCATTTTTACGTGCTTTCGAACTGCTAGGTTGGCAGAAGCTGGGACGAGCAACAGGCGCTCACTCTGCTACGCGGCACTCACGATTTGACCCGCCAAACTGCCGACCTTCTGATCGACAAGCTCAGCGTCCTAACCCACTGAGCCACTGCGTCCCTTAATGACCATCCCAAAATAAGAATGTAAAATCAGGTGCAGTCATCTGGTGACCCACTTAAGGACTGTCAGGACCTATGACTACGATTCCAGGCTCAAGTTGAGGACTACCCGTGTACTTCCTTTATTTGCATTCCCACAAACCTCTTTGGTGGAGTAAACTAGAAGGGAGGAAGATTCTAGGATCCAATCTGGGTTATCAGATTTCCAAGTCAGACTGTTCTGTCTTTGAATACTTCCTTTATATGCTGATAACTTTTGTTTTTAAATTATTTTAATGATAAACAGGGGAAGCTGGAAAGTTGCTGGTACCTTGCTCGATAGTAGTAACTGTGAGAGGGATCTCCGAGTCCTAGTGGACAATCACTTCAATATGAGCCAGCCGTGTGCTGCAGCTGCCAAAAAAGCCAATTCAGTGCTAGGCTGCATTAACAGAGGGATAGAATCAAGATCAAGTGAAGTACTAATACCACTTTACAATGCTTTAGTAAGGCCACACCTGGAATACTGCATCCAGTTTTGGTCACCACGATGTAAAAAAGATGTCAAGACTCTAGAAAGGGTACAGAGAAGAGCAACAAAGATGATTAGGGGGCTGGAGGCTAAAACATATAGGGAACGGTTGCTGGAATTGGGTGTGTCTCATTTAATGAAGAGAAGGGTGAGGGGTGACATGATAGTTCCAATATCTCAGGGGCTGCCACAAAGAAGAGGGAGTCAAGCTATTCTCCAAAGCACCTGAAAGCAGGACAAGAAGCAATGGATGGAAACTAGTCAAGGAGAGAAGCAACCTAGAACTAAGGAGAAACTTCCTGACAGTTAGAACAATTAACCAGTGGAACAACCTGCCTCCAGAAGTTGTGAATGCTCCAACACTGGAAGTTTTTAGAAGAGACTGGACAGCCATTTGCCTGAAATGGTATAGGGTTTTCTGCCTGAGCAGGAGGTTGGACTAGATGACCTCTGATTTCCCTTCCAACTTATTATTGTTGTTGTTGTTGTTGTTGTTGTTGTTGTTGTTGTTATTATTATTATTATTATTATTATTATTATTATTATTATTATTATTATTATTATTATACATCTGGAAGAAAAGGAAAAGAATAGCAGATGATTGTAAGCAGTGGCCACTTGTGGGATAGAATAGCACACACCGAAAATTAAGGTAAAGGCAAAAGTTTCCATTTCAGTCATTTCTGACTTTAGGGGGTGGTGCTGATCTCCGTTTCTTGACTGAAGGAACCAGTGTTGTCTGAAGACATTTCCGTAGTCATGTGGCCATCATGGCTATATGCACGGAACACTGTTACTTTACCATCAAAGTGATACCTATTTATCTACTCGCATTTGCATGCTTTCAAACTGCTAGGTGGGCAGGAGCTGGAGCAAGAACTGGGGCTCACCCCGTCATGCGGCACTTGGGTCTCAAACCCAGCCTATCAGCTTTTCAGCTGACAAGCTCAGCATTTTTAATCTCTGAGCCATCATGCCCCCAACATTGAAAATTACCAATCCCTAATAATTGTTCAGCTCTTCCCAGAGGCACTTTATGAGCTGAATCATGGGGCTCTACAAATATCCATATCTGAGAGCAAAACCCCATTTTTTTATCAACCAGAACCTAACATTTCCCAGAAAAATCTATGCCCTGTCAAATAATGCAGTCCTAGTGTATTCAGTAATACTCCTGCAGCTAAAATCTTCCTCAAAAAATGAAGGCAAATATACATATCCCAGGATATATTTGCAGGATCCAATCTGAGTCTTCCAAGCTTTTGGATTTGTGCTGGAGCCCACACATTCTGGTGAGAGAGAAGTTCCATGAAGATGGGTTCCAGCACAATTCTGAAATCTCAGAAGACTAAAACCTCTGGTCCTGGTGACCAACCCAGATTGGATCCTAAAATCTTCCTCCCTTCTAGTTTACTCCATCAAAGAAGTTTGTGGGAATGCAAATAAAGGAAGTACACGGGTAGTCCTCAACTTGAGCCTGGAATCATAGTCATAGATCCTGACAGTCCTCAAGTGGGTCACCTGATTTTACGTTCTTATTTTGTGATGGTTATTAAGCAAATGCCACAGTCATTAAGCGAACTCATTCTGGTTTTTGCTGGAAATTAGAAGTAAAGTTCAAATCCAGGTTGTTGATCACTTTTTTTTTGGGGGGGGGAGGTTGGTGAAAAGACATGGTTTCCCTAAATTTAGAGAGGATTTGGCCTGCTTTTACTAAATTCTGTGCCTATCTCATTCATCCATCTTGCATTAAGAATGTTGGAGGTGAAGGTGAAAGTGGAGATGGAGATGGAGGAGGAGGAGGAGGAGGAGGAGGAGGAGGAGGAGGAGGAGGAGGAGGAGGAGGAGAAAGGGGAGGAGGAGTATCTGCAAATGTGCTGCTTTAGGCCAAAACTGACTTTGAGAAAAGAAAGGCATCTGAATATATTGTTTCAGCTCTGGAAACTAAATTGACTGCATGAGGTAAACAGTCACTAATGACTGGAAGTAATGGTTTCAGTTCAGTGTACAGTGGTCTTAAATAGAATAGTGCTCTGGCTAAATTTCCACGAATCAAATCGGACAGTTATTGAACACTTCCTTCTTAATCAGAAGCAGGCATGCATCCGTACTTCAGAATTACTGGAAACAACAAATTCTAATGTTTAATTCCCTCTGGCTTCCTTGTTTCTATTCTACGCTGAGGGAAACTGGAGAACCATGAAACCATTTTTTTTTGTAAGTGTATAGTATACTGTACATGGCTATCAATCGCTTTCTATTTCTTAATGGAACTCTTTTGATAAGCCAAATTGGAGATCCGGTCTTGGATAGTCCAACGCATCTAACGTTCACTTCCATTCAATATGATTCTGGAGCTGGCTTTTCATCCATATAGCTAAACCATTCTGTAACTGTTTGGTTTTGGCTTTGCTGGAATCAGGGCTCTGTAATTTGGAAACCACTGCTAATGATTTATTTATTTTTTTGCAGAAGGGTCTAAGATGAAGTCCTAGGGGGAGCCCTTTGGCTTTTGTCAAAATGTCAGAGGCAGACCAATACAGGTAGTCCTTACTTGCCAGCTGCAATTAGCACCAACAACTCCTTCACTGAGCCACACAGTCATAAAATGAAAACTCAGGTGACCACACCTGACTTAAAGCAGAAAGTTCTGGCTGTGTTCATTACCGTAGTAAATTACCAGTGGTCTTTCAGTTCAGTGTCACGTGATCGTGACTTGCGACTTCCTGCCATCTTCCCCAGTGACTTTGCTTGCTGGAAGCTGGCTGTGAAGGTCACAAACGACAACCACATAAGCAGTGCTACCAATGAATAGCTCAGAAAGCTGAGTTATACCCTTCACGAACGGTGACTTGATCAAGCCAGCTTAGCTCTCCTTGAAATATTATTCTCTCTACCTTCAGCCAGAGAGATCAGAAACCTGGTATCTTTGTAGCTGTATCCTGGGGGTTGGTGCACTTTGTATAATTATTACCACATATGTTCTCATCATACCTGCCTTGTTTTTCCTGGTAGGAGATGGTCGCTCCAGCTGTTTGCAACCAGCCCCCATGGAGTCAATAAGCAGAGCAGATTGGCTGCTATTCAAAGGTTTTACTTAATGTTATAACTAGTTCCTCGGATGTGATAATTGCAAACTGCAGCATCTTCCTCATTCGTGCCATCTATCATGTGTGTTTGTTCAGTTATGGAAGAAGCAGGAAATAGTTGCAGCTTGCTTGGCTGTTCTTTTTTTTTTAAATTAAAGAGTTTTACAAAAACAAAGTTTTACAATATATCCCCAAATCCCCCCCACCCCAAACCCGCCCACTTCCCCCCCACTTCCCGGAGCTAAATACAGGATTATAGTTACAATAATCATATTCTAAATAAAAATTATGCATAATATACAATTAACCAAATTCATAATGTGCTTTAACTCCCCTTTAACATAACTATAAACAAAGTACCAATAACAATATCCCACTAAAATCTACTCATAAGCTAAATGGAACTTTTTAGTCCCATATTTGTTCTGAATATAATTTATTCATCTCCTCCAAACTGAAATATATCTTTCCTGTGAATGATCTTTCAAATAAGCAGAAATCTTAGACATTTCTGCAAGATTCGAAACTTTAAACACCCATTCTTCTATAGTAGGCAAACTATCCTTCTTCCAATATTGTCCCACCAGTAACCGTGCTGCTGTTATCATGTTCAACATCAAATTAGTTTCTTTAACATCACAATCTACAACTTGCTTGGCTGTTCATAATACAGACACCACCACCCCTTTCCCATAATCAGACACATACACACACACACCCAATTCAGATCAAATAAAGGATCTGAGATCTTAAATCAGCCTGTTATAAGAAATTCAGTTTCCTTGGTATATTTTGATGTCAGGTCTATAACAACAGTTGTTCACTGCATGATTAGCTCTGTGATAATAGCATTTGACAACCAATGACTGGGAGCTGGATGTTTTCCGTAAAACCTTCAAGTATGATTTGCAGAGTTTGGTAGCTTAAATTGATTGCTCAGAATTTGCTTTGAAAAACGGATACTGAACTTGCCGGAAAAAGAAGTCGAAGAGGTGGGAAGCGAAAGGGAGAAAGAAGGAAAAGGTGGAGGAGATGTTTTTATAGGTAAAATCACCTTGTCTGGGTTTATATGTCGCTTTCAAAGCTTCTTGTTCTGGTGTTTTTAAACGGGGAGCTGTTCTATTTAATTTGAAAGGAAATGATTGAAAAAAAAATGATTATGTGCCATGAAGTCAGTGTTGACTCTTAGCGTCCATGTAGATAAAGTTCTCCAGAAGAAAAAGGAATTGATTTCCGGGGCGGGGGCGGGAGGGTGGAATCAATGGGAGAGAAAATTTTGCTGACGTTTTTTTATGGCTTGCATATCAGATTCTGGGTCTAGCCTTCCGGATCGTACATGGAAGAAGCAATCACCTGAAAGCTTCAGGGGCTGTAGATCGAAAAGTTGGAAATGCTGGATTTTATCATTGCCAAGAAAACTAAGTGGACATCTCCAGGAAGTGTTCAGATGTCCACCTTGTGCTGAAGGACAAATTATCTTTACCTTCCTTTGTATTACTTAAGAAGTGACCAAGGAGGATTATGTAAGCAAAATGCCCATTGTTTCACTGCATGATCAGTCATCTGTATTTCCCCAGCCCTTTGCACTTCAATTAGAGTCCCTTGAGTAGACACTACACACCGAAAACCTGTTAATTAAGTAATTAATGTGCAGAAGAAGAAAATTGGTTATGGGCTAATTTTATCTTTGTGCTTAGTTTATTTGTCTTGAGCCTTTGTTTATTGTTTTTATATTGTCAGGCTTCCCAAGGACTCATGGTGAAGTACAACGAAAAGCAAGTAAAGGTAAAGGTTCCCCCGCA
The DNA here is from genome assembly GCF_964194415.1 of Vipera berus. Classification (NCBI taxonomy): domain Eukaryota; kingdom Metazoa; phylum Chordata; class Lepidosauria; order Squamata; family Viperidae; genus Vipera; species Vipera berus. Next base: position 11,403,638 of record NC_138206.1, read on the forward strand.
CATGCGTGCTAGTCGTTTCCAACTCTAGGGGCCGGTGCTCATCTCTGTTTCAAAGCCGAAGAGCCAGCGCTTGTCCGAGGACGTCTCCGTGGTCATGTGGCCGGCATGATTAGACGCCAAAGGCGCACGGAACGCTGTTCCCTTCCCACCATAGTGGTCCCTATTTTTCTACTTGAATTTTTATGTGCTTTCAAACTGCTAGGTTGGCAGAAGCTGGGACGAGTAAGAGGCGCTCACTCTGTTACGCAGCACTCGGGATTCAACCCGCCAAACTGCCGACCATCTGATCGACAAGCTCAGCACACTACAAAAAAAAAGTTCAGTAAATCACTCTAATCAATCAACCAGTTAAAGAATATATTGATGGTAAAATTAAAACTGACATAAACAGTCAACTCTCTAAGACTGTCTGTTTTCTAGAATTTTTTCGTAAAGCTTTAGAGTGGAGTCTTCCTTTCAACCCCCAGAATGCTGGCTGGAGAATTCTAGAAGTTGAAATCTATACATAATCAAATTTCTAAGGTTGAGAAACAATGCTGTAGATGGTTCTGCAGTGGCCAACCAGCAGCGTCCATAGGATGGATCAATGTCATAAAAATTGTAGGTGTAATGGATGATAGAATAGAATAGAGCTGGAAGGGACCTTGGAGGTCTTCTAGTCCAGCCCCCCACTTAAGCAGGAAAACCTATACCATCTCAGACAAGTGACTGTTTAGCCTCTTCTTAAAAATCTCCAGTGATGGAGCGCCCACGATTTCTGGAGGCAAGCTGTCCCACTAGTTAATTGTCCTCACTATCAGGAAGTTTCTCCTTAATTCTAGGTTGCTTCTCTCTTTGTTCAGTTTCCGACCATTGTTTCTTGTCCTGCAGCCGTTCTTTGTATGTTTTAGCCTCCAGGCCTTTGATCATCTTTGTTGCTCTTCTCTGAATTTTTTCCAAACTCTCCACATCTTTTTTGTGATATGGTGACCAAAATTGGCTGCAGTATTCCAGGTGTGGTCTTACTAGGGTTTTATAAAGCGGTCATAATACTTTGTGTGATCTTGATTCCATGCTTCTGTTTATACAACCCAAGATTGTATTAGCTTTTTTGGCTGATGCTGCACACTGCTGGCTCATGGTTAAGTAACTGTCGACTAGAACTCCAACGTCCCTCTCACATTTACTGTTTTTAAGCCAGGTCTGTACTTGTACCTTTGGTTTTTCCTGCCTAAATGTAAGACTGTTTTTTCCCACATTAAAACTCATTTTGTTGGACAGGGTCTATTGTTCAAATTTGTTAAGATCTTTTTGGATCCTGAGTTTGTCTTGGCTAATTTATTTTTAGTGGAGGAAATATATTGTATCTTCATGTCAGTGTTGACTCCTGGCGACTGCCTGAACAAGTCTCTACTATTTTCATAGTAAAATTTGGGAAGTGGTTTTCTATTGCCTACTTCTTAGGACTGAGAAAGAATGAGCAGCCGAAAGTTGCCTAGCTGGCTTTGTGCCTAAGGTGGGACTAGAACTCACCGTCTCCTGGGTTCTAGCCTTAATCACCACACCAAAGTAGCTCTCAGTTATTCCTTGTTCCTATTTCACAGTGGAGATCCAGTAAAACAAATTCTTCATGTAGGAGATCAACTTCCCAAAGAGGTACTTAAGAAGAAAATTGTAAATAATCCCCCAAGGATTTCAATGGATGTTCGACTGTTATAAGAGATCTTATGCAGTTCATCACGCTTCAGTTAATGGGTTACTGGAATCTCCATGTCCATGCTGTGTTGTGTTTTATGTAATGTATTGGGCCTTTTACTTGAACTGTTTTCATGTGTCTTTGACTGCTGCTTGAGATTGCTTAATTAGGGTGTCTGTGTAACAGTCGCTGGTTGCCCAGACATGCAGTCACCAGGACGATGATTGGTTGGCTCTGGGGCGGGAATAGGTTCCTTCAAACATATTGGCCGCTGCCTAGTGGCCAACCATATAAGTAGCTGCGCAGAAGCCTCTGTTCTCAGTTCTGCTCCTTTACTACAATCAAGCAATGTTCCTGTCTGAACCCTCTCGTCTCGCCTCCTGCTTCCAAGAAACCCACTACACAACATTTTATGTGAGACAGTTTCAAATCTTAGCAGTATCTGGATGCCACTGCCTTGTTCTAAAGCACACTAAGCACAAAGAAAAAGAGAGCTTTTTTTAAAAAACAGTAATCTAGAAAATTTCATGCAACCAGAAAAGTAGATGTGTTTTGCTTGCTTGCTTGCTTGCTTCCTTCCTTCCTTCCTCAAAGAAAAATAATATGGACAAAGGATGTCTATGTATCCCCTATTTATCTATCTATGTCCATATCTATTTCAGAGATACCTTATTCCTTATTTGTGACAGTTGACAGATTCGCCCCTAAAGGCAGTTTTTCAAAACTTTGAAGATCTAAAGGTTAGGCTTTCAGAATACTCAAAAATGACATCCTGCTAGGTAAGCACCATAAATCTACAGCTTCAACACAATCTGCATGATGCATCACATTGATAAAACCCTACTGGGAAATGAGCAGATTTTTGCCACACTGTTGCGCCCAAAGCAGTGGTGGGATTCAACCAATTTGCACCAGTTTGGTAGAACCAATAGCTAATGTTTTGTTGCCCAGGCCCAGAATGGACTTTCGTAAGTGGCATCCACACAGAGAACCGGTTGTTCACATATTGGAATCCCACCCCTGCCCCAAAGCACCCCAACAATGAATCCCCTAATAGCATTTATCCAGCAGTTCTTCCTCCTTTCAAATAATTAACCCAGCAGCAGCAATAGCAGAGCTATAATGGGATGGGAGAATTAACATGAACAACCAATAGCAAATCCAATACTTTCAGTTGTCCCCAAGATAGCGTTGAGGTGAGCTAGCTAATTCTCTCAGAGTTGCACGAAGGGAGGGGCTAAAAGAAACAGTAGCTGGGGCCAGATCCAAAGATAGGTAGACATAAAAAGGTAAAGGGAAGGTAAAGGTTCCCCCGCACATGCGTGCTACTCGTTTCCGACTCTAGGGGCCGGTGCTCATCTCCATTTCAAAGCCGAAGAGCCAGTGCTTGTCCAAGGACGTCTCCGTGGTCATGTGGCTGGCATGACTAGATGCCAATGGCGCATGGAACACTGTTACCTTCCCACCGTAGTGGTCCCTATTTTTCTACTTGCATTTTTACGTGCTTTTGAACTGCTAGGTTGGCAGAAGCTGGGACGAGTAACAGGCACTCACTCTGTTACACGGCACTCGGGATTCGACCCGCCAGGAACTTATCAGTTCCTTTCTACAGCTGGTGATGAAATAAGAGCTTTTGGAAAAGAATTAGAAAGCATCTTGAAGAAACAAACTCAAACTGTGACTACAACTAATATTTTATCGGGACAGAACTTAATAGAAGAAATTGAACAATCAAATACATTGGCAGAAGAATTAACTATTCAACAAACACAGACTTTTGAAGACCATAATGGGAAACAGGTGGAAAAAAAATTATTCAGTCCAGGACAATTATATCAAGAGGTGAAAATAATTAGAAGATTTGGCGCTGTTAACAGATTCCTCAATCCTTCAAAAATGGAGACTGGAGGGCTACTTCAATATGATATAATAACACAAGAATGCTTTGATGACCCTGTGGCAAAGAAGCAAAAAATGACATGGCAAAGGAAGAAAGCAAGAATAAGATTGAAGAAATATGGACATCCTTAAGAGGCCTGAAATAGATAATACCAAAATAGACAGGATTGTACTTGGATTATGAAAGATTGTGTTAATGAGTAGATAAAAATACTGACTAATTAAAAAAATAAAACACAGATATATGAATACTAACATTGAAATATTGAGCTCTTTAAATGACATGGATTAAGATGTATATATGTTAAGAATGATAGAATGTAACTAATATACTTGGATGTTGTGACATGAAAGGATGCATTAAATGTTGAAATGGAAGAAATTTTGGTTAATTTTTAATATGTGGAAACTATAAATGAGAAATAAGAATATTATATTGTCCTCCTCCTCTTTCTCCTCCTTGCAATTGGTATCCTAATGACTACTATTCTAATATTGTACTATTAACATTGAGATGGAAATGAGATAAATAAGAAGTGTATTTTCATTACTAGGTATCGGAGAAAATTGTGTAAAGGGAAAGGAGGTTATTTAGCAATAAGAAAATGAGAAACTTTAAATGTTTAATTTGAATATTAATGTAAAATTAAAGCTGGAAAAATATATAAGGTGTTTGATGTTTTAAAGATGGAATGTTAAAGTATAAAATATACCAAAGTATTGACAAATATAAGAAAACTATTAAATGACTGATGGATAGCAATGAGAAGTATGTTAATTTAGATAAGAGATAATATGTACTAAAGGAAACAAGAGAGAGGAACTATTGGTTACAACAAATTTGGAGATTTGTAATAGTATGTATTTGTCTGAAATGGAACTATTGTAACCCAGACACCGCGTTGCTTTTTAAAGATACTATTGTAATATTGGAAAACTAATTTTTTTAAAAAGGAGAAAAAATAAAAAGAAATTATTTAACACATGAAGCAAACCATCAGGTTTGGCAATCTGTGTGCTACTAATACTTTGACAAATTCTATGATTTGAGTCTCTTTTATTCCAGAATTTTGCTAAGACCAGTTCCACTGCCAGTTCCAGGCAGTGGCTGCATTTTTTTTTCTTACGATAGAATCATAGGTAATGCTCAAGGCAAATGCCTAGAACTATGATGGAGTCCCATCTCAACCATGGAACCTCTTTGGACTTATAACTCTCTCTCTCACTCACTCACCCCACCCCACCCCACCTCACAGAGTTATTGACGGGTTATGTGTAGAAATGGAGATGAAGATAACCTATGTCTCCTGGAGGAAAATCAAGGTATGAATACAATAATAGATATATTGAATAAAAGGCAAAAGAACGGTGCACCAGGGACCGGTTACATGGTGAGAGGTTTTTCCGCAGACCGGAGGGAGCGTGGCTTTGTGTGCTGCCTGCATCCTGCGGATGGGGCTTTGCTTGTTTCTGTGGCCCAGTTGCTGGCATGCTGCGGCCTAGTACCAGTCCACGGAACGGAGGTTGGGGTCCCCTGGTCTAGAGGTGAAAATGGTCCCATCCCACTTGGAAGGTTCAGAGTTCAATCCTAAGCAGCGGTAGATGTTTCTGTAGCAGGGCCCAAAGAGAAAGTAACTGCTGAGAACTCTGTATAGGAGTCAGGAAGGGCAGTAAACGCTCAGCTCCATTCAGTTGCCCTGACTCCACCCTCATAAGAGGTATTACACGGTTGTTAAAAAAAATAGAATAAAATGCAATTATGGACATCTTACAGCAAACACCTGATGCATGATCTTGCATTAGGTTGCGAATGGTGTCTGATTTACTGTCCTTACCTACCAGCACCATGATCATGTCAGTCTGTCGGTGTGAGATTAGATGATAGAAAGTGTTAGTGCCAAAATGGCGTAGGATTTGGGGAACTGTCTGAGTACGTTTAACTACAGTATCTCTTCTGCCCTCACACATGTTTAACCAGAAATAGATGGCTGGTATTTGAGAGACCTTCCAGTCTGGCTTTTGATGACATCATCTTAATGTGCCCAAGAGTCTTCCACTGACATAATCCAGAGTTCAGATTAATTTTCCATTCGTCAGTGAACATCTGGGATATTAATCATTTGAACCTGACTACTCCTCAAGAACCATTTTTTTGGTGGGGGAAGCATCTGCTATCTCACAGAGAATCCTCCAGAGTTAATGAGGACAGGAGCAACAGAGATTTGGTAGGACACACCTGAAAAAGAACGTTTGTAGAGACAAAGGAGAAGACCATCTGCTGATCATGAACCTGGAGAACAAAGATGTGACTGGGTGATCAGTTCCAGCCCCATCGCAACAAGCAAATCCCAGGATGTGCCTAAATTTTAATTCCAAATGCAGGAATCAAATCGTAGTTTCCATCTGCCTGAGAAAGAGAGAAGTGCGAGGCCTGCCATTCCTTCCCCTTATGCTTGGCCCTAAATTCCATTTTTTAATTCGCATTGTACCTTGTACCAGCACAGGAACTGAGGTCATTACATTTGAACTGTGTAATTACACAGCGGATCTCTCAGTGATACTATATGTATAATTATGAAGTTCTCTAAAGTTTAAGGACAAAAGCAACGGTTCAGGGTTGATAGCCAACACAGAGGGGGTTATGTTATTTATCCTCTTTTTTTCCTTTCTTTTCTTTTTTTACTTTATGTATTTTCTGTAGTGCATAGCTTACTGCCTACTTAACTTCTCATAAAGAGCAATTGGGTCCCATATAGAATTGGAAGACACACTCTGTATACTATGTTAAGTGGATTTCTTATTCATAGAGTAATAGGTATGCTGCACTGCACAAATGCCAGGTGTTTGTGTTAGAAACAACTTTCTTTCTTTCTTTCTTTCTTTCTTTCTTTCTTTCTTTTTCTTTCTTTCTTTCTTTCTTTCTTTCTTTCTTTCTTTCTTTCTTTCTTTCTTTCTTTCTTTCTTTCTTTCTTTCTCTTCTGAGATTGCCTGATGGTATCTTTTCAAAGTTCTACCGTACCTCTGAGATTTTTCAAATTCAGTCAATCTGGGTTTGATACTACATAGCTGGGTTGAAGAAAGTGAGGGCATGCATGTGCTTGATCCTGAAGTCCCTATGCTTTTGGCCCGCTGCTTGATGTTTGGGCATTCATTGTGGGAATCTGCAAAGGATATTACAGACACAATTAGCCAAACACAGAGAGTTTCTGCATTTGGGAACTCTTACAAAGCAGTTGCAAGGGGTCTATGAGTAAGTTAAGTCAAACACGGTTACAGAATTGCATGCAGATCAAGAGGAGATACAGAAATGTGAGCCAAGTGCAGGAGACTGGGTTTACATATCTCAGTTTAAGCAGTTGTACCTAAATATGGATGTCTGGCTAAGATTATGGCATGTTATCAAATTCTGATTTTAATGGTGTTCTTCCTAATTATGTAACTGGCTAGTAAATATGTTCGTACATTGTTTGGTTCACAACAAGAAAATGTAGAGGAAGAAGGGAAATGACTTCAATTATCATTTTAATCCTGATTTACTGAATTGTACACTTTTGGAACCAACAGCCAAACTTCAACATCACACATTTCTAGAATTTGGAGGCAGAGTTTCCCCCATTTTTTTAAAAAAGAGCTGTTCAAATCAGCTGCATTGGGGGATAATGTATATAAACATTTAGATATTTCCAGAACTAACATGAACATATCATATTGAGGGAGAAGTTGCTAAGGAAACCTCCAAATAGTAGAGGCCAAACACTTTGATTTAGCTAAGATTTTCATTGGTAGTTTTGTACAATGGTGAAAACATCTCTTATTTTATTGCTGTTTAGTTGTGCTGTATTATTTTGTAATGGCGGCACAGTGGTTAGAATGCAGTATTGCAGGCGAACGCTGCCCACAGCCTTGAGTTAGATCCTGACCATCTCAAGATAGTCTCAGTCTTCCATCCTTCCAAGGTTGGTAAAATGAGGATCCAGGGAGCAATATGCAAATAATGCTTACATTGTAAACTATTCAGAGTATGCTGTAAAGCACTATGGGCCAGTATACACAATAACTCTAAATACTACTGCTATTAGAATTGCTAAATGGTCATGTCACATTTTGGGATACTTTGCAAAATGGACAAACGGTATATTAAATACAAGTCAACTCCTCTCTCTGTCGTAGAAGATGATTAGATGACTCTGGAGCAGTCTCTTCTTTCAGTCAGGACTGGATGTAACGTTGGGCTATGAGACCATAAGCTGATTGTGTCATGCATTAATCCAGGTTCTTGTTTTTCAGCTGAATCCGGGTTGCTGTTGGGAGGATAATGTGTAAGCCATCTTGAATATTCAGAAAAAAGGTAGGATATAATTTCAGTAATTAATTAAATTAATTAAATCAATTAATTGGTGGACGACTTGCCTCCAGAGGTTCTGGGTGCCCCAACACTGGAGTTTGACTTTTTCCTGGTTTTTACCTTTCAACAATGTTGGTGAAGAGGAGTATAAAAAAACAAAAACAAAAGATATTTTGTTATTTTAGCAATACAAAGACACATACAAAAGGTTGGGTTTTTTTTAAATCTGACTGCCTTATTTCCTTTCTCGCAGTCCCTATCTCCTCTCCCCATGGACATTAATATATTTTAGCAATAGCATGTTATGTTACGTTACAGTACGTTGCGTTGTGTAATGCTATATATCATATCACATTACATTATATTATGATGATATGATATGATATGATATGATATGATATGATATGATATGATATGATATGATATGATGATATGACTACGGGTAATCCTCAAGCTACAACTGGCTATCGCAGTCATAAATTATAAGCTGCTGACAGTCATTGGTTGAGATGGGTGGCTATACAAATTGAATCGATGGATGGATGGATGGATGGATGGATGGATGGATGGATGGATGGATGAATATGCCAATTTCAGCAAAACTGTCATAAAATGTGGTTGCATGATTGCAGGATTCTGCAAACAGCCAGGAATGAAGTCCAGTTGCTGAACACTGAAAATGCAGTCATATGCAGAGGGGACTTGTCTGTTGGAACTTCGAATCTGGGTTTTATATACCCTGCATTGGAACTTTGAGTTGAGGACATAATTTGAGGACTTCTGTTCTGTTTTGTTCTGTTCTGTTCTGTTCTACTCTACTCTACTCTACTGTAGTAATTTACTACAACTTTATATAAATATCTTCACTTTATATACTGTAAATTCCCTCAACCTGTCCAACTGCAATCATTTTTTCTGCAATTTGTTATCTGGTCATATCACTTGATGAAAGAATATGATGTAACAGTAACAACTGCAATAATAATGGCCAAAGCAAAATTGTGCTTGGCATTCAAAGTTACTATTATCTTCTATCATAGAGAGAAATATTTTTCAAGCGCATATTTTGCTAGCTTTGAGGCAGAAATTTATAATGCCGATGAGAAAAATCTATATCCATTTCTTTTACTTACAGGAGTCTTTAATTCACATGAGACACTCTTCGGTATGGGGTCTAAATGTGTAATAGAAATATCAAAAATAGACCAGAACGAATATATTCAAGTGTGCTCTCTCTATAAAGAGTTATTGGATTATTTTCAAAGGAATCCAAAGGGAACAAAATTTGGGCTAGGAGAGAAATTTCATATTTACACACAAATGCACTTACTTGAAATGGCATGTGAGCTAAAACTGAGTTTATCTTTTTAAAATTCTAACTGCTCCCATCAAAAACTCCTACAAACCTGTAAATAATAACAAAAAATGGAAGAATGCATTTCTGACTGGGAAAACATGGTCGATAGAAGCATATGTTGATATAAACATGCAAATATTAAAGGCATGTGTATAAATATGAATACAGGTGGACCTCAACTTACAAGAATTCATTTAGTGATCACTCAAAGTTACAATACCACTGAAACAAAAGTGATTTACAACTGTTCCTCACACTTACGATTATCACAGTTTCCCCATGATCATGGGATCAAAATTTTTGTGCTTGGCAACTGGCATTTGCTTACAAGGTTTGCAGCTTCCAGGGTCACGTGACTGTCATTTTGTAAACTTCCCAGCTGGTTTCCGACAAGTAAGTCAATGGGGGAAGCCAGATTCACTAATGACCGCATAGTTCACCTAACAACTGCAGTGATTTGCTTAACAACCATGGCAAAAATGGTCATTAAAATTGGGCATGACTCACTTACCAACCGCCTTGCTTAGCAGTGGAAATTCTGGCCTCAAGTAGTAACTGTGAGAGGGATCTCGGAGTCCTACTGGACAATCACTTAAATATGAGCCAGCAGTGTGCTGCAGCTGCGAAAAGAGCCAACACAGTCCTAGGTTGCATTAACAGAGGGAGAGAAGCAAGATCACATGAAGTGTTAATACCACTTTACAATGCCTTGGTAAGGCCACACCTGGAATACTCCATCCAGTTTTGGTCACCACGATATAAAAAAGATGTCGAGACTCTAGAAAGGGTACAGAGAAGAGCAACAAAGATGATTGGGGGACTGGAGGCTAAAACATATAAGGAACGGTTGCTGGAATTGGGTATGTGTAGTTTAATGAAGAGAAGGACGAGGGGGGACATGATAGCAGTCTTCCAATATCTCAGGGGCTGCCACAAAGAAGAGGGAGTCAAGCTATTCTCCAAAGCACCTGAAGGCAGGACAAGAAGCAATGGATGGAAACTAATCAAGGAGAGAAACAAACTAGAAGTGAGGAGAAATTTCCTGACAGTTAGAACAATTAACCAGAGGAACAACCTGCCTCCAGAAGCGGTGAATGTTCTAATACCGGAAGCTTTTAAAAAGAGACTGGACAGCCCTTTGTCTGAAATGGTATAGGGTTTCCTGCCTGACCAGGGGGTTGGACTAGATGACCTTCCAACTTTATTATTGTTGTTGTTGTTGTTGTTGTAAGTCGAGGATTACCTGTATAAATGTTCAGATGAACTTTATCAGACATATTCTCCAGCTCCTGCAGGCACAGGACTGTTGGAATTAACGGGGAAAGCTGAGAAAATGAGAGGAACCAGACTAGACTGATTCATCTATCACAATTAATGAAGAACTGGACTAGACTCTGAAAGCTAATCCAGTAGCCTTAAGCAAACCAAACAATGTAAGTCACTTTGTTAAGCGTCTTCTCACAGTGTTGCCGTGGTGGGAGAAATTAGAAAAGAAAGTGTTATGCGTTTGTTTTCCCTTGAGGTTGTAGAGACAAGATGGTGGATAAATTTAATTAGTTTTCCCCATATTGGTAGCCCTCAGGATTTGTGGAGTTCTTTAATTCTGCATACATCTCCTGCCTGCCCTCTAGAAACCACTCTACGTTCAAGATGCAACTTAAATATCTGATACTTTATGCCCCTTGCAACAGTCTCCAGCTGGTAGGGGCATAATTGAGAATCCTGGGAGTTGTAGTCCATACTCCAGGAAGACACCAACAGAGAGAAGTCTTCCTCTCCCCCATCTACCCCTCCTTCTCCTCCTCTTTTCTTCTTTTCTTCTTCCCCTTCCTTTCTTCATTCTTCCCTTTTCCTTTTCCCTTTTCCCTTTCCTCTTTCCCTTTCCATTTCCCCTTTCCTTTCCCTTCCCTTCCCTTCCCTTCCCTTCCCTTCCCTTCCCTTCCCTTCCCTTCCCTTCCCTTCCCTTCCCTTCTTTCTTCTCTTTTGCTTTGTCCCTCTTCTTCTGAAAACAGAACAGGTTAAACAATATTTTTTTTTTTTATCAGCTTCCAATTGTATTATGGCACCCTGTCAAAAATATTAAAGTTTAAAGATGGCAGCCCAGCCTTATGAGTACAACAAGAATCCTGTCAAAAAGCATTGATTGGATTGATAATTACCGAACCAACAAGGATACTGTGAGCACATGGAAAGGAGACAAAGATGTTAGCAACAACCAGCATTTCCTATACTTAACAAATTCATTGCATCAGGTCTTGGAATTGATCTGGGAAGGAAGGAAGGAAGGAAGGAAGGAAGGAAGGAAGGAAGGAAGGAAGGAAGGAAGGAAGGAAGGAAGGAAGGAAGGGAGGGAGGGAGGGAGGGAGGGAGGGAGGGAGGAAAGGAGGAAGGGAGGAAAGGAGGGAGAGAGGAAGGGAGGGAGGGAGGAAAGGAGGAAAGGAGGAAGGGAGGAAGGGAGGAAAGGAGGGAGAGAGGGAGGGAGGGAGGGAGGGAGGAAGGAAGAAAGGAAAGAAGGGAGGGAGGGAGGAAGAGAGGAAGGGAGGAAAGGAGGGAGAGAGGAAGGAAGGAAGGAAGGAAGGAAGGAAGGAAGGAAGGAAGGAAGGAAGGAAGGAAGGAAGGAAGGAAGGAAGGAAGGAAAGAAGGAAAGAAGGAAGTTACTTTATGTAATGATGGATGTAGCATGTAACTTCGAGGTCCAAATCTCATGAGTAGATATTTACAAAACTTTAAAACTAGAGAAATTGTCTAGTTTTTCATTGCTGTCAGAATTGATTCTATGTATAAAAAGTAAAGGTTCCCTATCCAGTCATGTCCAATTCTAGGATACGGTGCTCATCTCTGTTTCTTATCTGAGGGAGTCAGCATTGTCTGAAGACATTTTCAGTGATGTTGTGGCTAGCATGGTTATATAGTGAGGACGATTAACCAGTGGAACAGCTTGCCACCAGAAATTGTGGGTGCTGCATCACTGGAGGTTTTTAAGAGGAGGCTAGACAGTCACCTGTCTGAGATGGTATTGGTTCTCCTGCTTGAGCAGGGGGCTGGACTAGAAGATCTCCCAAGGTCCCTTCCAGCTCTATTTTATTCTAGTATATTTTCTCCTATTGCTAAAGCATATACATTAATGTGTGCATGGAAAGAAAGACATGGCCTCATTTTAGCAAGATCAGGGCCAAGCACAGGCAGAATAATAGACAAGGAAGGGACAAAGAGGAAGTTCTTAACTTTTTGTGTACAAGCGCCTTATGGTTAGTGACATTCTAAAGATTTATTCTTGGATTCACACCTCCTACAGCCTCAGAGTTTGTGATCTATGCAACGAGAAGGAACATATGCCTCTGTGGAGCAAAATACCATAGAGCATACCAGGGCATGTAGCTTCACAATGCAACCCTCTCAATCCCATGTTCACCCTTTGAGAGAACTTACTGACTTTGAAATTGCAGTCATTTTCTCTGCTAGGACATTGAACTGCATTACAATGTTCCACAATGATAATGATAATAATGATAACTTTATTGTCACTTTGAATGTACACCAATTGGCATACATCAAAATGAAATTTCGTTGCATACAGCTCTCAAAGGGTCACCACCTCCGATATATACTCCTTGTTCGTGGCCCGCTCAAATTTCACATTGTCCATTTTAGTCTCTAGGGAGTGAACGATGGCAAACAGGACAGATGGAAATGGGGCTCCATGTGGATTAGCCCTCAAGTTAGCTTGTATTCTGACAACCTTGCCTTCTTTCCTTTTTCTAATCCTGACTCTTCCACCTTTTCCTTTAAGAGGCCTTGCTTCTTTTCGCCCCTGGAGCAGGCTGCTGCTGCCACCAACTCCTCCAAAAGCCCCACTCCCTTCCTCTGGGCCTGCCGACAGCCTCATCCAGTTCCTTCGCTCCATAAGATCCAGGTCCTCTCTGCCTCCTCTGGAAACAGCCCTGATTTGCAATAGAATCCATCACTGGGCCAGCAGTTAGATCTTGCTGCTGGCAGAACAAATTCAAACAGCACCAACGACTTTTAACGGTCTCACCAACAGTTCCAAAACAACTAGAAACTCGCCATGCCAGCAAAGATTGTCGGTCGTATGTCGTATGTTACCTTAGTTCTACCATGTTGCTCAAACACGTTAAAATCTTCCTGATCATGTGGCCTATAGCCCTTACTATCCCTCCCAAAACTATTCGCCTTCAAGAGCCAATGCAGCCGCAGCCATTCCAGGCGCCACCAACTTAGATACAATCAGAATAACAGAAGAATTTGAAGGGACTTTGCAACTCTTCTAGTCCAACCCCCTGCTCAGATAGGAAACTCTATACAATTTCAGACAAATGCTTGTCCAATCTCTTCTTAAAATATTGCAGTGTTGGGAGCAACCACAGCTTCTGGGAGCAAGTCGTTCCACTGATTAATTGTTCTCACTGACAGGAAATCACTCCTTAGTTCTAGGTTGCTTCTCTCCTTGATTAGGTTTCCATCCGTTGCTTCTTGTCCTGCTTTCAGGGGCTTTGGAGAATAGCTTGACTCCCTCTTCTTTGGGGCAGCCCTTTAGATCAGGGGTCCCCAACCCCTGGTCCGTGGACCAGTACCGGGCCATGGCAATCCAGCAACAAGGCTGCACAAACAAGAAAAGCCCCATCCGTGGGATGCAGGCAGTACACAAAACCACGCAGTCTCCGGTCCATGGGAAAACCTCTCTCCATGGAACCGGTCCCTGATGGCCAAAAGGTTGGGGACTTCTGCTTCAGATATTGGAACAATGCTATCTAAGCCACCTTTCCCCAACCTAGGATTTTCTAGCTGTGTTGGGACTACAAACCCTGGAAATTCTGAACTTCATGACATGAACCATCTGGAAATTGTAATCCATTCACATCCTTAAGAGCTTCAAGTTCAGAAATGCCAAATTGGCAAAGACCAGTTTAAATCCTCATTTTGTTCACACTATTAACAATACCGCTCCATTTGACTTTGTTCACCACAATCATGAGTATAATAAAAAGAAACAATGTCTATTTTCTTAGAGTTGGGATCATTAATGTGAAAATACAAAATAAGCTATCAATAGCTTTCTGTAACGCCCCTTCTCTAAACTAGGGCAAAGTCATATTTTCAAAGGGGAGACAGGTTAATTCTTTTCAAGGAATAATAACCCTATCCAAAGGTTAATAAATCAGTGTGCTAACAAAATTTAATGGTAAGGTTTCAGAGCACTCTGGGGACCACACAAAAGAGACTGTCCGCCAGTGATCTAGACGGCATGTCTTAAAACAGCAAACTAACTGTGGTTCTGTTTGCGAATTGGCTTAGAATTTAGCTTTTCTGGCAGTAGCTAACAAAAACAAAAATGATATATCCCTGCTGTTGCTTGTCAACAGGTAAACCTAGACAGAATATGCGAGTTCTAGTCTAGGACTACAAAAAGTTTCAGATTTTCCTTTTGGGGTTGCATTTTTGATGGATTTTAAGCGGTTGGAGAAATCCACCTGGATACTTGGTCTTGATGGGTTTTAAAGCAATGCTAAGTGCTAGTTAACTAAATTCTCTCTCTCTTTTTTTTTTTTTACTTGGGGGCAAAATCTGAGTCTAACATTGCAGCCCTGGGCAGGCGATTCAAATTAAGATTACACATAGTTCTCAATTGACAACCGTATTTTGGACTGGTATTTTGGTCACGAGTTGTGGTGGTCATAAGTCAAGGCACCCACACGAACTCTTCACTCAATAATTGCAACTGCGGCACTCCCAATTGCGGTCATTCAGCGATTGCATGGGACTCTGGATCTGGGAGGGTTTGGGATGCTTGATGCAGGCCATCCGCCAGTTGGGGGTATGCTGCAGTGCACTGGAAAACACAACCACGCTGGCAGCTTAGTCCAACAGCAGCACCAGACCTAGACCTAAAGTATAGCACAGGGCTGGGGCCTTCACCAGTCTCAGTCAGTTGCCACCACTCCAAGCCTCCATGTGAATCCTAGAGCCGCTGCTCATCATGGTCACCATGATGTGAAAAAGAAGTTGAGACTCTGGAAAGAGTACAGAGAAGAGCAACAAAGATGATCAGGGGACTGGAGGCTGAAACATATAAGGAACCGTTGCTGGAATTGGGTGTGTCTAGTTTAACGAAGAGAAGGATGAGGGGGACATGATAGCAGTGTTCCAATATCTCAGGGGCTGCCACAAAGAAGAGGGAGTCGAGCTATTCTCCAAAGCACCTGAAGGCAGGACAAGAAGCAGTGGGTGAAAACTAACCAAGGAGAGAAGCAACCTAGAACTAAGGAGAAACTTCCTGAGAGTTAGAACAATTAACCAGTGGAACCACCTGCCCCCAGAAGCTGTGAATGCTCCAACAGTGGAAGTTTTTAAGAATAGACTGGACAGCCATTTGTCTGAAATGGTGTAGGGTTTCCTGCCTGACTAGATGACCTCCAAGGTCCCTTCCAACTTCTTCTTCTTCTTCTTCTTCTTCTTCTTCTTCTTCTTCTTCTTCTTCTTCTTCTTCTTCTTCTTCTTCTTCTTCTTCTTCTTCTTCTTCTTCTTCTTCTTCTTCTTCTTCTTCTTCTTCTTCTACTTCTTCTTCTTCTTCTTCTTCTTCTTCTTCTTCTTCTTCTTCTTGTTATTATTATTATTGTTGTTGTTGTTATTATTATTATTATTATTATTATTATTATTATTATTATTATTATTATTATTATTATTATTATTATTATTATTATTATTATTATTATTATTATTATTATTATTATTATTATTATTATTATTATTATTATTATTATTTTACCAGTTCAGGTTGTTCTCCAAGATGCGTGAGCCATGGGGAATAATGTGATTGCCCCCACCGCCAGCACTTCTGAGTGTCAGATTAATTTTTCCTTTTGTTCCTTTTACCCCACTAAGAAAGCCCTTCTTTTAAATACTCAAATTTCATCTGCTGGTAACATGGGGAACCCCCGTTGCAAAAGCCGTTCAAAAACAAATACCACACTGCAAGACTAATCATGGCTAGAAGCAATGCAATCAATTCAGAAGGGATGAATGAAAGGAAACCCCAAAAGACTTAATGTCGTAAGCATACAAAAACTAATATGCAATAGCCCAAGCCCAGAGGTGTATACGGAAGAATTAACCAACCTAAACAAACAGTAAAAGAAACTTCCTGGGAACTACCAGACCATTAGAATAACACAAAGATGCACACGGCCACACCTCTTCCAAAAACCATGCCCCTTCTTTGCATGCACACACACCTTTTTCCTATAAATCTAGGGCCCAAGGGATAACATTTGGTATGCCATCTTTTCAGGAGTTGGCTTCTGTGCTCTGCTTTTGAAAGTTAAAAAGAACTTCCTCTTCAAGCAGTTCGCCTTTGCGTATTCATTTCCAGCTAGGGGACCCAGATCCCTTTGATCTTCTGTCCTAAGGATCTGCCGTGTGCTGCTTTCCTTCAAGCATTTTTCTCATGACGTGGAGTAAACCTGTGTGACTTTTTCAAGGTAGCTCCCTACCGCGCCAGGTTTTTCCTGGAGCCCATTCATGTGAGCTACAGAAGACTTTGGAAACTCCAGAAGACTTTGCATGGAGTCTCTGAAGGCTTCTTGTGTCACGATGGGCTTCCAAAGACTCTGGAAGCCCAACCTGACTTTGGAAAACTTTGGAAGCCCAGCATGACCTTGGAAGGCTTCGGAGGCTCTGCAGAAAATTTCGTAGAGCCTCCAAAGCCTTGCAAGTTTATCCCAGCCTTCCAGAGCCTTTGGAAGGCTCCTGTGCCTTGGAAAAACTTCACACAAATTCTTATGGAGCTTCTGAAGACCCCCACTCCCCCACCCCCATCCCAATTAAGTCATACCAGGTTTCTAAATTAGGTTGAATTATTAGGCTGAATATTGAATTAGGTCAATCTGATTCTAACCACCCATTCCATCCGATGAATATAATGCATCGGCACAATCCCCGTGAAAGTACTGAATAGATTCAAAAGCATTCCCATTCAGTTTGTCACGTCAAATTGGCGGGGCAGCTGAAAGGTTCCATTTGAAGGGGTGATTCACTCAAAATGTCTTTCAATTAAAATTTTGCGTGGAAGCTTTGCACAGCTCCGCATTATTCCACTGGGCAATTAGCGCATTTCTAAGGGAAAAGGTTTCTTCTCTGCTGCTTGACAGAATTGTAGTTTTCTGATTTTTATTTTTTACATTCAGCTATTAATAACAACTCAGCTTTACGATTTAATGTTCCTAGTGCGGAAATTCCTCCGAATATCACACCAACAAATAGCGTGACTACAGTATATAAAAGTATATAGTTAATGCATTCCTTTCTATTTTAGCAAGACACTATATAAAATAAGGTTAACATGTTCCTTTATATTTTAGCAAGCCACTATATTTAATCTGTATTTATAATTTAGTTATAAGATTTTTATGCCACCTTTATTATAAGAAACTTAAGGTGGCACATGTATATAATATTCTTTCCTTCACAACAACAACCCTGTGAGATGGGTTGGGCTGAGAGAGAGGAACTGGCTCCAAATCACACAGCTGGCTTCCCTAAGGCAAGATGAGAACTCACATTCTCCTCATATGTCTAGTTTAATGAAGACGAGGGGGGACATGATAGCAGAGTTCCAATATCTCAGGGGCTGCCACAAAGAAGAGGGAGTCAAGCTATTCTCCAAAGCACCTGAAGGCAGGACGAGAAGCAATGGATGGAAACTAACCAAAGAGAGAAGCAACCTAGAATGGAGGAGAAACTTCCTGACAGTTAGAACAATAAACCAGTGGAACAACCTGCCTCCAGAAGTTGTGAATGCTCCAACACCGGAGGTTTTCAAGAAGACATTGGATAACCATTTGTCTGAAATGGCAGAGGTCCCCAACTTTTTGGGCACCAGGGATCAGTTATACAGAGATAAGTTTTTCTGTGGAGTGGAAGGGGTGTGGTTTTGTGTGCTGCTTGCATCCCACGGATGGGGCTTTGCTTGTTTGTGCGGACTGGTTGCTGGCATGCTGTGGCCCACTACTGGTCCACAGATCGGGGGTTGGGGACCCCTGGTATAGGGTTTCCTGCTTGAGCAGGGGTTGGGCTAGAAGACCTCCAAGTACCCTTCCAACTCTGTTATTCTGTTATTCTGGTGATAGGTCCAAAGATACCAAGGGAGCTTTCATGCTTAACATGGGACTAGTCCTCAGTCTCCCAGTTTCTAGCCTGCTGCCTTCACCAGTAAACCAAACTGGCTCTAATTATATCTTCTAGCTCAGGGATTTTCAACCTTTTCACCCATTGTACCACTTTTTGGATATGGCAACATCGAAGTACCACCAGTCACCTAGTAAGGTGTCAAAAACTTGATGACCAAAAAAAAAGGAAAAAAGTACAGGTAGTCCTTGACTTACAACAGTTCGCTTAGTGACTGTTTGAAGTTACAGTGGCACTGAAAAAATTCGCCCCCCCCAAAGCCACAGCAAGACACCTGCCTGCCCGCCCAGCGGCCCTCTTCCTCCTGTCTGAGGTTTTCATTGTTGTGAGCATTTCTGTTGAGGATTGGCAGTGGGGGTGGGGTGGGGTGTTTGGTTTTTATTCCCCCCATCTGCTGGGTGGTTGCAGCAGGTTTTGGTCACTTCACATGACCCTGGGACACTGTGACTGTCATAAATATGAATCAGTTGCCAAGCATCTGAATGTAAATCACAAGACCCTGGAGATGCTGCAACATTCCAGCTGATTGGTGCTTCTTCTGGGCTCAGCAGAAGCACCAGGATCAGCGCCGAGCTCCAGCTGGAGCAGATCCTGGCGCTTCCGCTGAGCCCTGACAGCCCTGCAGCTCCAGCCATCTCTCGCTCAGGCTTGTGCGGTGCTGCCACCGGTTCAGCTCATTCCCCTCCCCCACTACCACTTTTCTAGGATGGTCGCGTTCCACCTGCCAGGTGTCAATGTATCACAGGTGGTACCCATAACACTGGTTGAAAAGCCCGGTTCTAGCTAATATATAAAAGTGGTTTGTCTCTCAAAAAACTCATCTCTATAGATGGTGATTTGTCTGAATTCCAAGCTTCCTTTTTGGATTTTGGCTTTATCTCAAATATATGTGGAGAGGATAAGGGATTTTGATCATGTCCATTGCTCCTTTTAAACGAGACAGCAACGCTCATTTAATGAAGTAGAATCTACGTCACTTCTATTTTCTGAATCCTCCAGGTAATATTTCCACAGCATTTTGGGAGAGATGTTTAAAAAGGTTAAAAGGGAAGTTGCATCCATGCAATGAGAACCTTGCATTTTGCTTGTTCCTCAATATTTGACCAACCTGCAACAATTGCTGTCTGGTGTCAGACCCGCCCACTACTTAAACCTCTAAATAGAAATTATCCTTGGCTCATTTCTTGAAAAAGGTAGGATTTTATTAGAAGTCAAGTGTTGTTCTGTACCAGCCTGCTACCGGCCCTGCAGAAAAGGCAGGGACAACCCCTTTTACAAGAAGGCAAGAGGCTGGAATTAAGCCTGCCAAATTTATTAACATAAAAACACGGAGCAAAGAGAGCAAACACGAACCATGAAACAGGAGCTTTTCAAGCGGTTGCCTTCAGCAAACCAGCCCTCCCACGCATTCCCCTTTCATACAGTTCAGGGCGTGGCTTCTCTCTGCCTCCTTCCGAGGTGCCCCATTGCCTTCCTCTGTTTACTCCTGATTGACTGCCTCCTATGTCGGGCGTCCTTGAACAGGGCCAGCTGTGGGTCATCTTCATCCACGCTGTCAGGCTCACACAGCTGGGTCTCCGTGGTGACCAGGTGGGAGGGGCCTGGCTGAGGGCTCTGTGGAACCTCAAGGCCATCATCAGCAAGCTCTTCAACACCCCCCTCCTCCTCCTCTGAGTGTCCGACCCAACTGCCGAACCCGCAGGCTGACCCTGAATCACAACAAGTGTATTGCAGTAGCGCATAGCCAGAACTGAGAATCACAGGCCAAAATCCCTAACGTTTCCCTCCCTTAACTGCCTCCCATCACCCGACAATCCCCCTTCCCCAATGTCCAATCAGGTTGAAGCAAGATGTTAACAGAACGGTCACTTCAAGCATAGGTGCGTATGCAGTTCCCTTCTTCTCCCAGCTGGGTGACCTTGAAGCAGCTTCTTGGGGAGATATAGCAGTTAAAACTTTCACTTTCCCCCTTCATGCATTCCATCTCCCATCCACTCTTCCCCAGAGTCCACAGCAGACTGTCACCACGTGGTAACAAAGCACAAGCAAGCATGAGGTGTAAAATTAAATCTGGACTTTTGGACTTGCTGTAGTTGCCTTTTGAGAGTACATAGTTCTACATATCTATTTGTTTTAAATTTGTATTTTTAAGACCACAGTTTTAGACATTGTAAATGTTTTCCCATGATTGGTCAGTGAATACTATGCCAGTCCTACTGAGTTTCTTTATTATTATTTTTTAATGATTGATATATTGGTCTGCAGGTCAAACATTTATTCCACTGTCTTTTTTTCCAGACAAATAATATTAGAACTAATAAATTGTAATCCAAAAATTAGTTGGAACATGGTCAGCCCAATCAATCTGTATCAACGTTTCCGAATGTCTCATTCCTTCCCCATCCATAGAAGTAAGATCCAAAGGAGTCACTCCTTTACATTATAAAACAACTCAAAAACTATTCTGGTATATAAAATGCAAATCACAATGCATGGGCATTTTCTTTTGCCAAAGTTAC
Source organism: Vipera berus (assembly GCF_964194415.1). Lineage (NCBI taxonomy): Eukaryota > Metazoa > Chordata > Lepidosauria > Squamata > Viperidae > Vipera > Vipera berus. Next base: position 11,424,634 of record NC_138206.1, read on the forward strand.
TTACGTTATTTTCCACTTCAAGCAGAATTTTAAACATCGAAGTTGAAAACGGATCTAGAAACATTTGAAGCACCACTCTCCGTTTTTCAGTTTTCTGCTGCATTTTTAAACAAGAGGTATCCAAGGAAAACATAATACGATTGTCTGGACAGACTTGGAACGCTTCCAGGGGAGGAAATCCTTTTGTTTCAAACCTACAGTATCAAAGGCACAACCCTCGAAGCCCCCTTAATGTATTTTGCACACAGAAAATCAACTTAGGCAATAGGAAGTGTGCATCTAAAATTTCATGGCTGCAGTTCTCAGAGGCTACAGATGTTTGGAAAGGCTGAAGAAAAGGCTCTCGGGTTTCTCTAGACAGGAGCAATGGAGGCCTTATTAGCAGGCATTTACAAAAGAGCAAATCAAAGAAACCAAATAGCGTAAAAGCAGGATGTGGAAAACAATGGTAGATATCCTTCAAAATGGATTAGAAGAACACTGCTGTCAAGGCCAGCGTTTTTCCTGCCCACCCAAAAGCCTATGAGAAGAATCACACAGCAATAGGCTTGCACCAAGTACTGTATCCATGTTTCATCTTGATAAGTCATTATGTAACAGAGATGTGACGCAATTCGCTTTCTTCAAGATCAGGAGTCTCCAAACTTGGCAACTTTGAGATTGCTGGCTGGCTGGCTGGCTGGCTGGTTGGCTGAGGAATTCTAGGACTTGAAGTCCACAAGTCTTAAAGTCAACAAATTTGGAGACCTCTGTGCAGGATGATTCTCATTGGTTTCAGAGCCTTCTCTGACATCTCCATTTCCTTATGGCTTACCCCTTCAGGGGGTAAACTGTTTTCCAAAGCACCAGAAGGCAAGACAAGAAGTAACGGATGGAAAGTAATCAAGGAAAGAACCAGCTAGAACAGAGGAGAAATTTCCTAACAGTGAGAACAAACAATCAGTGGAAAGGCTTGCCTTCAGAAGTTGTGGGTGCCCCATCACTGGAGACTTTCAAGAAGAGGCTGGACAGCCATTTGTCTGAAAGTGTGTAGATTCTCCTGCTCAAGCAGGTTTTTGGACTAGATGACCTCCAGGGTCTCTTCCCATTCTGTTATTCTATGATCTATGTTCTAACCATAAGAGGCTTTTGCAAATGCATTGGACATACATGCAGAATCATCTTACCTGGTCCTCACTGAAGCACTGGAAGTGACTTCCATGAAAACCTTATTGATTTTAGGAGAGGTCAAAGGAGGCATTCAGATGTCATGAAGCAAAGCAATACAACAGTTGCATATTACAAATCAGGGCCATGTTGCTTTGAAGCATTAAAGCAACATTGATGAAGCAACCTTCTAAAATGTGGACAAGCATACGCTATAGTCACCTGACTCCCGCTTTTGATACAGAAAGTCTTCATTTTAGTGTTCGAGACATATTTCATGTCTTTCTGTTTGGCTTCTTGGAGTGTTGAGAGCTGTTGAGAAATTATTACCATCGATGGAGGAGGTGTGTATAACTATGCCTTCTTCATTAACCAGACACCCATGGATACGGAATGATTTCTGATTATTTTCTTCTTCTCGGGATCTCATGACCAGCCCAGTCTCATACCTTATTCATGCTAGATGAGAAAAGTCAACTCAAGTAGTGAGCATCATTAAGGATCCAAGACCTTAAGTAGAAGTTTTTTTTGGGGGGAGGGGTTAAATATATTTTACTAGTGTCTTCACCTATTTGTGTTAGACTGGCTTTGCAGTCCAATCCTTAAGCAGCCCAATGAATTACACAGTTCATGGGACATTACTCACACAGAGGACAATGAAGAACAGGAATTGACTTCATCCCATATCAGGTGTTGTGCAGCATGTCCTGCCCTAATCTCAGAAGACCGCAAAATTATCTTTCTCCAAATTCATTTGTGTATGGTAAAGGAGCCAATCTGATGGAAATGTATTTTCTGTCATGTGGTTATAGTTTAATACTCAGAGGTAGTATATCAGAGGACTAGGTACAACAAATAGCATCCATGATTAGAAGCAGAATGTCATGTCCCTTGTTAATATCTACGCATATCTGGGTACACATTTGTGGGCTGTCTAGTGATGCTCAGCTGGATTCCCTTAAGCTGCACCAATGTGTCATTTTGTGTGTCTAGTGTACAGGATGTGACTAAAGGTGACAGAAATAAGCTGATGAATTTCTGGAAGCATCAAAATTAGCAAACTCTAAAACTTGCAATTGGGGGTGGGGGGTGGGGTGGGAGAGAGAAGAAGCTTTTACAGGCTCTTATTTCCAGCAGGAGAAATGCTGTACCCTAAAGAAATCTGCAGGAAAATTGGTCTCTCTGCTCTAGATCTCTTAACATTATATCTAATGAGAAAAAAGTAGATTGATGGGTGACAATTTGTTCATAGATAATCTCAGTGGTTAAAGCAGTAGGTTCCTTGCTTTGTTGCACACAATTTCATTATCCAGATAGGTAACATCATCAGGGCACTGATGATGTTCCCTAGTCAGGCAATGAAATGTCTACAAGCAGAGACCACCAAGGACTCCACAATTTTACTTGATTGCATTTGTTGATTTTTGTTAAAATGTCAAGCCCATTCTTCACAACACGAATAAAATTATCTAAATTGCTTTTGCAAGTTCTGTTAACCAACATTCATGGGTGCATCGAAAAATTGCACAAAAGCTTAATTGGTCTAATTACCAACTCAGCAGTGGCATTTTCACAGCACGTTTGGGGTGGTTAGTCTTATCTATGGTTATTCTTCTATGTGTTGCTTATTCAGTTACTCTAAAAGCTAATCACTTCAGTATTTAGGTTAGGGCTGGGGTGTGAATAGAGCTGAAAAAGGCTTGGATGCTGTTCTGTCCCAGCCTACTTAAGTCCTTGTTATGCTCACAAGGCGAAACCCCTCTTCCAAGAAACACGGCAGGAACCGCAAGAAAAAACCAACCCTTTTTATTCTCACAGACCTGAGTCAATGTCCAAGGCAAACAAACACAGCCCACAGAAACTCGATCCTCAACACAAATGGTTGCCTTTGGCAACCAGCACCTCCCACACCTTCCCTTTCATAATTCAGCCAAGGCGTGGCTTCCTAATGCCTTCTCCTTTGCCTTTGGAGCTGCCCCATTGCATTCCTCTGTCCTACTCGCTTCTCTTGCCTGCGTTTTTGTGCATCCTGGATTTGTCCCAACTGCTCTTCGTCACTGTCCAACTCAGGTTCCCAGCACAGCTGTGTCTCAGCCTGAACACCAGTAGAGGGGCCAGGCTCCTCATCTGACTGTAAATCTTGGAGCTCCTCAGAGCCTTCCTCTGATTCTAATGTCACTCCAGGCCCCTCCCCCTCATCTGATTCCTCAGACTCAGCTGCCGGATCCACTGGCTGCCGAGGAATCACAACAGTTGCAATGGATGTTTGGAGTGATTTTCAAATGAACTTCAGAGGTTGAAATGCATATAAAATCTTGATGGCCTGGGACCAGGTTATCTAAGAAACTGCCTTGTCCCAATTAAATTAACCCAACCCATCCAGTCAGACAGGGAAGGAGTATTGCAGATGCCATTGGTTGAAGAAGTTTGACTAGTGGGATTCCAGAAGAGACACCCATGGAACCTTCCAGAAGAGCAAGAAGATCTGGACCTGCCAATTGATATGGGGATCTAAACGTAATATAGGTAGTCCTGAACTTACAACCGTTCATTTAGTGACCGTTCAAAGTTGCAACAGCGCTGAAAAAAGTGACTTATGACCATTTTTTTCACATTTACGACACTTACAGCACCCCATGGTCAGGTGATCAAAATTCAGACACTTGGCAACTGACACATATTTATGACCGTTGCAGCATCCCAGGGTCACATGATCACCTTTTGTGACTTTCTGACAAGCATAGTCAACAGGGAACCAGACTCATTTAAAAATGGTGTTAGTACACTGCAGTGATTCACTTAACAATTATGGCAAGAAAGGTCATAAAGTGGGACAAAATACACTTAACCATTGTGGTTATAAGTGGAGGACCACCTGTATCTTAATGAAATGGGCTTGGAGAGAGAAATGGTTCAAGGTACCATTATAGTATGATCCTTAGTGATTCCTCTACCAAAACACCTGGTTTTAACCTGTCTCACTCTATCCAGTCCAGTGGTGGGATTCAAATACCTGAACAATCGGTTCTTTGTGTGGACAACACTTCCAGAAGTTTGTTCTGACCCGAGGAGGCCTCCCAGGCCCAGAATGGCCCACCCGAAGTGCATGAATGCTACTTCTGAAAGTCTGTTCTGAGCCCCAGATCCAGAAATGGCATCCACACACTTCCGGTGGGTCATTCTGGGCCTGGGAGGGCTCCCCAGCTCAGAACAGACTTCTGGAATTGGCATCCACACTATTCCGGCATCTGTTCTGAGCAGGGCTTTTTTTGTCATAGAACGCACCGGAACAGAGTTCCGGCACCTTTTTTCAATGGATTTGTGCATGGTAACATTAATAGTATTAACTTACCTTGAACAAAATCCTAGTCTTTTAGATACACTAAAAACTGAAGGGTTTTTTTTTTCCAACTACAAAGGTAAACCTTTGTAGGCAAGGCAGGTTGTATGATGTGCGTGAGTTCCGGCACCTTTTTTTTTTCTACAAAAAAAGCACTGGTTCTGGGCCTTGCAAAAAAGGGCTAGGACATCAGCTGGTTCACCAAAGTCAACAAAAAATTAGCTACCGGTTCTACCGAACCAGTGCGAACCGGCTGAATCCCACCACTGATCCAGTTGAAACTGAACAGAATTTAGGTGTGATTCTGGAAGAATTGCCTGTGCCTTGTATCAAAGGCGATGGAAAGATTCCACCTTGCTTCAGTTGTGGTGCTGATGTGCAAACTCTTAAACATATTGCGCAGCATTGTCCACATTGTGCATTCTCTGGTTTCCTGGAAGATCTGCATGAAGCCACATCAGAGGCGATTGCCTGGATAGGTGAACTGGACATCCAGTTACGAGGCCACTGCCTTAGCCCCGTGGAAGTTTTTGTTTAAAATTACATGGGTTGTGAGTATATGTTTACTTCTCTTCCCTCATGTTCACATCATATGTTAAATAATAATGATGATGAAATTCAGTCTTTTCAATAAACAGCACAGAGAAGAGAGAAAATTCACTCTTCATAATAATTAATAAAAGTGGATTAAAAAAAACACACTTCCATGTGTTTATTACTTCCACCTGCAAGGAATTTTGGAAGAACAATTAAAAGTATCAGGATTCTTTATCTGTTTTTCTATCAGCAAGATAACTCTACAAAACCTATCACTCTACAAAATATATGACTGAATTTGGCATAAGGGGGAAAGCCAGGGGAAAAAAAAGATTGAGTTTAAAATGGGCTGAAGCAGGCCAAGGACTGCTGAGAAAAAATCCTTTCTTCTTTCTTTCTTTCTTTCTTTCTTTCTTTCTTTCTTTCTTTCTTTCTTTCTTTCTTTCTTTCTTTCTTTCTTTCTTTCTTTCTTTCTTTCTTTCCTCTTTCTCACTTTCTTTCTCTCTTTCTTTCTTTCTTCTTTCTTTCTCTCTCTCTCTCTCTTTCTTATCTCTCTCTCTCTCTCTCTCTCTCTATCTGTCTATCATCTACTATCTCATCTTGTTATTTATTTCTTATTACTCCTTGAATATCTATGTTGCATTTCTGGAGATCAATAGAGGAGGATATTTGTAAGTCAGGGTTGAACTGTGGAATCCTTGGTGTTCTCTGAGCTTGGTTGTTTGCTTGCAGATGTTTCGTTACCTGATTAGGTAACATCATCAGTGTTAGAAGCAAGTGGAATTTGATCTATGTTTATATACGGTATGTGCAGTATATGCAGCAACTGTGTATAAATACAAAGGTGTCCAGAGTCACCTCGTGGTGAGATGCACAGGAAATAAATTTAATAAACAAACAAACAAGCTAACCAACTAACTAATTAACTAATTATTAATCATACAATATATGCAATACTGTATACAAACAGTCGGATGGACTGGAGACTCTAAGTAACTTACAATGTTAATATCAAAAGATAAAAGGATCAATTAATGCAATTATAAGCAATCAGTCTAGATATCTACTCATGCTTTCTTTAAATCCTGATACACTTGATAAACAAAAATCTTTCATGGGCCATTTCAGATGCGGAAATGTAACTTCAGGGAGGCCTTAGAATAGTAGAAAGATACTTCAGAGAAAAACACTGCATTCCGGTCTCTACTACCTCCCACAATTAGACTCACACACATTGTCAAGAGAAGTTCAAAAGAAATTATCAAACCACTTGAGAATAAAGTAGAGAAACGGAAGCCTCTTTTTTTTTTCAGAAGAATTTTTTAAAAATGAGAATTTCTAGGGCAGAGTTTGGTGTATAACTGAATAACTACTCTTCTTTACGTGACCTAGATCACCACCTCGGTGCACACTGAATATGGAAAGGCCTGAGTAGATTTGCATGGAATTCACACCACCCTGCAATTTTCCATTTCCATTTCCTGATAAGCGTTTTCTATTATTTTCTGTTAGGTAATTGTTTCAAATTAACAGTGACTTCACAATGGCTCACTGATAATGGCTTCTGTTTTTCTTTCGTCCTCTTCTAGGTGCAATCCCCAGATTATTTGATAATGTTGCAAAATTATCAGTTTATGCCATACATTTCATATATTGAAAATGTTTCCATAACAGGCAGCAGATGGGAGGCAAATGAATTTGCTAAAATCAGAACATTTAGCACCTTTCACATCCAATTCAGGTCCTAGGAGTCTAATTAAAGATCAGTGAACCAAGTGCTCGAAGAAGCAACTACTTTAATCGATGTAATTGTATGATTTAGATGAGTAATAAATCTGGTATTAATAGTGTAAATTAAATGTTCAACTTGTATATTAAAAGTCAATTATGAAGTGGAATGGAGCGCTATCTCAGAGAAAAAAGAGAAGGGAAAAAATGGGGAGAGGAACCAAATAATTTATAAATCGAGCAATATCAGCATTCTTTCCCTCCCCTCCCCCCACAAAAAAAAATAAGAGAGAGAGAAAAAGATAAACAATGCATACTTAATATGAGAAGGACAAGAAGAATTCTTTTGAATTTGGCAAATCCATCAAATGATTGGGACCTTCAGCTTCATTGTCTGTGTGTGTGTGTGTGTGTGTGTGTGTGTGTGTGTCTAAGAGAGAGAGAGAGGGAGGGAGGAAGAGAGGGAAAGAGATGGAGAGAGGAGAGAGAGAGGGAGTGGGGGAGAGAGAAAGAGAGAGAGGCAGGGGGAAGGAGAGAGAGGGGGAGGGAGAAGGCTGAAGGGAGAGCAGGAGAGAGGAAGGAGAGAGGGGGTGGGAAAGAGAATAAGAGGGAGATATTGTGGGAAAGGCCTCATGGAGAAATAGCATATGGCTTTAGTATTCATGCCATCTTGGTTTTTATCATTCCCCCCACTCCATACACCATCGGACACCAGTGAAGTGATGCTAATAGAAATCATCCCAAATGTACAATTGGAACTTTTTCTTTTCTTTTTTCTTTTCTTTTCTTTTCTTTTATTATTTTCTTTTCTTTTATTTTACTTTTTATTTTATTTTATTATATTATATTATATTATATTATATTATATTATATTATATTATATTATATTATTATATTATATTATATTATATTATATTATATTATATTATATTATATTATATTATATTATATTATATTATATTATATTATATTATATTATATTATATTATATTATATTATATTATATTATATTATATTATATTATATTATATTATATTATATTATATTATATTATATTATATTATATTATATTATATTATATTATATTATATTATATTATATTATATTATATTATTATATTATATTATATTATATTATATTATATTATATTATATTATATTATATTATATTATATTATATTATATTATATTATATTATATTATATTATTATATTATATTATATTATATTATATTATATTATTATATTATATTATTTTATTTTATTCTATTTTGTTATTTTATTTTATTTTATTTTATTATTTTATTTTATTTTATTCTATTTTGTTATTTTATTTTATTTTATTATTTTATTTTATTTTATTTTATTCTATTTATTTTATTTTATTATTTATTATTTATTTTATTTTATTTATTTTATTTTTTATTTTTATTTTATTGTATTTTATTATTTTATTTTATTTTAATCTCATTGTTTTCTTGTGAATGATCAGAAATGTGGGGGGCGGAAACATAGCAAAAATTAAAAATGGAAGAAATGGGGATAGCTCACACCTTGTTCAGATGTGGTGGTGAGGGAATTATGGCGATCTGGAAAGTGGCACATTGCCTCAGTCTTCTCCAGAAAAATATACATTCCCCCCCACACACACAGTATATTTATTATTAATTAATTAATCAATCAAGTTTTACTCAAAGTTTTATTAGTTTATAATATATGATACAATGGAAATATAAAAGTAAATAGGGGGGAAGATGGGGAAGGGGAAAGGGAGTAGAAAAGTGAGGTACGAGGGAAAAAAGGGGGGGAAAGGCATTGACTTCTGACTTCCTTTGGTGCAATAAGGTATCAAATTCAAACCTCAACTTTTTATTTTTACAAAATAATTATTACAGAATAATATAAGCTAGCTATTTCAATAACATCAAATCTAATTGGTAAAGCCCAAAGTCAAAATTTCATTTTTCCCCCCACCTCAATTCATCAGATTTATACAGCTGGCTATTTCATTGAAAACAACTCTGAGCAATGCACAGCAATAGGACAAAAACCACAGGTAAAAAGAATACAAAAATCTACATCACGAAACAGCATAAAAATATACAAACCCCTAGTCCAGGGTTAGGCAACCTTGGCTCTTTTATGACTTGTGGACTTCAACTCCCAGAATTCCTGAGACAGCATGGCTCAGTTTGTAAACCTCTCCCTTTCCCCTCAGCATGAGTGGTGGGAAAATATTTGAGATGAGGGAGGGAGAAAAACAGGCAAGAAACGCAGCTGGGGAAGTGTCATCCTTCGTGAGGAATGAAGAAATGCACCATGGCCTGGAAGTGGCCAGCACATGGCCCTCGTCTACTTCACATATCCGGCTTGGTGGACTCTGGGGGAGGGAACGCCATGAGCAGCGTGAGAGTTGATGTTACCTGCGCAATGCTGCCCAGCCCCCAGCCTGCCCAGTTTTGCCAGGCAGCGGGGTGCTCTCCTCACAGTGCCGAGAGGCTGAGCTGGGTGGCATGAATCTGAAGAGAAGCGCAATGCTGCCCAGGCCCTGGCCTGCCCGAAGTAGGCAGGGCCATGTGCTGGCCACTTCCAGGCAATGGTGCATTTCTTCATTCCTCACAAAGGGTGATACCTCCCCAGCATGCGCCGAGGGAGCAGTGCTGACACGGCACTGGCCGGTCCCTCACTGTTTTCAGATGGCCTTGTGGAGCTAAGACTGAATGCGTTTCAGCATAGATGGCCACCACGAAATTGTACATTGGCTCCCGGTTGGCCTGGGCCGGGGCCAAGGCAACAGAGCCGTTCCCTCACTGTTTCCAGGATGACTTTGAGGGCCACATGAAACCACTTCGGGCCTTGTGTTTGACATGTCTGCTCTAGCAGAAGCTGGGAGTTTGAGGGTTCTGTGCATGATCTTCACTGTTCCTAGCCCCGTACTCTCCTGGACACAGACCTCTGACATTGTTCCTGGGATCTGTTGCAACCCTTCTGCCAGCCTAGGGGTCACAGCCCCAAGTGCTCCTACCACTACTGGGACCGCTTTGGCACTTGCCTTTCAACATCCTCCTTCTGGCTCTGCTATTTCTCCAGCATCTCATATTCCTTCTTCCTGATGTTGATGTCACTTGGCACCACTACAAGTGCTGGTCCTTGTCTACTACCACAATGTCTAGTTTATTGACTAGTACTTGCCTGTCTGTCTGGATCTGGAAGTCTTATTCTCCACGACCTACTGTGAAGTTCTTAGACCTCTCATTCTCCACAACCTTCTGTGGTGCAGTCTTCCATCTAGACTTGGGAAGTCCTAACCCATACACTCTAGTGAAGTTCTTCTACACACAATGCCAGCTACTTGGTCATGCCATTCAGTGTATGCTGTTCTTCCTGCATCTTATAACCTGCCATTATATAAATATATGGCCCGCACTTTGCTGTTCTTCAGAACAGCCATGAAGCCATGAAGACCTGGCTGGCCTTCCGTGAGGGAGAATGAAACCTCATTTCATGATGTTTACTGTCTTCCTCACTTCCTTTCTTCTATGGATCTCACCCCATTCATCCATGTTGTGCAATATGGGAACTCTAGATCGGCCTCATCTCTTCATATCTGAATGACAGACAGAAGGCCAATCGCTTTAACAAACTGCCCATCCTGTTTTCCCTGAAAAGCTGCCCACAAACGTAGCGGCAAGCCAGATCTGAGAGTCTCAATTTGCAGGCTGCAGCAACCTTTGAGTTCCCCCAAAGAGAAGCTGACAGCCCTTATTCACACAGGCTTTTCACAGACCACCTTTTGCACATGTCTAAAAATAAATGTTAAAACAGCTTGAAGTGCATCAGACTGAAAACTTTTGCACCTGGATGGCTGAGAATTATTCCACCCACGTGAAATGCCGCGGAATCATTTCCCCAGGAAAGATAAAGCAGACGTTGTAACGTTAAAGGTAATGGTTTCGTCAAGACAACTTTTTAAGGATAGAGGTCCATTGCAATAGTGGCGAATACTTATAGCTCGGGTGTAGGATGAGGGTGAAGGTTTGTTCTCCGAGCTTGATAGAGGTCCATTTTCATTAATGGACCAGATCTGGCCAGATTCATATCTACCATGAAGGAGGAAGAGGCAAATGGATCAGTTGACAGATTTAGTGGAGATTGGAGAGGGAGTTAAGCTGTCAACAGCCACTTCTCTCCATACATCCTGTCCCCAACTCGTGGCAGTTCTGTTTCTTGAAGAAGAATATAAAAACTGTCACATGACCAATCTTATAACCTTCTTCTTAGGTTTGATGAGATAGCAATCCAGTTGTGTTCCCAGCACATCCTACTTCTAAACATGGACTCCTTGATTTATGATTCTCTCCAACTTCTTCAACCACTCCAACACCTGAAGGCAGAACAAGAAGCAATGGATGGAAACTAATCAAGGAGGAAACCTAGAAACAAGGAGAAATTTCCTGACAAAACAATTAAATCACTGGAATTGACTGGCCTCCAGAAGTTTAGGGTGCTCCAACACTGGAGGTTTTTAAGAAGAGACTGGACAACCATTTGCCTGAAATGGTGTAAGGTTTCCCGCCTGAGCAGTGGGTTGGACTAGAAGACCTCCAAGGTCCCTTCCAATTCTGTTATTCTCTGTGCATTTAGTTTGGCATAATGCCAAGAGATGAGAATGAAAATCTAGTTTTGTGTTGTCTACTGAAACTAATAAAAGGTTTAAAGGTTTCCCCTGTTCAGTGGTGACCAACTCAAGTGGGTGGCGCTCATCTCTGATCATTAGCCAAGAAAGCATGCATTGCCTAAGAGACATTTCCGTCATCACCTGACCTCCATGAAAATATGGAACACAGTAACCTTCCCACTGAAGTGGTACCTATTTATCTACTTACATTTGCACGCTTTCGGACTGCTAGGCTGGCAGAAGCTGAACTTGAATTCGATTGTTTGTCCCTCAAGTGAGAACTCTGGGTTTATCTGTTTGAAAATCCTCTTGCTTGTTCTATTACCTGTCAATAATAATAATAATAATAATAATAATAATAATAATAATAATAATAATAATAATAATAATAATAATAATAATAATAATAATAATAATAATAATAATAATAATAATAATAAGAAGAAGAAGAAGAAGAAGAAGAAGAAGAAGAAGAAGAAGAAGAAGAAGAAGAAGGAGAAGAAGAAGAAGAAGAAGAAGAAGAAGAAGAAGAAGAAGAAGAAGAAGAAGTTGGAAGGGACTTTGGAGGTCATCTAGTCCAACCCCCTGCTCAGGCAGGAAACCTTATACCATTTCATGCAAATGGCTGTCCAGTCTCTTCTTAAAAACCTCCAGTGTTGGAGCAATCACCACCTCTGGAGGCAGGTTGTTCCACTGGTTAATTGTTCTAACTGTCAGGAAGTTTCTCCTTAGTTCTAGGTTGCTTCTCTCCTTGACTAGTTTCAATCCGTTGCTTCTTGTCCTGCTTTCAGGTGCTTTGGAGAATAGCTTGACTCCCTCTTCTTTGTGGTATCCCCTGAGATATTGGAAGACGGCTATCATGTCACCCCTCCCTCTTCTCTTCGTTAAACTACACATACCCAATTCCAGCAACCATTCCCTATATGTTTTTATATGTATTCTCAGGAATCTTCTCCTACATTAAAATTCAATATAGGTAGTCCTCAACTTACAAAGTTCCAACAACACTGGAAAAATGTTACTTATGACCGTTTTTCATGCTTACGATTGTTGCAGCATCACCCCTCCCATGGTCACGTGATCAAAATCTGGACTGTTGGCAAATGGCAAGTGGTATTTGTGACAGTTGCAATGTCCTGGGGTCATTTAGTGACCATTTTTCACACTTACAACCGTTGCAGCATCCCCATGGTCACATGATCAAAAGTCACAGGTTTAGCAATTGACTCATATTTATGACGGTTGCAGCGTCCCAGGGTCACGTGATCCCCTTTTGCGACCTTCTGACAAGGAAAGTCAATGGGGAAGCCAGATTCACTTAACAATTGTGTTACTAACTTAACAACTGCAGTGATTCACTTGACAACTGTGGCAAGAAATTGGGCAAAACTCACTTAACAACTGTCTCATTTAGCAACAGATGTTTTGGGCTCAGTTGTGGTCATAGGTTGAGGACTGCCTGTACTGTGTGCTTCCTACCTTGCTTCTTCAAAGTTAATTGGGCAAATAGTGTTACTAGAAATACGTTGGTGAACAAAAGCACTAAGCAGTTTTTGCCACCTGATTTTGAGGGGACAAAGGGAAGAAGAGAAGGAGAGAGGGAGGGAAGGGAGGGAGGAAGGGGAGGGAGGGAAGGAGGAAGGAAGGGAAGAAGGGAGGGAAGAAGGAAGGGAGGAAGGAAGGAAGGAAGGAAGGGGAGGGAGCAAGGGAGGGAGGGAGGAAGGAAGGAGAGCGAGGGAGGGAGCAAGGGAGCAAGGAAGGAAAGAAAGAAGGGAAGGAAGGAAGGAAAGAAGGAAGGAAAGAAGGGGAGAAAGGAAGGAAGGGGAGGGAGGGAGCAAGGGAGGGAGGGAGGGAGGAAGAAAGGGAAGAAGGGAGGGAGGAAGGGAGGGAGGAAGGAAGGAAGGAAGGGGAGGGAGCAAGGGAGGGAGGGAGGAAGGAAGGGGAGAGAGGGAGCAAGGAAGGAGAGCGAGGGAGGGAGCAAGGGAGCAAGGAAGGAAAGAAAGAAGGGAAGGAAGGAAGGAAGGAAAGAAGGAAGGAAAGAAGGGGAGAAAGGAAGGAAGGGGAGGGAGGAAGCAAGGAAGGGAGGGAGGGAGGGAGGGAGGGAGGGAGGAAGAAAGGAAGAAAGGAAGAGGAGGGAGGGAGGAAGAAAGGAAGGGGAGGAAGGAAGGGAAGGAAGGAAGGAAGGAAGGAAGGAAGGAAGGAAGGGGAGAAAGGAAGGAAGGGGAGGGAGGGAGCAAGGGAGTGAGGGAGGAAGAAAGGAAGGGGAGGAAGGGAGGAAGAAAGGAAGGGGAGGAAGGAAGGAAAGAAAAAAAGAAAAAAGAAAAAGAAAAAAGAAAGAAAGAAAGAAAGAAAGAAAGAAAGAAAGAAAGAAAGAAAGAAAGAAAGAAAGAAAGAAAGAAAGAAAGAAAGAAAGAAAGAAGGGAAGGAAGGGGAGAAAGAAAGGAAGGGGAGGGAGGGAGGGAGGGAGGGAGGGAGGGAGGAAGGAAGGAAGGAAGGAAGGAAGGAAGGAAGGAAGGAAGGAAGGAAGGAAGGAAGGAAGGAAGGAATTTTGAAGAGACATTATCCCACCTCTTACCTGCAGCTAGCTTAGACGTTCTACCTATTGCGTGGAGATCACTTGCAGAGTCTCTCCAGTTGATATAAAGAGAAAAGAATATGCCAGCCACGGGATCTTACATTCTTTGGGACCTTTTTATAAAGAATGCCAACATTCTGACTTTTGAAATTATATAAAATTTCAACATTCTGACTCTCTTAAAAGCAGGTTTTTGACACTATCAAAGAGAAATGCGGTTTGAAAAGAAACGAACAAAGCACGTGGGCGAGGAGAAGCTTCAGACACATCATTCTTCTGCCATAAAGCTGGAACATTGACATGACAGATATGGGGGAGGAATGGGGCCTATTATTAGGAGAAGAATGCAAGTATCTTTCAAAGGAAGGGGAGGCTATTTATTGACTGTTATTAGTCTTTAATCATCTTTCCAGTCCAACTGTCTCTGCGAAGCGCGAAGCCATTTCAAGCAGGAAGGTATTCGGAAATGTATCACATCAAACAAATTCATAAAGGTCTCTGTGACATGTCAGTAAGCATCTTAACAAAACAGCAGCCTTAAACTATCAATGGAATACATATAATTTGACAGCCGGGATGTGCAATGTGTGCTTCCTCAAAAGCCTCCCAGAGCAACAGCTTTTGAGCAAATTCTGGTAATTTTTTTAAGGGGCAAAATGAAGTATCCGTTTTTACTCCTTAAAAAAGTCACATACCGTACTCTCTCCCCAAATAATCCTGGAACCTCTCATAAAAGGTTATGATGTACTCCTCAGCCACAAACGTTTACCAACCATAATATACAGACAAAGGAGCTTTCAAAAAGTGAATGTTTGCACTGTGCCATGTCAGCAGTTTTAAATGGATAAAAGAGAGACTGCAGATTGAAACTGAATAACTGTGATTTTATCACCATAAATGGAAGAAGAGATGCATCCTTCCTTAGAATAGAATAGAATAGAATAGAATAGAATAGAATAGAATAGAATAGAATAGAATGGAATGGAATGGAATGGAATGGAATGGAATGGAATGGAATGGAATGGAATGGAATAGAATAGAATAGAATAGAATAGAATAGAATAGAATAGAATAGAATAGAATAGAATAGAATAGAATAGAATAGAATAGAATAGAATAGAATAGAATAGAACTCTTTAATGGCCAAGTATGATTGGACACACAAAGAATTTGTCTAAAACATCTAGATCATCAAATAGTCTTTGAGCAGTGTACTGTTTCTATCTATCTATCTATCTATCTATCTATCTATCTATCTATCTATCTATCTATCTATCTATCTATCCATCCATCCATCCATCCATCCATCCATCCATCCATCCATCCATGAATGGCTGTGGCAAGTTGTTAGAGGTACCCCAGATCAGGGGTCCCCAATCTTGGCAACTTTACGACCTGTGGACTTCAACTCCCAGCATGGCTGGCTGGGGAATTCTGGGAGTTGAAGTCCACAGGTCTCAAAGTTGCCAAGGTTGGGGACCCCCACCCCAGATGAAAAGCCAGTTAAGCCAACTTGGATGCTAAGTGTCCCGACAATGCTTTTTTCAAAAGGCAACTGGACTTTGTTTTTCATGAGAAGTGAATTGTTTTCATGAGAAGTGAATTGTCTTTAAGGAAAAACAAAGTCCAGTTACCTTTTGAAAAAGCACCTTTGGGACAACCATGACCTGGATGACAGAGAATCTCCATAGATATTAGATGCTAAATGTTGACGCTGTTCCAGAGAACAAAATCCACAGAAGCCATATATCTCCATAGCCTTCAAAGTAGTCCCATGAAAGTGGTTTATCATAGTCTTCTTCTGGGATGTTGATTTCTCCATGTAGCCTGGGGCATTTCTTTTTTTTTTCTTTTTTAATATGTTTTATTGATTTTTTTAACATAATCACCTTAATATTTGGTAAACAGCGTGTTGTCTGGGTTTATATTTAAAAAACAATCGATAACAATTAGTTTCTATAATTCTATAGTCCACATAATGCCTTTGCTTCATTTTCTTTTCTTCCAATAATATTCTCTTTTGCCAACCTCGAATTAATACAATTCTTATTATTTGGATAAATGACAATTAAATATAGACATTTTTCTAATATTTCTGCAAATAATAACCACATCAATATAAAACTTCTTTTCTAACCGATCATCTTGATTACCTCGTGATAGATCCTATTTACAAAATTCTTATTTAAATTTGTTTTCCCCACAATATTCAAAACATTCTTACTGGTTAAGATTTTCTCAAAATTAATTGCACTTAAGTTTTTAAGTCTTTTTCCTCATACAGGCCATTCCCAACATTTTTACATTTCTCATATCTTCAAAAAAAAAAAAAAAAGAAAGAAAGAAAATAAAAAAAAATCTATTTTCTACATTTCTAATGCTGTCCCATCAAATGGGACACCCCTAATGCTGATCCTGTCTAATTTTTTTTTGTTCAACCAAAGTTAGCTAATTAAACATCCATTCTGTAGGTTGCTCTAAAAATAGAGACACAGAGCTCTCTCTCTCTCTCTCTCTCTCTCTCTCTCTCTCTCTCTCTCTCTCTCTCTCTCTCTCTCTCTCTCTCTCTCTCTCTCTCTCTCTCTCTCTCTCTCTCTCTTTCTCTCTCTCTCATTTGTACAGGTTTATTTCTCTTACACATTTTATAGCTTCAAACGCTTGAACCAGAAGACCCAGGTTAAACAAAGATCAGATGAAATAGAAAATCTCCCAGGAAAAAAAAATCCTAAAATCATTCAGCTCACTCTTGTTATTCTGTGCAGGTTTTCTTAAAAAAAACCCCGAAACCTCTCAGCATGTGGAGTTGTAATACTTTTTCTCAGTTATTTTAAAACCTGTTGGCCATTCATTTCATCAAAATATTAAGAGGTCAAGGAAATGCAAGCTCTGGCCATTTTCAAACTTTCCTACAGTATCGCACTTGGATAAAGGAAATTACTCGCAGTCTATCATGTACAACACATCCTCTTTGCTCGTCTCTTTGGAAGAATTTCATTATGAACATCAACCTGCTCAGAGCAAAGAGCCAGACTGGCATTAAAAATAAGTAAAATCTTGGGTCTTTTTTTTTAAAAAAAAATCTGTTCAAAAATAGATTTGAATAGCAATATTTAAAACAGCTTACTTTTCATCAAGAGCTTGTGAAAACTACAATTGGAAGGAGTCTGACTTTGAGTTCCAAAGTTAAGCAGTTTTGAGACTGGTTATTTCTTGAATGGAAGGTCACTAGGAAATTGCAGACTGGGTATCTATCTATCTATCTATCTATCTATCTATCTATCTATCTATCTATCTATCTATCTATCTGCATCCATCCATCTACAGTTCTCTCTCTCTCTCTCTCTCTCTCTCTCTCTCTCTCTCTCTCTCTCTCTCTCTCTCTCTCTCTCTCTTCTCCCTCCCTCCCTCTCCCTCTCCCTCTCCCTCTCCCTCTCCCTCTCCCTCTCCCTCCCTCCCTCCATCTTGGAAGAAAAGAATGGCAAAAAAATTTGTGCAGTATTGAAGAAGTCAGTCAGACTCAAGTCTGACTTAAACCAAATTTCTTTCCTTAAACTAAAACCTAGACTACACATTAAGCCAAGCCACAAGAGCATTTTAGATGTTACTAGTACCAAAGTCTAGTGAATTGTGTGACCTGTTATGTTCAATGGGCTGTATTAAATCTTAATGATTGCAGCTATACGGTTCTCTTACAGAAGATAGTGAGAATGTGGTTTATTCTTAGGGTTGCATTACCCACACAGCCAGGGAGTAAATTCCACTGGACATGAAGAGAGTTGTTTCTGAGTTATGCTTGTAGGTTTATGATTAACTTGGATGACAGCTTTAGTGATGTAAAAACTATGTTTAGAACCTGATGTTAAAGTTTGAAGCAATCAAACATTTTTGGAAGAACTATAAGTGACCAACCATCTGAATATAAGCATAGCTAAAAATGTCAACACAATTTTGGACTTCTGTAGCAAAAATATTATGTCCTAATCAGGGGAGGAAGGTAATAAATAATTCCATTGTACTCTGCACTGGTTAGACCACAAATGGACTACTATGGCAATGCTGGGCATCATATATTAAAAAGAAAATGGAGAAGCCAGATTGGATTTATGGATAAGCTCTGGACAGTTAAGAAAAAAGCAAGTTTCTGGGTTCTGCAAAAAGAACCAGCTTTTAGAGCGAGCTGAGGGCAGACAAAATATCAGTCTTCCAATTTGTAAAAGGCTATCTTGTGCAAGAAGTAGACATGTTCTCCAAGAACAGAACAAGAGAAAATGGGACGAACGAAACAAAAAGAGATTTAAGCTGCATAGCAGGAGGAATTTCATGATTGTATGAGCTATTAAGCAGAATATTGGCTTCTATAAGCAATGGTCTCATCTCCTGAGGTTTGGAAGTAGGGACTGGATGGCCTATTTAAGGGATAGTTCAATGAATTCTTCTCTGGAGAAAAAGTTAGACTAGATGATGACATAGGTGCCCCTAGGATCAATGGGTGCTTTTTCTTTCCCAGTTCTGATGAAGAACAGACCGTGGAGGTCTTCTAGTCCAATTCCCTGCTCAAGCAGGAAACCCTATAGCAGAGGTAGGCAACCTTGGCTCTTTTATGACTCATGGACTTCAACTCCCAGAACTCCTAAGCCAGCATGGCTGAGTATGGAAACCTCTCCATTTCTCCTCAGCATGGCTGGCTCAGGAATTCTGGGAGTTGAAGTCCACGAGTCATCAAAGAGACGAGGTTGCCTACCTCTGCCCTATAGCATTTCAAACAAATGGTTCTCCAATCTCTTCTTAAAAACCTCAAGTGTTGGAGCACCCACAACTTCTGGAAGCAAATCTGATTAATCATTCTAATTGTCTGGAAATTTCTCCTTTTTTCTAGGTTGGTTCTGTCCTTGATTAGTTTCCATCCACGGCTTCTTCTCCTGCCCTCAGGTGCTTTGGACAATAGATTGATTGGAAACCTGGTTCCAATTCCTATTTCTATGATACCTTTGGCTAGATTGGTACATTTTTTATATTCTTAGATTGCCACTTTCAAACTTGTTGAAGTCTTTAGCATTCCTTGATCAGCTGAAGCCCTAAAGAATAATGTGGCTGGGGAAAAAGAATAAGGATGCCCAGCTGAATTCCTGCAGGGAATCTCCATCTCCCAAATATTAAATTACGGTACAATTGTGCAGTTCTTTAGAGAGTTTTCATTGACTCCCTTGGGTCATTTTGTAATGAAACAAACACTTTTTTTATCCACAGCACAGTATTTATAGGAAATACATTTGATTATACATTTCTGACATCAATATTGTCGTCTACAGCTGGGGCTCAAGAGACCCTTAGTTCTAAAACAAAATTTCAATACTTGTTTGGCCATGAGTAAAATAGAAATTGACTTGCATCCCTGACCACCCTCTTCCCTCAAGCCAAAGGCCTTTTTTTTTTAAAAAAAATGAACTGAATGAAAACTTCTGAAGTACCCATCACAGTGTGACTACACACCTTGAACCCGACCCCTTGGTTAGAGTGTCAGAGGCCCTTCAAACCAGATTGCAGACTGTAGCTTTTAGAGCCATGAAAGAGAAAGTTTATCAAATACAGGGGTGTGTAGTTACAGCAGGAAGGGACGCGGTGGCGCAGTGGGTTAGGACGCTGAACTTGTCGATCGGAAGGTCGGCAGTTTGGCGGGTCGAATCCCGAGTGCCGCGTAGCAGAGTGAGCGCCTGTTACTCGTCCCAGCTTCTGCCAACTTAGCAGTTCGAAAGCACGTAAAAATGCAAGTAGAAAAATAGGGACCACTACGGTGGGAAGGTAACAGCGTTCCGTGCGCCTTTGGCATCTAGTCATGCCGGCCACATGACCACGGAGATGTCCTCGGACAAGCGCTGGCTCTTCGGCTTTGAAACGGAGATGAGCACCGGCCCCTAGAGTCGGACCGACTAGCATGCATGTGCGTGCGGGGAACCTTTACCTTTACCTTTAGTTACAGCAGACTTTTTAATTCAGTTGACATTTAAACTGAATGACAATTTCATTTCTTTCCTGACCCTGCCCATTTATCAATGGTGGTATCTAACATGCTTTTCAGCATATTTAGCTTCCACTGACAAAATTTCCCCATATTTAAAATATAGGGAGATATCTAGCAAAGGAGGAGCATTGAAGGAGGAACTCACTCTCCTCTAAAGAAAGTTACACTTTCAGATATCTTCACACTCTATCAAATCAGACAAGATCCTGTCAAGTCACCTCAATCATTGGCAGGCAGCCATCTCCCAAACACCCTTCTGTAAGCTATAAGTCTTGAGGCTTATAGAAGTGCAGGGAAACGAGGAAGGGAACTAAAGAATAGAAGAACCAAGGCAGATAGACTCAATTAAAACCCAAATGGGTGCAGGCTGAGGAATTCTGGGAGTTGAAGTCCACAAGTCATAAAAGGGCCAAGTTGCAAGACCCCTGATCTACATGTTTGCTAAAATCTGACATCCTCTTAACTAATTAATACACTTAATTAATGAATGTGACTTTATAGTACATAATCAATCAGCATTCCATCTCTTGAACAGCATTTGTGGAGAACAGTCATCAAATGTCCTTGTGGAAGGTGAGTTCTTGTTGTTGGAAATAAACAAACAGAAATGTGTATTTTTGGAAGCTGTGCTTTCCTAACCTTTTTAGTCTTGTTTATCTAAGGCTGGAATTCCATTAAAATGAAGTTGCAACTGTTCCATGTTTTATTTCCTCCGTATCTGTGGTCGCTACCATACAAATATGTATTTAGAGAACTCCGGTCTTCAAATCAGGAGTGTTCTGACCTTTTCGCCTAGAATATTAAAAAAAGATACCATAGTATTTGCATTCTGGACAGGGTCTTTGTGATCCCAATTATATAACCAGAGTGACAGCAATCAGTTTGGAAGGACACAAACTCTTTTTCCAAGTAGCTTCAGCGCATGTGGCATACAGTAACTCTGTGCTGAGAATGTTAATTCAGGAAGATCATAAATGCCAGCATTTTGTGTGAAAATTATGCAGGGGTTTTAAAGTCCATAAAAAGGATAGTAAAAAATAAAAAAAACCTTGCAAAAATCCTTGCTTATTTATGAAAGTATATAAATCTTCATTAAGGCCCTCTGTTACTGATTTTCAACTCATTTACAACTCATTTACTTGAACACCCATGGGATTTCTGAATATTCTGGACAAAATGAACTGCTGTACTGATATGGATGTTTTCTATTTTCATCTTTGGGAGATACTTTAAATTACTACGGTATTATTTTTATGTTAAAATGTTCCTGCAGTTTCTTTGTAGCTGAAACTTACACAATAGCGTGAGAGCTGATGTTCTGTTTTTATGGTGGTCATGATTCTTGTGATCCTGCTATAAAAACTGCAGAAAAAAAATAAAATTGACTTAATTCCTGAAATTGTCTACAACTCATGGTGTTAAATTCTTCTTCGTGTTTAGCTGAGATCCCTGTTCTATTAAGACAGAACCGAGTGACATTCTCCCCCCAGCTCCTTCAGGACTCACTCTGTATTTATTTATAGCTCTACTTAATTATGGGTGATATTTATCATCAGCAATAAATGAATGATATTTATTATCAGCATCACTAGGAATTCAGTCCAGCTATTCAGCCATTGTTTGACTGCTTTCAATGAATTTAAATAACATGTGAGCAGATATATACAGATGAGGTACATCCAAATCGTAGAAGTCTCTTATGTAACCGAATATTTATTTATGTACTACAGGTAATCTTCGGCTGCCACAGCCACAATTGAGTCAAAAATTTATATTGCTAAGTGAGTTTTGCCTCATTTTACAAATTTCTTACCACAGTTGTTAAGTGAATCACTGCAGTTGTTTAGTTAGTAACCTGGTTGTTAAGTTCACCATGGACTTGGCATGTCAGAAAGTTGCAAAAGGGGATCACATGACCCTGGGACACTGCAACCATCTTAAATATGAACCAGTTGTCAAGCATTTTAATTTTGATTATGTAACCATGGAAACATTCCTAAGTGTGAAAAACGGTCGTAAGTACACGTTTTTCAGTGCCTTCGTAATTTTGAATGGTCACTAAATGAACCATTGTAAGTTGTGGACTACCTGTATTAAATCTCTCATTATGTTTATCTGTTTATTATATCCTCACGTTAACCCAAAAGGCAAATTATACCACAACAATTTTTGAATCAAGGTATCTAAAATCCACTAAATTAAAGAATGCATTTTAAAAAAAATTGGGACCTATTTGTCCTGTGGAATTGAAATTTCCACAATGTCCAGACCAGTTTCAGTTGTGAAGTTGGGACCTTTGCAATGTGCACTCAGTTGTGGGATGGTGTTTCTGATGCTTCCTGCCAGCTTCCCACCAGCAAAGTCAATGAGAAAATAGGAAGTTTCGTTTGCTTTTTTTAAACCCACCCATGATCATTTGGGTTATCCATTTAGGGAAGCAAATATTGACTTAGGATCCCATCTACAAAGTGAAGGGACGCAGTGGCTCAGTGGGTTAGGACGCTGAGCTTGTCGATCAGAAGGTCGGCAGTTTGGCGGGTCGAATCCCGAGTGCCACGTAGCAGAGTGAGCGCCTGTTACTCGTCCCAGCTTCTGCCAACCTAGCAGTGCGAAAGCACGTAAAAAATGCAAGTAGAAAAATAGGTACCACTACGGTGGGAAGGTAAGAGCGTTCTGTGTGCCTTTGGCATCCAGTCATGCCGGCCACATGACCACAGAGACGTCCTCGGACAAGCGCTGGCTCTTCGGCTTTGAAACGGAGATGAGCACCGGCCCCTAGAGTCGGAAACGACTAGCACGCATGTGCGGGGGAACCTTTACCTTTACCTACAAAGTGACGGCAGCATTAATGACAAAGTGTGCCCAAGAATGCGCAAAGCATGGTTATGGTGGAAAGAAGATCCCTCGGGTGCTAGATGGATTGACTTATGCCAATCCATCTAAAATCAAATAATAAATAATTGTATAAAATAATTGGGCACCCAGAAACTCTTGAAAAAGCACCTTTGGGACAACCATGACCTGGATGACTAAGAATCTCTATAGACATTGCACAAGAAGGTGCTTGTTGACCTGAAAAGCAGACCTTGCACCTGTGGAAAAAACACTAGGATGATGATGATGATGATGATGATGATGATGATGATGATGATGATGATGATGATGATGATTTCTAATTTTTATTAGAAGTATTCCATAGATGCGTACTACAAGTAATCCTCAACATACAACAGTTCTTTTAGTGACCATTTAAATTTACAACGGCATTGCAAAAAAGTAACTTATTCCTGTTTTTCACACCATGGCAGCACTCCCACGGTCACATGATCAAAATTCAGACACTTGGCAACTGACTCATAGTTATGACGGTTGCAATGTCCCGGGGTCCTAAGATCTTCTTCTGACAAGCAAAGCCAATGGGGGAAGTCAGATTCACTGAACAACCGTGTTACAACTTAACAACTGCAGGGATTCACTTTACATCTGTGGCAAGAAAGGTTGAGAAATGGGGCAAGGCTCACTTAACAAGCGTTTCACTTAGCAACAGAAATTTTGGGCTCAGTTGTGGTCGTAAGTCAAGGACTACTTGTATTGCTATTGGGGGCGCCGGTCTCATGCAATATCTTCAGCAAATTTTGGAGAGGAAAAAAAAAATGCTCGATAACGTTATACCATGTTAAATCAGGGAAAAAACACCCAGTGCAGTTTGGTAATTGTAAGGTACAATAATTCAAGGTACAATTGATTCTTTCACTTTGTTCTTGACATTTTATTCCAGAGATTGGTCTCAGGTGTTAATCCATATGGATCCTCAGAGGGGAGGGAAGTACTATTATTGTTATCTTACTTTTTAATTAAATTGGTGTTTAGTGTATGAACATGATTTGCAATAAGCTTGAGAAAGTCTCTCGGTACTAATGGTTGTTTTATTTAAATATGGAAGCCAATTTACTTTGGGAAATCTTGGCATCCGTGCAAGTTGTCTGTGCAAGTGTGTGAACCCTCCACAATGGATGGATGGCAGATTTTATTTTATTTTTTTACCCAATTTCACAGAAAGCAAACAACTGGGAGTAGCAGGAGATTTCTGCAAAGGCTGAGAGAAGCAGAAACATTTTAATGAACTTACCACCGGGCTACTACTGATTTTTTTCTTTTCTGTCTGAAGTAACATTTCAGCCAAATGTCTGAGATAGCTGCTCAAGCAAAAACAGCTGAGAACATTGAAATATGAATTTTAACAGCACTTCTCAGCAAAATGAGGAACACCCTCAGTAATTCCAGAGTTTCTTCACGGACAAAATTCATAAATGGAATTTTTTTTCAAGGTGTATTTGCATTCTTATATTGTAAGGATAGGGACGCAGTGGCTCAGTGGGTTAGGATGCTGAGCTTGTCGATCAGAAGGTCGGCAGTTTGGCGGGTCGAATCCCGAGTGCCGCGTAACAGAGTGAGCGCCTGTTACTCGTCCCAGCTTCTGCCAACCTAGCAGTTCGAAAGCACATAAAAATGCAATAGAAAAATAGGGACCACTCCGGTGGGAAGGTAACAGCGTTCCGTGCGCCTTTGGCGTCTAGTCATGCCGGCCACATGACCACGGAGACATCCTCGGACAAGCGCTGGCTCTTCGGCTTTGAAACGGAGATGAGCACCGGCCCCTAGAGTCGAAAACGACTAGCACGCATGTGCGGGGGAACCTTTACCTTGTAAGGATGAACACAATTCCTTTGTTACCCCTATTGTTAATTAAAATTCCACTCCACTTTATTTTACTATTCCATCTGAGATTAAATTCAGTATCAGCTCTTGTAACTCCAGATTCTATTAATATAGTCCATGAAACGGAGAACTTTTCCACCACTCCAGATTCTCCTTTGAACACTATGTAGTGAAAAGAGGTAGACTGCACCTATGGCATCTAAGTAGCCCTCGACCTACGACCACAATTGAGCCCAAAATTTCTGTTGCTAAGTGTGACCCTTTGTAACTTTGAACAGTCACTAAATGAACTTTGGTAACTGACAGATGGTGCCATCCAAAATTATTTTGATAGCCCGTGATAACCACTGGGACCATCACGGCCAATTTGTGCCATAATCTTTCAACTTCAATTTTTCAGGTCTTGATACTTTGTGAGCTTCTCCAGTTCTTTGGCTTCCATTCTACTGTCCCCTACTACAGGTAGTCCTTGACTTACAACAGTTCATGTAGTGACTGTTCAAATTTACAAAAAAGTGACTTAGAATCGTTTTTCACACTTACGCCCATTGCAGCATCCCCGTGGCCACATGATCAAGATTAAAATGATTGGCAAGTGGCTCATATTTATGATGGTCGCAGTGTCCAGGGGTCATGTGATCACCTGTTGCGACTTTCTGACAAGCAAAGTCAATGGGGAAGCCAGATTCAATTAACAACCATTTCACTAAGTTAACAACTGTGGTAAGAAAGTTCGTAAAGTGAGGTAAAACCCACTTAACATATGTCTCACTCAGCAACAGAAATTTTGGACTCAACTGTGGTCGTACCTGTATTGCCACATCAATTATCCACACTTTCTTAATAGAATAGAATAGAATAGAATAGAATAGAATAGAATAGAATAGAATAGAATAGAATAGAATAGAATAGAATAGAATAGAATAGAATAGAATAGAATAGAATAGAATAGAATAGAATAGAGCTGGAAGGGACTTTGGAGGTCTTCTAGTCCATCCCCCTGCTCAAGCAGGATAACCACTGAAATCTGGTCTGTTATTAGCCGAGATTTTATTAGTCTGTATCCAGAAATCCCACAATATTTTAACCTGCTCATTCTTGACCACTTTTTCAACTGTATGTTCCCATCGATTTTTTTTTTGCTGGCATATGATATTTTTTACAGATGTTCCAGTGAATCATTTTGGTGTGTTATGTCATTTGTTTATAATAGGTTTGTGCAATTTTCTGGCATGAGGTATGATCTACTATTTCTTCTGCTTCTTTGCATTATTGTTATGACTTGTTGCACAATCAGCCAGATGTTTAGGCTGGAATTTGTCATTTTCATGCGCCTATTAACTCCTTCCCAAGGATCTGCGATAGACCTTTGTATGAGCACATCTAGGAAATAGTTTAGGACTGCGAATATGTTGCATTTGGGGCTTCTACAAATGCTATTTTATGTTGTGCCATTTGGTTTTTAGATCATGGCTTTCCTTGCTTGGTTTTAAATCCTATCTTAGCAGAGTTGCAGTTTGTGAGTTGGGTAACCGTATAAATAGTCTAAGCAAACAACCTAGAGACTTGCACACTGAAAAATGAATGGAGTTCACTCACAGACAAACTTTTCTTCTCAGATGATAACACAATAAATACATATCCCCGAAGCTTTTCCCTGAATTTTCACATGTAAAAAACTCCTCTTGACTTAATAATGAGTTGATTTATTTTGCTGATCTTTAATAAAATTCCAGCTAAGACTCTGACGGCTGTTCTTTCTGTCGTTTGCATCTTGCTCTGACAATCAATATTAAAGATTGCTCTTACAGGAGTTAAGAGACCTATGCTGAGTGATTGAATTACTTCATTGTGATGTACTTGCCCTGAGCTATTATAAAATTGTAGTTAATACTATTGCTTAAATGGCATTTGAAAATAATGTAGCTGTATAAGTCATATAAATTTAATTGCCTTCAGACAGCTAGCAAAAATGCTATATCCCTGATTATGAAAAAACACCTAATATTTAAAATGATTTTAAACATACATTACTGCCAAGCTACTTATTACACTTACCGCACAGCATATAGTGACAATGTTTTCCTTCTTAATTTAATTTAATTAAAGAAGTTACATGGCCTATAGGATCCTGGGCTTAGGAGCGTACTCTTTCTTCTCCTCCTCCATCCTCCCTCTAAACCCTGTTACAAAGTTAGAAGAAGTCTTGAAGATCAGAGAAATAGAGAGCTTCAAAAGTTTGCTTTGTTCCAATCAAACTCTAAGTGAAGCCCTCCTCAAAGCAAAACAGCTATATCTTTCTAGGTTGCAGAGCATATGCATTTTCCTTGGCTGACCTAAGTTGCTCCTGGAGACTAAAGGCCTGGAGACAAAAACATATGAAAGAATGGTTGCAGGAACTGGATATGGCTAGTCTAGAGAAAAGAAGGACTGGGGTGACATGATAGCATAGCAGTATTCCAGGATTTGAGGGGCTGCCAAAAAGAAGAGGTGTGTGTGTGGGGGGGTGAACGTACTTTCCAATGAACCAGGAGGCAAGACAAGGAACAATGGGTGGAAACTGATCAAGGAGAGAAGCAACCTGGAATTAAGGAGAAACTTCCTAACAGTGAGGACAATCAACCAGTGGAACAGAAGTTGCCTTCAGAGGTTGTAGGTGCTCCAATATTGGAGGTTTTAAGAAGAGACTGGACAGTCACTTGTCTGAAATGGCATACTGTAGTGTCTCCTGTTTGAGCAGGGGGTTGGACTAGAAGACCTCCAAGGTCCCTTCTAGCTCTATTTTGATTGGTTGATCGATCATGCATAAATGTCAATCTTTTCAAGGGTTTGACCCTCCAACTTCTTCCGCATGAACTGAAGTGGTGAGGCAAGATCAGCGGTGGGATTCAAATATGTGAACAACTGGTTCTTTGTGTGGATGCCACTTCCGGAAGTCCAATTTGGTCCTGGGCAACAAAAAAATAGCTACTGGTTTTGCCGAAGTGGTGCAAACTGGCTGAATCTCACCGCTGGCAAGATGTAATGGATCTTTTTTTTTTTTTTTTGATGTGATGGAACGTTGACCAGAGTCATAAGCAGGGGTTGCTCTTTCCCAGAGAACAAAGAGACAAAAAAGCTTGGAAACTGCCATATAAAAAGAGGGTGAAGGTTGCAGGATATATCCATACGTATGCAGATAGCTGCTGAAGTCTGGCAAGATTTCTGTCTATGGGTGAGCAACAATAAAGAAACTGCTCAGCCTTGGTGGAGCAGTGGGCTAATGCTTCCTTATGTAACACCAGCTGCCCGCAATTAGTGCAGGTTCGAGTCTCACCAGGCTCAAGGTTGACTCAGCCTTCCATCCTTCCGAGGTAGGTAAAATGAGGACCCAGATTGTTGGGGGCAATAAGCTGACTTTGTAATAATGCCGCTGGGGGGGGGGCGAAAGCCCTAATAAGCAGGCATATACATAGAATGAAGGCTATTGCTAAGCACATTGATTTGTGCTTTAAATTGTAAGCTGCCCTGAGTCTTCGGAGAAGGGCGGGATATAAATGGGATTTTAAAAAAAAATGTTCTGACTTTTCCAGATGATTATAGAACTTTATTACTGTAGCCCTGTGCAGACAAGCACTCCAGAGGCCAGTGTAACCTGTATGATGGGATCATGATCACCTTATTCAGTCAGAGATCTCATCAGCAATGAGCCTGGTTAAATGGAGTTTGGATGGAGTGCCGGTTGAGAAGGAAATGATGCATTTTTCCACTTGATTGACCGAATTTCCTGTTTTTGCCATCCAGAATTATGCTATATAAACTCCATGCCTTTATTACTTGAAATTGCAAAGCCACCGGATGAAATTCTGTTTCAGAGGTGCCCCCGGATGTGTCTGATGGAATGAGGAAAGCAGTGCTTTGCTCACCTGGATCAGGCTCCTCCCATATTTACATGCATGGTGATGTCACACAATACGCAAATGACACTGAACTACCACTCTTGCTGCATTCATAATATATTTTTTTAAAAAAAAATATGATTACAGCTAGCTCTTGACTTACGACCAATTGTTTAGGATTCAAAGTTACAACTTATGACCTGGATCCGATCTTCTGAGGCTTGTCTTCCTCCTTCCTATGGCCATTTGCAGCATCCCCCGTTCACATGACCACATTTTACAAGTACAGGTAGTCCTCGACTTACGACCATTCCTTTGGTGAGCGTTCAGAGTTAACAGCAGCACTGAAAACAGTGATTTTAACCCTTGTGATCGTTGCAGCATCCCCATGTGATCATGTGATCAAAATTCACCTTGGCAACTGGCATGTATTTATGATGGTTGCACTATCCCAGGATCATGTGAATGCCTTTTGTGATCTTCCCAGCTGGCTTCCGACAAGCAAAGTCAATGGAGGCGGCCAGATTTGCTCCACAACTGCATGATTCACTTAACAACTGTGGCAAAATGTTTGTCAAATGGGGCACAATTCACTTAAATACTGTCCTGCTTAACTAATGGAAATTTCTAGCTCAATTGTGGTCGTATGTCGAGGACTAGAATAGAATAGAGCTGGAAGGGACCTTGGAGGTCTTCTAGTCCAGCCCCCCGCTTAAGCAGGAGGACCTATACTGTCTCAGACAAGTGACTGTCTAGCCTCTTCTTAAAAATCTCCAGTGATGGAGCACCCACGATTTCTGGAGGCAAGCTGTTCCACTGGTTAATTGTCCTCATTGTCAGGAAGTTTCTCCTTAATTCCAGGTTGCTTCTCTCTTTGATCAGTTTCCAACCATTGTTTCTTCTCCTGCCCTCTGGTGCTTTGGTAAATAACGTGACCCCCTCTTCTTTGTGGCAGCCCCTCAAATACTGGAATACTGCTATCACGTCTCCCCTATTTCTTCTTTTCTTTAGACTAGCCAGACCCAAGTCCGGCAGCCGTTCTTCGTATGTTTTAGTCTCCAGGCCCTTGATCATCTTTGTTGCTCTTCTCTGAATTTTTTCCAAACTGTCAACATCTTTTTTTGTGATATGGTGACCAAAACTGGCTACAGTATTCCAGGTGTGGTCTTACTAGGGTTTTATAAAGCGGTACTAATAATTCACGTAATCTTGATTCTATGCCTCTGTTTATACAACCCAGGATTGTTTTAGCTTTTTTGGCTGCTACTGCTCACCGCTGGCTACCAGTATATGCAGAAAACTGGCAAATCATCATCATCATCATCATCATCATGATATTGGATGGGACCTTGGAGGTCATCTAGTCCAACCAACTTACTCCTGGTTTTTGGCAAATTGTGCCCCTAGCAAACAATGGGTTCACACTTATGACCACCACATTTGCTTAACAGCCGTGGTGTTTACCCTTTTGACAACCTCAAAAGACACCCTAAAATTAGGTTGGTCATATAACCAGCCATTTTTACGATTGCTATGACTTAACGATTATAATGGGCAGATTCCATTATGGTCATAACCCGAGGACTGTCGGTGTGCAAAATGCTTCACAATTAAATACTGTGTGGAGCTCTCAATGTTTGGAGGGCAGGGGACAAAAAAGCTCATATTTTTAAAAGAAATGACCAAGCTAAATAATGCCATTTCGAATCTATTCAGATGCCTACAGAGTTAGAAAATTAAAAGTTACTTATCTGATTATGTCGGCTTTCCTGTGTTTTGAGACTGATAAGAAGCATCAGGATTTTATTCTTGTTCACCAACATCGACTGAGTTGAAAAGGAAACTCTCATTTTAGCCTTGATTTTTATCACAATGGTAAAATACAACCAAGGCCAGGAAATTTAAAAAAAACCACAACAAGCTTTCCTGACTCGAAGGTTTTTCAAAAAATTTACTAGGGCTTAACTGAACAGGGTTTCTTTTAAAGATCCTTGCGAAAACTTGTCAGTGAGTGAATAAGACTTCTCTCTCTCTCTCTCTCTCTCTTTCTCTCTCTCTCTCTCTCTCTCTCTCTCTCTCTCTCTCTGTGTGTGTGTGTGTGTGAGAGAGAGAGAGAGAGAGAGAGAGAGAGAGAGAGAGAAAGAGAGAGAGAGAGAGAAAGAAAGAGTGTGTGTGTGTGTGTGCTTTCCCCAAGCTGGATTTTGTGCAAATAATGCTATTACCAGATGGAGAATATGCTATCTTTATCCCCAAAGTTCCCATGGAAAATAAAACAGAAAAAGGTTGGCAAGTGGGCATATTACTGTGTTTTCTCACTGAGCAGGAGGAAATAGGAATTGTTCTGTAGTCCAGTTTGAAACAAATTTCTTGGGGTATCCCTGCCAAGTGGATGTCTGTTTTTAGCATAATTGTCAAGATCTATATGTTTGCTAAAACAATATTTTTTTCTCATATGTTCGGTATCTTTACACGGATACTGTAAATACGTCTCTCAGTAGGCTATGTGCTAAAGAACTGGAAACAGAGGGAGAGGCATACAGTTTTTCAAAGGAGTATGACACAGACTTGCAAACAAAACAAATATGCACAGTTTCCTAGTTTCTTTTCTTTGTTTTCAAGGGAGAGGGAACGTTTCTGCCTGTTTTCTGTCTGCAGGAGCATTGAAAAGCAAGGTTCTCAAACCCCTCTCAGCATAAGCAAATGTTCCTCAATTGTCTGGATGGCCTCCAAAGTCGCAGACAGGAAAAATAGTTGAAAACTCTACACAGAAGGCTGATTGATTCAAAGGAGGAGGTGTCTCACTATTTCAGCTAAGGGAAAGAAATGTATGTTGTCTTCCACATCTGAAGGTCAATGCAGTGCACTGGTTAAGCTATCAAACTGACAGAAAAAAAAATCAGATTCAAGTCCACCCTCCGCCATGGAAGCTCCTTGAGTAATTTGGGGCAAAAACTTTACCTCCCAAAATTTCCTAGCCAGCATGCCAGCTGGGAGTAAAAGTCCATACTTCTTAACCAATCCAACCAACCTCATGGGGCTGTATTATCAGATAAGTAGCCTGGAGTTTCTGAAGGAAAAGCAGGATATGGATCTAACACTTAGTAGAAATAATATGAATTATAATGGGAAGTATAGCTGCAATTTCCCCCCCCCCCGAGGAGTAGTTCCAAGTCCCGATCTCCTTATTTTATTTTATTTTATTTTTATTTTTATTTTTATTCCATTTATATCCCGCCCTTCTCCGAAGACTCAGGGCGGCTTACAAGCTTAGCAGTGGCCTTCATTCTATGTATATGCCTGCTTATTAGGGCTTTCACACACACCCCCAAGCGGCATTATTACAAAGTCAGCTTAATTGCCCCCAACAATCTGGGTCCTCATTTTACCTATCTCGGAAGGATGGAAGGCTGAGTCAACCTTGAGCCTGGTGGGATGCGAACCTGCACTAATTGCAGGCAGCTGGTGTTACTTAAGGAGGCATTAGCCCACTCCTCCACCAAGGCTCTTTATTTTGAATAAACATTGGAGTGAACAATTCCTTACTCTTGAGAATGATGATCTTCTTCTTCTTCTTCTTCTTCTTCTTCTTCTTCTTCTTCTTCTTCTTCTTCTTCTTCTTCTTCTTCTTCTTCTTCTTCTTCTTCTTCTTCTTCTTCTTCTTCTTCTTCTTCTTCTTCTTCTTCTTCCCAACTATTCTTAAAAAGTTCTCAAACTTTTCTCCATCCCCACAAAGAGTTTCTGAAATTCAGCAGCAACACGCCAACATCTTGAGCAGGTCATCTTCATGGGAAACAAGAGGGGGTGTGAAAAGAATCATGATGGCAGCCACTACCCGGTAATCAGCTCCCGTCTCCTTGTTACCTTTGCAGCAACGCAGCCACCATCTTTTTTTCATGCACCATTCACCCCATCGTGGATACCTCTGAACTGGAGACAGTTCTTTTTTCGAAGAATTAGCCTTCCTACCTGAAGTTCATTCTGGGATAGGCTTAATAGGCCTAACTTATTTTAAAACCACCATTTACTGCTTCTTGATGCAGTGTGTCCCAAGTCTGGCAACTTTAAGAAGTCTGGACTTCAACTGCCAGAATTCCCTAGTTAGCATGCCACCTGGGGAATTCTGGGAGTTGAAGTCCACACACATTAAAATTGACAGTGTTGCAAGACACAGTCTTAAACTAAGAAAACCCCAAAGTTCTATCTTCAATTCCTCCTTTGGACATTTCAAAGAGTTCCATGCATGTCTCAGAAGCAACAAAATCCCAAAGCCAACCATAAAACAGTAAATAGTAAGAGGTGAAATTGTGATACCTCATCAATAATCTCCACAATGACATCATGGAGGGCAATATTAATAAATCAACCATGACAAAACAGAGTGCTCTTCTCCATAGAGTAGGACTTACAGGCGGCCCTTAAAAATACTAGGAGATTCTCTGACAGATGGAACAGAAAAAACGTGAGCAGATGGAAATGTCTCACCTAGCCTGAACACCTGCTACATACATAAACCAATCTGCACTTTCATACAGGAAGCAGTAAGAAAATAATCACGTTAGACATATACCCCATCCCACAAAGAATCTCATTATTCTCAGCCACACAACTTATTGTCTTAGCTGAAGAGGAACATCTCAATTCTCTCTTTTCCAGCCAAGTACAAATTGGCAATAAATCTAGGGATGCCAGGATCCTGACACAATTCTTTTGGTCTCTCTTTGATTTTCACTGTTCCTTTGCTAAGCTACAGATGGACTCAAGTGGTCTCGTAAGCATATGTAGTGGACCCATTCTTCAAATTATTTTCTTATTATCTTTCTAAATTATTGTGGGACCCCAAGGCATTGTTACAATTAATCATGATGCTGGTGTTTGGAATATTCCAGCTTCCTAGCTTAAAAAAAGTGGAATGGCGTTGTGCCTCAAAGGTGCTTTGTTCTGAAAGATAACGTGACTTTCTTAGGGTTTTTTTCCCCTCCTTTGAAAACTCTTGGCTTCTCATCCAAGAAGCTTCTTCAGTTCTAACTGAGTGGTGGGGGATGGAAGGGTTTATATTCTTTGCAGTCATCTGTCTATGGAGATTCTCAGTCATCCAGGTCATAGTTGTCCCAAAGATGCTTTTTCATGAGGCAACTGGGCATTCCTGATTTTCCTTTGAAGATGTTTCACTTCTCATCCAAGAAGCTTCTTCAGCTCTAACTGGATGGTAGGAAATGGAAGGATTTATACTCCTTGCAGACAGATGGTCATTTGCATTCTTTTAGAGAGTCATTGTGGCCACCTGGAGGCTTATCTGTGTCTCCAGGGTCACCCGAGTAGTGCAAATGGGCGTGGAGCCTTCTTAGAACTGTTGAAAGGACTATGTTATAGACTGCAGATAGATGATGTCGGATCCCTCCCCTTCCGTTGAGAGAGGGTTGCTCAGTTTTGACACTGATGGCCTCTTTGACCTCTCTTTCAAACCAGCAGTCCTCTCTGTCCAAAATGTGGACTTTGCTGTCTTTGAAAGAGTGGGCTTTTGTTTTGCAGAGGGACTGTTCGTTAAATGCAGTCACCTGTTCATTAGCACTCTCTCTGAGAGTCGTTGGGGCCACTTGGAGGTTTATTATATCCTTAGAGTTACCTGAATCAAAGCGTCAGTTGGTGTGGATCCTTCTTGGGAGTGCTGAAAAAGGCCAAAACGACTCTCAGAGAGCTAATAACCAACCCTCAATGTGCTAATGACAAAAAAAAACCCTAAGAAAGTCCAGTTGCCTTTGGGAAAAATACATTTGGAACAACCATGACCTGGATGATTGAGAATCTCCATTGTGTCTTTGTAAGGTGTTACTCTCTGCTCCCCAACTTTGCTCATTATCGCTTTTAACCTCTATGCCAGGGATAGGCAACCTTGGCTCTTTTATGACTCGTGGACCTCAGCTCCCAGAATTCCTGAGCCAACATGGCTCAGCTTGGAAACCTCTCCTTTTCCCCTCAGCATGGCTGGCTCAGGAATTCTGGAAATTGAAGTCCACGAGTCACAAAAGAGCCAAGGTTGCCTACCCCTGGCCTAAGCAATCCAATCCTATTCAAAGTTCACTTAACACTAGTATTTCACACACCCTAGCCCCCCACCCCCACCCACCCCCACACTCTTACAGATGTCATGTAAAAGAAAGAGCAATCTCAATGACTTTCAAATGAGGGAAAATTGAACTGTTCCATGGCAAAAGATGGTGACTTTTTTTCTCTTTTTTTTTTAAAGAAACATTTCAAATAATTCACCTGTTTCAAGCAGAAGCAAAGCATGCTTTTCAAGCTGATTTCGTTCATTATTTATTTCCTTTTAGCCTTATTCAGTCTGGTTTCAGTTCTTGTTCAGTCCTGTTTCTTCATCAACATATGCTTTTATCACTATTTATAAACCACCGCATGAAAGTGGTAGTTTCAGATTTATTTATTGCCTCCCTGAGGTGAGATTCAAACAAGATATTGAATAAAAGAAGTGTTACATCCTTCTCTATATATATGCATATCTGTGTAAGAGAGTAGCAATAAGTATAATAGAATCTAAAAATAATTGAGACTAAAATAAATCCAGATAAAAGGCTATTATTATAAGGCATTCCAATCCTAAGCAATGATATGGTATATCATACACATGGTAGCACAGAACTAGGTGAGTTGAGAGGTTATTTTTGAATCCTTGTCTAAGGGTAGTAGCATTAAATAGAAATTGCACTGCCTACAACATGAAAGTAATATGTTTTGGATGTGTGCTTTGCTTCTATTAGGCATGTTGTATAAGTACTGATCTAAAAGCATGCAGTTTTGCACAGAGGTTATGTGGTGGGTTTTTTTTGGGGGGGGTTGTTTGTTTGCTTAGAAAAGAGCAGGAACCGAAAAATATATAAAAAAAATATTTTGGTTCACTTTTACCAGAAGTGAGAATTTTTCTTTCTTTCTTTCCACAGATTTCAGTCTGACTATGAACAAGAAGTCTTCATGAAATCATACTCTTTATATAACACACATTTGTGTTTTCTTTTCGACTTCTTTTTCTTTGTCTTGTGGGGAAGGGTTCTTAACACACTTCTCCATAGAGAATTTTGAAATTAAGGCAGTGGTGGGATTGAAATATGTGAACAACCGGTTTTCTGTGTGGATGCCACTTCCGGAAGTCCATTCTGGGCCTAGGCAACAAAAAATTAGCTACTGGTTCTGCCAAACTGGTGCGAACTGGCTGAATCCCACCACTGAATTAAGGTCCAAGTTGTCATTAGATATGCAAGTTGCCCACTTCTGAACTATAGACAAATAACTACAAAATTCATAGTTTTGGCTTTAAAATAATCCAAAAGATATTTGGAGAAAGCTGGATATTTCCTTTTCTGTTCCTCATTTTCAAAGTGTAGATTGGTCAAAAGACAATCCTTGCTCCTCGCTAAGTGACGCTCACGTTGGCTTGTTTGTGAAGTAAAGTGGAATATTTTCTGGGCAGTGTTGTTCACTGTTTGGTAAATTCTACTTAACTGTAGGAATATGCCTGAAACAAAAATAGCCATACCAATTTTATTTGTTAGAATCAGAGCCTCGTTTACAAAACGGAACAGCATATCAGTCATTTACAGAAATATAAACATCTTCATTTACCATGCCTAATGCTCTATAAAACATCCTAATGAATTACTTTGGTTCGCGTTGTTATATTTGTAACAATCGATCATGCAACAAAATGACAAATGAAACAGAAAATAAATGTTTTGTTCCAATTTGGCACTAAAACATTTCACGGAGAGAATTCCATTGGAATTTATGCCGAGCTTCTGTCCAAAATGAGCTTGGTGGATCCAGGACAAACAAATTAGGGAGCAAGTAATTCTTTCTGCATTTCCGTTGTTTCGAATTATGAATACATGAAACAACATGGCACATAAGGCACACTAAAACCTGAGGTGTCATATACTGAATTGTTTTTGTTTTCCTTCCGTTCAATCATCTCCAATTCTCAGAGACTCCCTGGACAAGTCCCCGAAGTTTTCTTTGCAAGGTTTCTCGGAAATGAATTCCCATTACTTCCTTCCTAGGGCTAAGAGAAAGTGACTGGCCTAAATTCACCCAATAGTTAGAACAATTAATCAGCAGAATAACCTGCCTCCAGAAGTTGTGGGCGCTCCAACAATGGAAGATTTTAAGAAGAGATTGGTCAAACATTTGTCAAAAATGGTATAGATTTTCTTGTTTGAACTGAGGGTTGGACTAGAAGACCTCCAAGGTCCCCTCCAACTCTGTTATTCTGTTAACTGGCTTTGCCCTGTAGAACAGTGTTTAAAGTGCAGTACTGCAGGCAAACTCTGCCCACAGTCTGGAGTTTGATCCCGACAGGAGTCAAGGTTGATTCAGTCTTCCATCCTTCTGAAGTCACTAAAAAGAGGACCTAGATTGTTGGGTGCAATATGCAGTATACATTGTTGACTGTCCAGAGCGTGCTGTAAAGCTTCCTGGAATGGTATATAAGCCTATATGCAATTGCTATTTGCGCCCAAGTTGGGACTAGAACTCACAGTCTCCTGGTTTCTAGCCAGAGGCTTTAGCCACTGCACCAAACTGGCTCTCATTTAAACAAAAAACTTTGAATTTAAAACATTTGAAATAGTGATTCTGAACTCAGAACATTTAATGTTTGGAGGATACTGCACATTCCTTCCTACATTCCTCTTCATTTTTCAGGAATGAGCAGCCAAGAAGGAAAGGAAATAATTTAGTAACTCTAAACTAGAATTTAGTTTACCTGACACTTTTAAGGGAACTTTGTGAAAATCTTAAGATTTGTTTGATTTCCTTTTATAATATTCAGTGAATATAATATTCACTGAAAGAAGAAGAATCTTTATGATATAGATTTCATGGTCATAGGGTTGAACTTCTTTTAGCCTTAACAGGAAAACAGTTTTAAATTGGATACTTATTTGAATATAGTCCTGTCAATATGTGTCTATACTTTGTTTACAAATAGAAAGTATAATTTTCTTCCTAATGTTTTCTCTACCCCTAATATTTTAGTCTAGTTTATGCCACTTTCTGAAGCAGTGTTGACATCATTAAAAAAAATCAAATATGACCATTTGTTTTATTTATACATCATTTATTTTGTTTGGATGAAGCAAAACAAATTTTCACTTACAAAAAATGCATCTACAGCATGTTTAAACCCAGGCCTATAGTCTCTTATTTTTTTCCCTGTTCAGCATGCCACTGCTGAACATATTTGTGTGGATGTTAGCGGTTTGTGAATCAATGAATATTTGATCTGAATTCAAGATTCAGAGGTGACAAGGCTCATTACAAATGGATTCAATATTCAACTTGATAAAAGATATTCCCATAGACTTTAATAGGGAAACTTCAAACCATCTGCAGCGTTTTGGTTTGTTCATAGAATAACCCAGGTAATAGCAAGGATGGTGGATACTTTGCAAAACAGAAAGCTTTAAAGTTTTGGCTAGATAGATACCAGAATCAATGCTGGAGAAGAGAAGGCAGTGTTAGGGGGCAGAGTTAAATGTGTCATTAGTTTAGAATCCTTGCATTGCCGCAAGATATCCATGTCCAGTCCCCTTGCATTCTTTTGACTCTTATCTAGCACCAATTTAATGTTGAATTTTTGTTTATCAGATTCTTGTGTATAGGCCTGAATAAATCTTCAGCCTTATGAATAGTTGTGATTCTTTCTGCCTGACAGTACATTTTTGAAATATTCCTTCTGTACAGGTAGTCCTCAACTTACAACCACAACTGAGCTCATTTCTGTTGTTAAGTGAAACATTTGTTAAATGAGTTTTGCCCCATTTTACCTTTCTTGCCACAGTTGTTAAGTGAATCACTGCAGTTGTTAAGTTAGTAACACCGTTGTGAGGTGAATCTGGCTTCCCCATTGACTTTGCTTGTCATAAAAGTTGATCCCGTGACTTTGGGACACAGCAACGGTCACACATATGAACCAGCTGCCAAGCATCTGTATTTCGATCATGTGATTAATGGGATGCTGCAAAGGTCGTAACTGTGAAAAACGGTCATAAGTCACATTTTTTCAGTACCATTATAACTTTGAATGGCCACTAAACAAACTACCTGTATTTCTTTTAAGGAAAAGTTAGCACAAATGAATTAGAGAAAGCCTACAGGCCTTCAAATTGTCCAGCAAAGAAACTGTAGAGAAATTTAGAATCAAAATTTCAAAATCTGCAAGCCCCCACTTAAAAATAAAAATAAAAGGTTAACCATCCCAGGACCTGTTTTCAATCCAGGCAGGTTTGCTGACTTAATTCACTGGTAACATTGGCCTTTTCTGAAAACAGTATGAAAAGATGCCAAATCACCAATCTTTTTCCAAGTAGCGTCTAGTTTTCCACTTCTCGATCACTTGCTTATTTGACCAACAGGCTTGGTATGAATTCTTTATACTTCCTTCTCTGGCTTATAGCAAAAAGATATCCATTCACATGTGTCAGTATTGTACATTAAAGCTCAGAATACTTGCCTTACTGATAGAACATTGCCCCTTCCAACTATATTGCTTACAGAGCAAAAAATAAAAAATAAAAATAAAATGCTGGCAGCTGAGTTTATACTGTTGAGTTGCTATAGAAATTTAGTGTGGCAGTTCCACAATCTAATGCAGACTAGAATTGGCAGGGTGGGTGCTAGGCAGGTTTGTGTGCTGATTGAAGCATTCAGAGTAGAGCATTCACATGCAGTCAGTGGGATTGTCCTGGTATAATAGGCAGAGGGAAGGAATCTGTCTGATAGGCAAGCTTTGAGAATGAAAGCAGATTAGCATCTGAAAGTGTATTAATTTATCAAATGTATATGTCACCCATCTCACTAACAGACAGAGTAACAGAATAACAAAGTTAAAAGGGACCTTGGAGGTCTTCTAGTCCAACCCCCTGCTCAACAAGGAAACCTTAGATCATTTCAGATAAAGGGTTGTCCAATCTCTTCTTAAAAACCTCCAGTGTCTGGAGCACCCACAACTTCTGGAGGCAAGTCGTTCCACTGATTAATTGTTTTAACTGTCAGGAAATTTGTCCTTAGTTCTAGGTTGGTTCCCTCCTTGATTAATTTCCATCCGCTGCTTCTTGTCCTGCCTTCAGGTGCTTTGGAGAATAGGTTGACCCCATCTGGTTTGCGGCAGCCTGTTAGATACTGGAACCCTGCTATCATGTCACTTTTAGTCCTTCTCTTCATTAGGCATAGTGACTCTAGGAATCTTCAAATATAGTAACAATACATATATAAAAACCATTATAAATATAAAAACAGATTAAAATTTCAAAATATTAAATACAGATTAAAAAACTATGGACTCAGAGTGGAATGGAAGTGCTGCATTCTCGATCACTGCACCAGTCACCTCCATCCTACAGCTTCTCCTTCAAGGCCCCACGTCAACTGGCAGAACCAGATGTTAAGGTCTTTTCTGAAGGAAAGAAGAGTACGCTTGGATCTCCCCTCCAGTGGCAAGATGTTCCAAAAGGCAGAAAAGGTCTTCTCCTAGACCCTACCCAGTTGAAATTCCTGGACTGATGGGGTCCACTGTAGGCTGTTCTGCCAGAAAGAATGGGGCAGGCCAGTCTCATTGGGGCAAGACAGCTCCTCAAATACCCTGGTCCCATACCATAAAGAATTTTAAAGATGATAATTATAACCTTGAATTGTACCTGGAAGCAAACCAGAAGCCAGTGCAGTTTACATAGCAGTGGTTTTACATGTGTCCATATCACTACTTCCCGACCTTCGCTCCTTCCGGCGCGATTTAAAAACTTATTTATTTGAACAATCTGGCCTGGTCTGATGGGTTTGGGGTTAGATTTAGTTTTAACACACTTTTATTATTGTATTATATTGGGCATAATTATTTAATTCTTTTTAACTCTTTTTTAACTTTTGTATTTACATTTTGATATTTATTGCCCTGTACACCGCCCTGAGTCCTTCGGGAGAAGGGCGATATAAAAATTTAATAATAATAATAATAATAATACTTTCTGGATCACTTGTAGCTTCCAAATATTCCTCAAGAGTAGTCCAATGTAGTGGGCATTGCAGTAATACAAACAAGAGATGACCAGAACATGAGTGACTGAACAAAGAGCTTCACAATTCAGAAAAGAGCTTTCAGAATTCAGCAACTGCATCCAGAAAAGGCAAGAGAAAGTGGCAAAGTTTTCAGAGGAAAGTTAACAAGCCTTCAAAACAGGAAGTCTTTGGGAGAAAGGCCAGCTTGCAGTCCTGCAACCCACAGTTCATAAGAAGAAAGTCTTTGAAGAAAGGCCCATTAGTAACCTTTCCGCTATTCCAAGAAGTAAAACTTCTTCTCACAACTTCTTATGAGTTACTATGTTCTTAAAAGTAGTTAGCGTTTGGGGGGAAATTTTGATTGTCCATCAAATCTCCGAATCATCTTCCAATCTTTCCAGAGCAATTGGAAAGCTCTTGACTCAATTCTGTGCCTCAAATCACCTCAGAAATTCAGTTCAAATGTGGGATTTGAAGGGATTATTTGATTTAATCTCCGTTCATTGAATCTGCTATTCTAAGGCTTATACCTTCTACTGAACATACTGTCTATGAGATTTGATTTCAATATTTGATTTCTGCAGGTCAAATATTTTGCATTTAGAAAGTTGGCAAATATTGGGAGCCAGTGTACCACTTAGATAATATTCTGTTTTTAAAAGAGGATTCCTGATTCATCTATTGTGAATTCCCTTGCAACATACAGTACCCCGAGATATGTTTTAAAACAGGGGTGTCAAATTCAATTTCATTGAGGGCCGCATCAGCATTGCGGTTGCCCTCAGGGGGCCGGGTGGGTGTGGCCTGGGTGGGCATGGCTAGAGTGCGTATGGCCTACTGGG
Source organism: Vipera berus (assembly GCF_964194415.1). Taxonomy (NCBI): domain Eukaryota; kingdom Metazoa; phylum Chordata; class Lepidosauria; order Squamata; family Viperidae; genus Vipera; species Vipera berus. The sequence goes on from NC_138206.1 coordinate 11,466,154, forward strand.
TGGGCGTGGCCAGCTCTACATCATTCACATCAAAGGGTGCCTATGGGGGCCTGGGCAGGAGTGGGACAGATCTGAGGGTCTCTGGCAGAAGGAGGGTCTCTGGGCCAGGGCCAAGGCAGTGGGGGCCGTTCCCTCACTGTTTCCAGGATGGCTTCATGGTCCACATGAAACCACTTCACGGGCCGGATCCGGCCCCCGGGCCTTGTGTTTGACATGTCTGTTTTAAAACAAGGATGCCAAAAAGTTTGGTCAATGGACCACATGCTGCCAACCAGGAGCTTTTCTCAAAAATGAGCAATTATATTTCTAGATTTTTCCAGGTGAAGTTTTTAAGGGTTGTTGGAAGAAAATTATATTCAGAGATAATTTTATTCATTAATTACTTTTGACACTCCTTTTTATCATCAACATGCGTTGCAAGTAGCTGAATCCTGAGGAAACTAGGTTGCAAACAAAGACAGTGTTGTAAAGATCACTTAAATTTATTTCAGTCAATAATTAACAGTCAAGCACAAACTGATTAAACTGCTTTGCTCACATAGAATAGCAAACAAGCAAAATACCTTCAAGATTCAGGAAACTGAACACCCAAAGTCAGAACCTAAGCACACACCCAAAGGAAAAGATATGTACATTCAGCAAAGTAAGATAAGGATATTTCCATCAGAGCTGCAGGTCCACCAGAATAAACATTTCAAAGGACACATTCACCCACCCCCCCCCACACACGCAAAGGACTACTTTTCCTATAAATACTACCACCCTCAATACTCCAAATTGTAGCTACCCTCTGAGTGCTGTCTTATTCCAGCAGGGCAAAAAAAGATGCCTTAAGCCTAACAGAGTGTGAAACATTATTTTATTTTCTAAGAATTCTGAAAACAAAAATAATAATGGTGACCGTGGCCAGTGGCGTAGCGTGTGGGGTGTAGGGGGGCCCGGCCGCACCAGGCGCAACATCTGGGGGGGCGTGCTCGCACTCGCAGCTCTCTGCCCCTGCCTGGCTCACTCACTCTCTCTCACTGCAGTGCTGGCTGTGCGAATCTGATCCGAGCCGCCGGGTCGCCGCCCACTGTGGAGGGGAGGTGCCAGGCGTGCGGTGCGGTGCAGAGAGAGAGCGAGGGACTATCTGGGGGAGGGACAGTGCAGAGGCCGGGTGCTTGCCCCGGGTGCTGACAACCCACGCTACGCCACTGACCGTGGCTCCATTCAATTTCAGAGTGCCTTGCTGAATATGCCACAGACACGGGATCCTGAATCTGAAGGCAGATCATACAAGGTCCAAAATGTTAGTATAGAAAATAGAAAAATGTCAGTATAGAATAGAATAGAACTGGAAAGGGCCTTGGAGGTCTTCTAGTCCAGCCCCCTGCTTGAGCAGGAGAACATATACTATTTCAGATAAGTGACTGTCCAGTCTCTTCTTAAAAACCTCCAGTGATGGTGCACCCACGATTTCTGAAGGCAAGTTGTTCCACTATTAATTGTCCTCACTGTTAGGAAGTTTCTCCTCAGTTCCAGGTTGCTTCTCTCTTTGAGCAGTTTCCAACCATTTTTTTTGTCTTGCCTTCTGATGCTTTGGAGAATAGTTTGACCCCCTCTTCTTTGTGGCAGCCCCTCAAATACTGGAATACTGCTATCATGTCTCCCCTATTTCTTCTTTTCTTTAGAGTAGCCAAACCCAAGTCCTGCAGCCGTTCTTCATATGTTTTAGTCTCTAGATCTTTGATCATTTTAGTTCTCTGAACTTTTTCCAAGGTCTCAACATCTTTTTTGTAGTATGGTGTAGTAGTGTAAGATTAGGCTGAAGCTGCCATATCTAAAAGTGGTGAAGGGTGGACAAAAGCCAGCATCCTCTTGTGGACACCACTGCTACCATATTTATTTATTTGCTGAAGGGACAACCCACACCACCAAACAAAAAGCAGTATTCAACAGGGATCATAGATAATAAGTCACTATTGCAAATACAATTTTGCAAGATTTTCTCCAATTCTCCCTCCTCTGAGAAACGTACATGTTTATTTATTTACCATATTTATAACTCACAGTCTTCCAGCAAGGCAGCTGAAAACACTGCTCAGCTTTTGCAGTTTATAAAGGGAGAGGCAAAAGTGGACAAGAAGATAAATTCAGCACTAATCCTGTCATTTTGGACGATGCTTGCTATGAATTCTTCCCCCCCTTCTTGACAGCATTTGGATATCCATAGTAATTAGTATTTGACATTAAATGGCTTCCAAGATTTCATATTTTCAAACTGCTAAAATCAAAACAATCAAACAAATGAAGCATATTCTCAAGATGGCGAGGGCAGCAGGCCAAATACAATGGCACCACTGTGGCATTTCCTTGGACTTGTAATGCCAGCTTAACCCAGTAGAGCACATTTTGTCATCAAATACAGATGGTGCTAGTAAGATAACATCTGACATGGGATAACACAAGCCAGCATTGTCTCATTGTTCTGATACTTTTCAACAGCCAATACAAGGATAAGCCATTTATACTGTAGCCATTCTGACTGGGTGACTGGGGGCAGAAGCTTAGCCAATACAAAAGTTGTTCCCTTGGAACAACATATATATACATGCATATATACATATCCTCCATGCATTCAGCTGAACATGTGAACAAGACTATGGTGTCTGTAGAGGTATTCCTCAACTTATAACCTCAATTGGGACCATTGCTAAGTAAGGTAGCTGTTCACTAACTGGTGACCGATTTAATGACCTTTTTTGTCATGGTTGACTGCATTTGTTAAATGAATCATGTGGTCATTAAGTGAATCCAGCTTTCTCCATTGATTTTGCTTGTTAGAAGCCAACTGGGAAAGTTAAAAAAAAAGGTGATCACATAACCCCAGGATGTTGCAAGCATTGTAACTACCAATGAGTTGCCAAACACTCAAAATTTGTTCATGTAACCATGGATATTCTATGGCAGTGCCCAGAATAACAGAACAACAGAGTTGGAAGGGACCTTGGAGGTCTTCTAGCCCAACCCCCTGCTCAAGCAGGAGACCCTACACCAATTCAGACAAGTGAAAAGACAATCTTTTTTTTTTAAAGAAACCTCCAGTGTTGGAGCACCCACAGCTTCTGGATTAATTGTTCTAACTGTCAGGAAGTTTCTCCATAGTTCTAGGTTGCTTCTCTCCTTGACTAGTTTCCATCCGTTGCTTCTTGTCCTGCCCTCTGGTGCTTTGGAGAATAGTTTGATGCCTTCTTCTTTGTGGCAGCCCCTGAGATATTGGAACACTGCTATCATGTCACCCCTCACCCTTCTCTTCATTAAACTAGACATACCCAATTCCAGCAACCTTTCTTTCTATGTTTTAGCTCCAGTCTGTTGCTATCATCTCTGTGATATGAGTGACAGTCCCGGCCAATCAAGAGTTCAGGTTTCTCTTGAACAGGAGATATTTTTTATCAATGGCTAGAAAAATGAGTTAGAGGGAAAGGAACGTGATATGTAGCATCGAATATATACTAGTAAGAAGGAGACTATTGAGTGATTAATTAACATATTGTTTATGATAATTATTATTTATTGTTTTCTAAATACATGACAACATGCTGCTTGCTAAATATTAAGAATGTTATTTTAAAAAATCCTAACTGTAACCCCCACCCTACCCCGACCCCAACCCTATTCCTAATCCTAATCCTATAAAAATTATATATATATACACACACATACATACATACGTACATACTGATTTATATCCCGCCCTATCTCCCGAAGGACTCAGGGCGGCTAACAACAAAACATATAATAAGTACAGAAATCAAGATAAAAATAAAATTGAAATCATCTGTGCAATAAATTAAAATTAAAGAATTAAAAAAAAATTAAAAATTCTAAATATAAATTAATTAAAATGCCTGTCAGTCCAGGTCAGCCTGGTGGAACAGGAGTGTTTTGAGGCCGCGGCGAAAGGATTGGAGGTTTTGGTCCATCCGAAGCTCAGGGGGGAGCTGATTCCATAGGGCTGGCGCTCCCACAGAGAAGGCCCTCCCCCTGGGGGTCGCCAGCCGACATTGCCTAGCTGACGGTACCCTGAGGAGGCCTTCTCTGTGTGAGCGTACTGGATGATGGGAATTTGTTCCCGGCAGCAGATAGTCCTGCAAGTATCCCGGACCTAAGCCATGTAGGGCTTTAAAGGTAAGTACCAGCACCTTAAATCTCACCCGGAGGGCAACTGGTAGCCAATGCAGCTCACGCAGGAGGGGTGTAATATGGGAGTATCGGGGTGCTCCCATCACAACCCGTGCAGCTGCATTCTGCACCAGCTGAAGCCTCCGGGTGGTCTTCAAGGGCAGCCCCATGTAGAGAGCATTACAGTAATCAATACGGGAGGTAACGAGTGCGTGGGTGACTGTACGTAGGGCATCTCGGTCCAAAAAGGGGCGCAATTGGTATATAAGACGAATCTGTGCAAATGCCCCCCTAGCCACGACTCCAATATGATCTTCAAAACTGAGTCGTGAATCTAGGAGGACGCCCAGATATATAAATCATAAAAGCAGATGTGACTCACTTAGTATCCACCTCACTTAGCAATGGCAATTCTGGTAAGTAGAGTACTCTACTGTACTGAATTTCAAGTCAATTTTTGCCAGCAAAGCATTATTGTTTGCTAATAGGAAAGTGACAGCTGTAAATTAATATTGCATTTTAGAAAAGTACTGCCTGCAGAACTGGTAGTTTTTTTTTCTTACTTACTTTTTCTTACTTTCATCAGTAGAACTGGAAAGATAATGAAAAATGATGTTTCAGCTCTTATTATTGGAGAGGTTTTTTTTTTATTTCCCAGCAATGGATTGAATAAGTTGTGCAATGAATATTCACCAATTATTAGCTCAGTAAACATTTGTGAATAATGGAAAGGCAATGGAAGGAGAATGAGAATGCAATGAATAATGCATGCGGGCATTATTGTAGAATGAGGTGAATAAATTGAGCAATAAATACTATTTCAGTCTATTGGCTCCTGTTTTAAGAGAAAATAATGGTCCTTTACGGTGTTTAACCATGTCAAGTAGGAAAGCGAGAGGGTTAGGAGAAGGCTTTGGAACCCCAGAGGCTAGGAAAACTCTTATAAGGCACAACAAACCTCCCAAAAGACACACACGTGCAAACACACACACACGGAATAGATAGAT